>NW_027185403.1:8647925-9247925 GCF_022577435.1 Embiotoca jacksoni
CTCTATGGGATTATGAATTAAGAACATAACACTGTAGCTGCAGATTATATTAACAGTTTAAAGAAATCTATTCTATTTTTTTCACATAAAATAATACTTTTTTTTGTTACTGGTAAACTTTTCTAAATGCTAGAAAAGTAATATAGTTTTCTTTTTATATTTTGGGCAAGTGTACGTGTCAATGTGTAAACAGAGTAAGAAGAAGATAGCAGTTTTGGCCAAAGTGGCCGTTTACACCTACTGCTTATACAATGCTTCAAAAAAAAATTGTCTCTGGGAGGAGCTGTACTAAAAGATAGCAAGTTGGTAATAAAGATGAAACCAAAGGAAAAGCACATCTTATACGTTGTAAATGTTAGGACTCTGGCAGGGATTTACTTTAAACTTTTCTATTCTATATTTACCTGAAAATAGTCCTGGTACGATCAGACTGAGCTAAAGCAGAAATTACGTTTACCCCCTGTGCAAAGGGCAGACCCTTTCCTCAGTAAATTTCCCCACTGTGGGATTAATAAAGTCAAATCTATCTCAAGCAGCATTAATGATCAATTCGGAAGGGATGTGACAAATGGTACATGGCATTTATCCATAAAAAAAACCACCTATATGCATACAGAACTCTCATTGTAGTGCAGTAACAATAATCGTGTACAGGTCTATTTGTATATTACAATCATAGCCAGGGCACAAAATTACCTTTCTGGCTGAACAAAGTAAGGCTACGGACCAGGTTTTTGGGGGTTTTTTTTACCCATCAAATATTAAACATTGCGTTTTATAGCCAAAGACAATATATTACCTTTGGAGTTATTAATTGCACACCACATCAAAAATGAGGCATATACAGACATTTCAGGGATGTGTTTCATGTTATAACTAAAATGATACATCAGCAGTCACCAGTAGTTGAAATGGTGGTTCGTATTCTCCCCCACTCTCCGGCTCACTGTGTGTTCCTCTGCCTCTCTCTGCGTATCAGAGTTTCCCACCCAGTAGAGAATTTACTTAGGAGGTGGGTGGCCCGGCCTGTGACCGATGTGCATGCAGAGACTCTTGCAGTTTAAATGGGGAGAGTGTAACCCAGATTATTCTCTGTTGCTACAATTTACAGATGTCTCCTCAACGCCTCACAGGCAGCCTATTGATAGACGCTACAAGTTACCCGTGTTCCATAAAAGCCTCGCGGGCAGTCTATCGGTAGACGCGGCTGCACACAGAGAAACCCACAATCCATACACAGTTACTGCAGCACAGTACCAGACACTGCACAACACGCATCAGACTGAGGGAACGGAAACAACCACCGCTGGCCAAGCTTCAGACAAAACTTTTACAGACTGACTGGAACGCAGAAATGTCCAACACAGAACACGCACTCAAACGCCACACAATAATCATCGCTGACGTACGCCGACAATAAATCGACGGCATGATGTGCGCCACTAAAAACACACTAAAAAACAACACAGGCTCATTGTTGAGGCACGGTACATAATAATACAACAGCTCCACCAAAACGTGAAAAGGGCACTGCACAACTACAGTGCATATTACGATAGACCACTGCACGGCAATAGTATATATTACAGTACAACACTACACAGCCACCGTAAATATTACAGGAGACGATCAACAAAATGTCGCAGGACGGGCCTGTTGTGTGAAAGGCATTAGCGGTAGGGTCCAACTGTAGCAGGAGCGAATAGCGGCACAGTGTACAGTTCTTACAAGTTTCACGTCTTGTGCTTCTCAGATCAATATCTTCTAGATCTAGCTGTAGTCGGGTTGCGCCATAAGTCCAGTGCCCAAGACGGACTTGTTCGGCCTCATCGTCTTGTTTATCTTCCGGTCTCAGCATGCTAACTGAAGTGGCAACGTCGCTGGCCCGGCTGGCGGCATGTTTGGAGATGCCGCACTGCACATTCAGCCAGCATATATTTCTTGGTCTTTTATTTTATTTTTCTCTGTCTTTGGGTCGTTTAGTGCCCCAATTCATTTTCTCTGGCATGATGAGGCGGGCATGATGCATTTCATTTCCGCCCTCACTTGACCTTTCCGCTATGTCCACACCAAGGGATCATGGGAGAAAATGTGTTTAATAAAAGGTAAAACTGGACCGATTTCAAATGTGTTGGTATTTATCATTCATCGATAACCCCGTAAATAAAAACAATCAAAGGTAAAATTATCATTATCATTATGTTTTTGTATTCATTCATTTATCTATCTACTTACTTACTTGTTTACTTACTTATTTACTTAAAAAGTCACGGTATGGTCATGGTACACCAAACAGTAGCAATAATAAAGGCTTCAAGTTGTATTTCTCACTATACTGTAATGTTCATCTCAAATGCACTACAAAGTGGTCTGTTATGCGTCAGCCCTGCAAAACCAATGAAGATAAACCTTAAAAGCTGATGAGTGTCAGCAAATAATATTCGGCTAATGCAAAGTGTGTACACAATATCTCAAAAAGCCTAATGTTATAGGAAATAAATCAGAATGTTAAATCTAAAGTACACATTGCTGGTCAAATTTTGAGCACCATTGAAAAGTAGCACATGGCCAATATTATTTATTTTAGTGTGTCCAGGAAAATTCTTATTGTATAACGTTAGACCTTTAACATTTCTGCGCGTTTGTGTTTTCTGTGTTTGCAGTAGACACAGCTTGTTCCCATAATATTCTCCCACAATATTTTCATCCTTTGATTCCGACATGGCCGCATAAACTTGACCCAAAGCATGCGGGGCGGTGGACATTTGTTGACTCTTCATCCATTCCAAGGCCTGCCATTATGGCTCTGAATGACAGATGAAGATACGCCGGTGTTCTCCCTCAGGCTGTAAAGCATGAGGTCTAACCCTCCTTGCAGCAGAAGTAATGGTCCACACCTTTAATTGTCGCGGGCTGTTCATCTTCACTAAGAATAGCAGTAAGCAATGGGTCTGGGAAAGAAAGGCAGTCGTGTCTGACAAAGAAAGTGATTTAGTTCTGGAGGCAATTCGTAAGCGGTCGTTGCACAGGCAGCAGTAATGTGCCGAGAGAAAGATCATGTAGGGTAAGAAGCCTAGCAGACACAATAGTGGCACATAAGCAATGCTGCTTGTTTTGTTTTTTTCTCCCATTGCAAGCATTTATTAGAAAAAAAAAAAAAACAAGCAGTAAAATTGTATATTGTGTGTGTCCTTCGAGGAGTTCGAGCTTGTGTTATTGAAGTGGACATGATGTCCTCTGAATTATGGATGCTGCAAAGACTTAGAAAGAGAGTTGGACAGAACACCTTTGCTGTCACGTCTCGTCTCTATCCGTCTGAAAACAAACAACATATCTCATTTAAAGAATTGGGCTGCTCGCGTTATGTGATCTTTTTTTCAGGTCCTGATGTTTCCTCATTATTCCATTTGATGTCAAAACATCATTTGATGCTCAACTTTCAAAAGTGTGCTTTTAGTTTTGTATTTCTTTATTCCACGCAGTCTTCCAAGAGGCAAAACTGCTGTGAAAAAAAAATTGTGCCATTGATGGGTCACTAGTTTACTGTCTGAGTTGCACACATAAAATAAGAAATAGACAAGTGTAGTTACCAATTTAAAGCGTGTTCCCAGGGAATGTTGAGGCCCATTAAAATGATAGATTGCATGGTGTATGCAAAGGGATGCTTTACACCCACAAAACAGTCTAATTGCATTCATTCCTGTGAGAAGTCCACAAATGTTGAATCTAGATTCTCAGGCGTATTGGCAGCAAGCTGCTAGACAGCAGATGACTAGCTTCAAACGAGTAGCGAGGGGGAGGGATGTAAAATCTTGACAAACAGTGAGAGCCAGCGTCCACATCATCTCTCGCCCCTGACAGGCTTCTCCATGCATGAATTCAAAGCTGGTAAAACCGTGGCTGGATTCATTTTGATCTGACATCCATCATGTAGATCAGTGTTGTGGCTTCGCTGTACTGTGTCCACGATAAGATGTTTTGGCAATCGGCCCATGACATCTGTTAGAGCCAGTCAAGAGAATCCGGGACCAATTTGGCATTTGTGTCACAAGTTATTGTGGGCTTTGGGCTGTCTACTATTCATTCATTATAGAGTAGTCACACAAGTACCAAAATTATCACTTAATGTCACTGCACTTGATGTAAATGCTTTTTAAATTGAAAATTGAAAAATGTTATTAAAAGATACGTCTTATTTTTAGTTGTGTTGATTTTACAGGTGGAATTTAGTGTCATTTCATCAGATTGTGATGTTTTTTTGTATGTGTACTGTGCCTTATGCCGCAAAAATAGATTTAGTTGTCTTTCCCTATGTCAGGAGGAACTGGTAAAAGCCTTGCAACCAGCTGCCTGGGGCTAAATGTGTTTTGTGTACCGGTTAAAAAACATTAAGAAATAAACTACGGGATACGCTGCAATATTAATGATGATGTGAGATGAAGACTAGACCCATGTTGAAGAGACGAGGGCTCTTTGATGGTTACCACCGTGGAAAGCAGCCCTGCTTGTACTCATCTAGTGGGTCTGTTTCTCCTAACACTGGCAGAGATATTTAACCATCCAGTGTTTTAGCTGGCAGCAGTGTCCAAACCTGCATAGAATATCAGCCTCAGAGCCGAGTTACAGAACTACAGCTGAACAATACCAGCTTGTATGGCGGACGCATGGCAGCATGTGTGTGGAAGGCGTTAGGCAGATGGGATGTGTCTGATATCTCTCACTCAACATAATGAGACGAGAACGCGCTTCAGCAATCTTAGGGCCCGACTGATGGCAAGAGACACAGTGCCCACTCATACGGGAGGGATCTTTCCCCTCTTCAAAGATAATGAGATGACAATGTATTCAACTATCATTAGATAGAGACGGGGTTGGGGGGGGAGGACGGACGGAAGGAGAAACGTTCTATAGCACTTGTCGTCTGCCTTTGATCAGACGGGAAAAGCAACTGTCATTCTTTGTATCAGCGCTGGACTCATGAAAGCTCAGCTAACTACTTTATCAGTGTCAGTGTCACTAAAAGGCTATAGTTTGGAGCGTACTTCCTCGAGCAGGTGATTTCCCCCGCTCACCTGGATTGTCAGCTGAGCAGCAACACACACCTCGGTGGTTCCCCATTGCCCTGTTGCCCGTGTGATATGTTAAATATGTCGCTTCTCTCTCTGAGATCAGTCACTTGACAAAATTTTTTTTTTTTTTTTGCAGTGTAAAATCAATTTTACCGTCACCTGGGAAGAGAAGACACAACATTTTTGGCTGACATGGCGCTCCATTGCAACATGTCAGAAGAGTCATGTTAACAGGCTTATTTAAGTGGGCTTGACGAGACAATCTTATTCTAAGTTGACAGTTTGCTGTGGCACTTGTAGAGGGATCCATCTTGTCTTTAGTCCCTGTGGTGAAGATCTTTCGCATGCTGTTTTTTTTTTTTTTATTCTCAGTCTTTCTCAGAACACTGTGTTTTGACATATAAACCATCCAAATCCTTTTTTTTTCAGACACTATTCACTGAGCATTTGGCCAACGGATCCGTAGTGAAGTTCTGAGACTGTATTTTGACAGCAAACAATTATGCAGCGTTATCATTTATCTGGCACAAGAAATGTTTTTCATGCGCCTGTGACATGTTATCTTCACAGTTCAATGGTTTGTAATTTACAAAAAATCGAATTCCTACTTAATCCAAAAATATATATTATATAAGAAAGCAACTTTGTATACACATCTTGTCTTCCCAGCCAACAATCAATATCATACAACATCTGCAGCTCATGCTGTGTTGTTGCATCTTTCCCCCATCACTCTCCATCTCTGTTCACTGTCACAAAAAGAATAAAATACGAGGGAAAGCTACTTCTTCACTCAAAAAATGAAAAAAAAAAAAGAAAAAAAAAAAAAGAGAAAAGGCTTGAAGCGGAGCTAAAAAAAAAAAAAAAAAAAAAAAAAATAGAACAATCTGTCAAGCTTTGTCACACAATTACGAGACATTGTTCAAACTTTTGTGTTGCCAAAATCCCTTTAAAACCTGACAAATCATCTCTCAAGTCACAACTCATCTCGTTCGTAGGCTTCAAGCTTCCCTTAAAACTCAGCAAGATGCTCATTTGAAAGTAAGAGAATGAGACGCCTTAACATCCAATTTCCCAACATTTCATCATCATGTCTCAATAATTATGCAGGGTTATTAGCTCAAGTATTTGTCCTTGGCATTCTTAATGCCGGTTGACATTTATTATGAACAGTAATGGTATTGGAGATTTTGATTTGCCGTATGAGGTGGTGAGCACATCCTCTGCAGTGCAACAGCACCCTCTCTTGATAATTTATGATATGATTACATCACCATGCAGGAGCATACAGTATGTGGGGGAGGGCCGGGGGGGAGGGGGGGTACACTGATGAAATAATACTATACCTCAGGCTGCCAAGGTGAGCTAAGCTGAACACTCACCAACAAAACCAAATCCAAATGGTACAGAAAAATATTTAGATCCTTGTTTGCACCCTTTTCTACATTGATGTCCCATTCCTTCTTTCTATTTTATTTTTTAATGATGATTTCATTTGCTCAAAGTTTGAAGCAAATTCTTTATGTCATGTGTGTGTTTCTTTGTCTCCTCTGTGATGTTCTGGGTTTGAAAAAGGAAATCAGTACAGGACAAATGTTTTTAGTCTAATTCAATCAGCATAGGAAATATAAAGCCTTCAGTGTTTGAAATTGATGATAAAAGATCAAGTGTCTCTTTTACTATATATCATAATGAAATGACCCAAAAGGTCAATCATTATTTGATTATTCATATTTTTGGGAGAGGACCTGTTCAGAAAGGACTGAGCTGTCGTGTGATGATTTTTGGACTGGAATAAATCCAGTGACTATTTCAAAATATAAATGTTGGTAAATCACATGAACGATGGGGAAGTGTCATTTTACCAACATCTTGACTTCTGCAGGCAATTCAATTTAAAAAGGAACTAAGGACACTCTTTCAAAGTAAGATGTTCTATTTCGAGATATGTCAGTCATCAAAGACCTTAAGGGTTAAATAATAGGATTCCAAAGATAATCTTAGCTAAAAAAAAAAAAAAATCAGCTTTGAGATTAGTAAGTTTTCTACCACCTTACTTTTTATCAGTATAATTCTCAATATTTCTTTTTATTCCGTGGAATCTCAGCAGATCATAGTAACAGTTAAATCGCCCCGCCCACTGCCATGTTAATGCTTTATGTATGTTTCCGGCTGTATTTATAATATAGTAATATTGGACCACAAGATAAAGTATGTGTTTCTTGAGTTCTTTAAACTTGAATCAGACTTGGAAACCCGATGCATTTTTGATTTGAGGCAGTGCATCATAGTCTCAACATGGAGTACTGACTCTCTCTGTGTACCATTGCGTGTTTGTAACTGCGGTTGCTGACCTACGGCTAGACTAGAGTTGGCAAAGCAGTTAAGCCTCAGATTAGTGGACTTCACCGAGCTAACCAACATTAGAAAAGTGTAACAAAAAGGGAAGGAGAAGCTGATGACTTGTAAAAACTATAGTTTCATATTTCTACAGCTATTACACTTTGCTTCTCAAATTAACTATATAGAGATACACCGAGGTACATTCTCCATGTTGGGGCTCTCAGTAATATTATACTCTGACGAGGTGAGCTTAGGTGAAAGCTATTATCCTTTTATTGATTTCCCTTATGAGATCTGACAGCAGGAGATGCAGATAAACAGAAATAGAAAGTCAGAGAAGGAGAAGGAGATTAATCTTTACATCAGCTGAGATATGAAAGGGACAAAAGGAGTTTTTGCTCTAATGTCTGTCTCATATTTTGTGCATTTCAAAAACACCTACAGGGTTTGGAATTAATCTTGTACATGTGGACACAAAAGCCAATATTTTGTATGCAAAACTGATTGAAATCTTACCAAACACGTGACAGGAGGTTGGAGGGGAGGGACTATTTGGAGAGAAAACAATGAAAAAAAGAAAAGAAAAACAAAGGCAAACAAAAGCAGTTGGTCTTCAGCCTGTTGATGGGAGAGTGAAAAAACAGAGCAAACGTTGTTTGTACGATTTTCGAAGTGGGTACTGCAGTGACAACAAAACTAAGGTTAATTCTGACATCAAAGCTTCCAAGTCTGTTTAGTCAAAGAATCAGCAGACTTTACTTAAAGCAGAACAACAAGAGGAATCAAAATGTGCCCGCTGAGGGGGCCACAGCTCTAAACATGGATTTGAACATGCAAAGAGGACTGAAGTCATTTTATTTGTAGGTTTGCATGCTGTACAAAATCATGATTAAAAACATTAAAAGGAACATTTGGCCCCAAAAACATGTTATAATTACGGTTACAAATTGTTTTCTTCGTGAACAAGTCGTTATGTTTTATTTTTTTGAGCAGTACAAGCAACTACAAATGTAAAAATTCTGTTGTATCAGTGAACTGTGTTGTGGAATCAGTTTTCCTAGTGCTGCACGTAAAAATGTAAAATAACCTGCCTCCACTTTGCTGTTATTTTTATTTTTTTTAGGGTTAATCCAAAGTTGAGCTGTGAAAATGATCTACATGACCAATAAGGCATTAAATCCTTAAAAATACAGAAGAGACAGCAATCTTTATATTTAATATTGTAAAAATCAAAGAAAACATTCACTGAGATAGCATGCCCTGAAATAAAGCAAAATTGAAAATATTGACGGCAGCTGGTTTAGGCATGATTCAATTAACACAAATGTAGTTTCAGAAATTTCACAAAAATCTGTACAGCAATGTGAAATATCAATATGATATATTTTTCTGCAATTCACAAATTTGTAAACCTTTATTTCTATACGTAACAAGACATCTAAGACAAGCAAATGACTTTGGTGTTCTGTAGCTACAGGCTCCAAAAAATAAATACAAATCTTCAAGAAAATGTCCAAATATATTAAAAGATTATTCCTGTACTTCAAACTCATCACCCCACAGTGTTTCCAGTGGTCTTCTTCACTAAAGAGTAAGAATCTGTTCTGACCACCTGTTAAAGGAAATACACTGGTACGTCTGTTTATTATAACAATGTCCATTAAAGTGGTGATAAAGGGACATATATCAACTCAAAAATAGACTGTACCAGATGGCACTGATGAGAAATGTTTGTGTGTAAATGTAAACTGACCTGGAGTTTGGCTTATTCACTCAAAATGAAACTTTTACATTTAATCCTGTGGACATTCACTGAACTTTTCACAAGACCAGTATAACAAAGCAGGACAATAAAGGCTTGGCACTGATTTGCTACAGCTTAGCCAAGTCTGTGAAAATTCTTGATCGGTTGAGAATGTGGAGAATGTGCCGTGCATTCCAGTTCCCCCAGTGGGCAGACATGTCCACTAATGACAGAAACAATGGTTCATGGGCGAGCCTGTCTCTGTTTTCCCTCTGAAAAATCTGGAGAGCCGAGTTAAAGAAAGAAAGAAAAAGAAAACATGAAAACATGATTCTCAAAGGATGTGTCCTTGATCTGTTGTTTTGTTTGTCCACTCTTCTTTGCTGCTCCCTCATTTGTTTCCCATGCTGTCGTGAGACGAAATGCTCAAGGCAATTTCACCACGACCACACAGGCGCCTGCCCTGCCAATGTTGAGAGGGACCTCCTGCAGGAAGACGGAGAGGTTAACATGCAGTCTTCTCATCTGAGGCTGTCTTCAAAAAAATCCCATTTTACTTCATGCAGATAAGAAGGTCGTAGTAGCAAGATTGAAAAAAGGGAAAAAAAAACAACGTTTGCAAAAGAGAAAAGCAAGCTATAAAATATTGATAGGCTTTGGTGACTTCCTGAGATTTATGCTCCTGAGGGGTGTTAACTGGAGCCCTGATGTTACATGTAACTAGTTCTGGCACTACAAGCTACAATTCAATTTAAATATTCATAATTTTAAATGTCAAAAATTCCCTAAAACACAAATTGCTTCATTATATTTTATTTACATCTAAAATAACGAGTTTGGTACGTAATTGGGTTTTTGTAACAATAGTTGTGCAAAAAAAATGAGTTCAAGTTGGTGTGATTACCTCGGTCCACTCATTGTTCTGTGCATCGTAGGACTCTACAGTGCTCAGATACGACTGGCCATCATATCCGCCCACAGCATAAAGCCTGTCACCCAGGAGGCAAACACCCACGGCATCCCGGGGAACGCTGAGGGAGGACACAGTGGTCCACGTGTCCGTCTTTGGGTCATACCTGCAATTGCAATGTTTGGTCGCGTAGCTGATATTTGCATCGATATTTGCGGTGGAACAAGATTTTCTGTAAAAAATGATTTATTTTCCAATCAGCCTAAATGACATGAAGAACACAGCATCCCATCCTCACTAATCAGAACACCCTGATGTTCGTCCTTTTTAATCCCAGATGTCTGAATGGTCAATGGTGAGCTCTTTTCAGCTCAGAGAATCAAACTGAAACATAAAAGCAAAATCTTAAGCTGTCTCTTGAGCAGCCGCTGGTGGGACGCCGGGACCACAGAGAGCTGGGAGCTCAGTGAAGGCACAAGAGATTTTTTTTCATCATATTGAAGACATGAAAGCTGAGAAACATTTTAAGATTTACTTTGTATGATCTCTGAGTAATTAAGCACCTCAGATGTTTACAATTTCTGTCAAGTCGTCGACTTCATGCAGCATTATGTCAGCTTTAGGGAAAATAAGTCAAACGTGTCAGAATGTGATCTGCATGCAAATTACGTATGTAAACAGTAGATCAATAACGAAGTGTGATAATAATTAAAAGGATTATAATCACACAGATATGTGACGGAAAGGGGGGGGTCACTGGTTTACTTTCATGGGACTAAAATATTTGATGTATTGGTAGAAGTGACTAAAAGGCTCCGTGCAAACATGTGGAGCATCAAATCTGGGAATTTAAAAGTTAAATGACCTTCTGTTCTTGGAAACTGCAATATTAATATATCAGCAACTATAAAAAGCTCAACGTAAATAATGGAAATCGTCCTCTGAGGTTTTAAAGATCGCCAAACGGCATTGACTAAACAGAGAAAATATGCAAAGACCAGACACAACTAAAGGGATACATGTTTCCATTAGTTATATTTGATATTTTGGTAAAAAAAAAAAAAAATGGAGATGTTCAAATGAAGCGTCACATGGTACAAAACAAGTTTTGTGGCTGTATTTAAATGCTGCAACAAATAGTCGCAGTTATGTAAATGAATTCATAGGTTTAACCTGAGGTTCCGATTCAGAGGGAGGTTGTGGCCACCAGATGGTGCCAGATACTGTAAAATAAACCAACGTGTAGAAACTATGAGCTCTTCAGTTGAATATCCTGCAGTACAGACATGTCTCAAAATGCAGGAACAGGGTGGGGATGAAGAGGACTTTCACATTCTTTTTTTTCTTTTCTTTTTCTCGTGAGAAAGTCAACAGGCCCGGCCCCAGAGCTCCAGCAACAGGAATCCGAACACAGCGTTATGTTTGTGGATTTTCTGCAGAGAAGAAGCATTTACTGACCTCTCAACACAATCGGAGAGTCTGGAACAGTGGTTGGAGGCGGGGGCGTCGTGTCCACCCACAGCGTACAGGAAATTGTTGTAGGTCGCTACACCCACTCCTCCTCGCCTCTTGGCCATCGGCGCACACATGCTCCACTTGTTGGTGTGCGGATCGAAGCACTCCATCGACCGCAGACACGAGCTGCCATCTCGACCCCCTACTGCAAACAGTCTGAGAAATTACACAAGATAGTTCACAATCTCACATGTTAGACACGTGACCCGCAGCACTGCCGCATCTGGCAGAAGCAACTCACTTGTCACATGTTTGTAAAAAAATAGTGACAATGAGGGATAATGTGAGAGATTTCAGAGCACACGGCAGCGAGTGGATAGTGGTTTTCAAAGGCTCTTTCCTTGAGTGTTCTCTTCCACAAAGATCACATCAGTGATTTTAAGTGCTTGCAGCTCGCAAGGCCCAACATCAAGAAAGTAGAGGCTAGGGGAAACAGTTTCCTTGTTGTCTATTTTTGACCTAGCTGCATAAAAATAACTGCATCGAATGTAACAGTGAGGGCTGGATGTAGCCGAGCGGCAGCCTCTTTTCTCCTTCAGCACACAAACACATTCAGATGAGGCCGAGAGCTGGTCTGTTTCATGCTTAATTTACTATTAAATGGCGTTGTAAAGCATCGAATACATACACATACGGAAAGTGTTTTGTTTTTATGAAGTCTACATAACTATAAATTACCACACTAATCGGAGCAACCTTTGCTCTCATCTGCTGACTATTGCACTGCCACACCGTTTGTTTTTTTTATCTCACACAGACCACAACAGCATTCAAGAAGTAAAATGTTGTCAAACTAATTGTGCACTTCAGCTTTATCCTGGACCACGGCACTGGGAGTTACACAACCACACTCGTGGTATTGCTCTATTCCAAACTATGTATTATGTCACTGCTGACCGTTTATAAAACAGAGCATGCTGGAGTGTTTAAGATTTTAGAATTTTTAACTGTTCAAATTAACTCGCAAATGAATAAATCTGGTACATGAACATATCTGCCTTGCTTTTAGTTGGATTGCTATTATTGCAAGGAAACAAAGGCTAACTTTGGCATAAACAAAAGATGAGATCATGTTCATTTTCTAGCAAGTCAATAAACAAGAGGATTTTCTAATAAAACTGTCTAAGACACGCAAGAATGTGCATGAACACAGACTGTCTGTCTACTATAACACAAAATGTTTCTACATCTGAACAGCAGAGCCAAATTCATGACAGACGGGTTCCTTTCAAATGCATGCACTAACGCTGCCGTTCCGTTTTTCGGAGTAAATTCCTGTACCCGTCCGCCTCAGGCTTTATTGTGACTTCGCCGATGCAAAGGGCTTCAAACTCGGACTGACAGATTTTTAAAAGCAGCAGAAAAACAACAACATGCTTTTCCTTTAAGTGTAAGAGTGCACAGTTTATCAAAAAGCTATGCCGGCCTCATTGGTTCAATAAAGAAGAAGGCGGCGGCGGCGCGACGACTTACTTTCCATTAAGCGCTGTGACCCCCATGGTGCTGCGCGGTGTCGACATGCTGGCCACGTAATTCCACTGTCTGGCCTGCGGGTCCCAGCGTTCCACTGTGTTCAGATAGCTCCAGCCGTCGTGGCCTCCTACAGCATACATGGGGCCCTCAAGCACAGCAATGCCTGCACAAGTGGAGACGACATGTTACCCAATCATCAATTGTATGAGAAATTATGCCATTAGTTGATGAATGCCACCTGTGAGTACCTGTGCTTCACATTTGCATATTGATGTGAATTGGTATATGAAAAATGAAAAGCATAGAGCGTCTGTAATCATTTTTAACACCATTAAATGAACTGTAAAATGAATGAGGGATGAACATTTAATATTATGTGCATTATGTATTTATATTATGTATCTGGATTGGGTGTGACATATATTCTACAATATGTTTTATTCAGGGAGGCTAAATGCAACAAAAATTCTAACGGTTCCTGGAGAGAGCCGGGCCAGTGGTACACTTCTCATTTTAGGACTGAGCAGAGTGAGTCATCCGGCTGACCAAATCTACTCCAAAAAAAACAGGAAGTCTATAAAACTGCATTGTTATTCCTCAGTCCCAAGTCACAGAGGAAAGCGATTTTCACCAGCAACAATGCAAAGGATGTTCAAACACAATGGATTTTTACACGACCACCCTTATTTCCTTTGGTGGGAGTTCAAATATTTCGAGAGAACATGAGGGCAAGACCTCATTCAGAGAACCTCGAATGACAAACACTGTGAAGCCCCATTTTATTACCGACTGGTGGTTTTGGAATTAAAAAAAAAAGACTTTTCTCATAATGCACCCAGCAGGAAATGGTCATGCAGCGATGTTAGTAGGCACCAAGTATAAATATGTTCAGACTGAAAATATGCACATGATAAGCAACACAGCGAGAGATATTTGCTACCATAAAGATCAAATACAACACAGGTAATCTGTACAGTGTGATCTCCTGGGCTCGCTGATACCTCACTGGGTGTGTGAGCTGAATGCTTTGACAAGATCTCCCTGTTCTGTTACCCAGACCTGTTTCAACTGCAAATCAAAACGCTTCTGATATGAGATTTATTGGGCAGGCAAGTGTAAGGAAGAGCAAGGCCAGCACAGCTTGCCAAGCTTTGATAGAGGAATGAGAAAATATCAAAGGTCTATGTCAAAGAGATGTGTGATTTTCTTTTTCTTTTACCTCATACCAGTTGTGACCCTTCTGAGCATGGATCCTGCAATTTTTGGTGTTTCATAACACCGGGTTGCCTGACTGAGCTAAAACCTCAAACCTTGAAAGGAAGCGCGTTTAATTTCCAATGTCCTCTGAGACATTCATTTAAGGTTAAAGTAACAGACGGGTAGATTTTCAGTGAAATAAATGTCTGTTAATCACTCCCTCACTCTGAATGATGTAAGACAATAATGATCAGTGGCCCACATCTGAAAGCCCAGGCATGGGGAGTATCATGAGCGGAACTATCTGAACGAGCCGAGTGTCTGTGGTGACATTGCCGGGACATATCACAAGCGCCGCATAGTTAGTGATGCCTTTTCCATCACCCAGCAGTGGTCGTTCTGCCAGAGAGGGTGGGCGGAGCTAACCCAACAGGTTTGCTCTTCAACTGCAGACTGACTCATGTCACACAGGTGACACTTTCTTTATCTCTGAGGAATGAAGTCCAAAACCTGCAATGACCACTTATCGCCACAGGTGCCACCAAAGACAACAAAACTGCGTTGTTTTTTTTTAGACTGTAACGTTGAAGGAAATTTACCTAATATATATTTAAAACAAATTTGAATCGTATCATGTCTTTGAGAAATAAATATGAAGAAAAGCAGCTAATTATAGAGTTTTTAAATTGGGTCACTATTTGGGATAATTTCAGGAGTTTATGAAAGGAGCAGTGTGTAGGATTTAGTGGCATCTGGAGGTGAGGTTGCAGATTACAACCAATTATACAACAAGTAGTTCCGACCCAGGGATCTGATTGGTCAATAGTACATTAGGAACTGTTCAAATCAGCATAAAGCATCACACCCTGCTCATCACTAGAAATATCACTACGCCTTCTCAATGGGAATGTATAATTGGAATTGAATTTGATATAATATGCAATATAATGTTGTCTTTACTAGTTATAGGCCTATGTAACGTGACCCATTTGGCGAAATCGGGTCTCTTTTGGTTCTTATTTGTCGCTCCGAGAACCCGTATCGTAACACCACAGATAGTCGCGCACTTAAAATCCTAGCGACGGCTAGCTTGACTGGTTTGGTTGCTGTATTTATTCAGTTTGAGAAAAGATCTCCAGAAAGCAATAAAACGGACGAGATCGCGTCTCTGTTGCTAGGTCGTTGCTAAGGGTCGGCCTACTTCCAGGAGTGACAAACATTGCATACATTACATTCGCTTCTACTGACTACTTGTTTTCCATATATGTTAGTCATATCCCACTTTTGCCATGGAAACTGAGATCACACTAACAAAAAGTTATATATTTTGAGAGCAAACGGCCCCACAAAATGCCCCACAAAAATTAAATTTTATTACATATTTTATTTAGATGGTAACTTGTAATATTGCTAAATTGAATACTCCTTGCCTCACCCTCACAAGTGTTTGCTTTGTCCATTCTGTGCTACTGTAGACACATGAAGGGCTTATTGTAAGGTCATGAAAACAGAACAATTCTTACTGTAGTTTCAGATCTTTAAACGCAAATAAAAACATATTTATATTATGAATGACATAAATATTCAATTTCTGGCAATAGATCCACTTAAAATCCAACAAACTGGTTCTTTAAGGAAAAAATACCAAACGTTCACTGCTTCCAATTACTTAGATGTAAGGATTTGATGATTTTCTATGCCATGTCTTTTACACACTTTATGAACAAAATTATCAATTAGTTGTCAGTATTAGCTGTTCGTAAGTTTGTCAAATTTGGATGAGTCTGAAAAGTGAATCATTATTTTTTGAATAGCATCATGGTGCTTATGTGATTTAATGAACGAAACAAGGTAATGTTGTTACAGTATGTCTGCTTTATCAGTTTGTTCGTGTATTACTTTATTTTTACTGAACGAAAATAAACCATAATTGTGTGTCTGGACAAACTCTTACCAAGTCCATGTCTGTGTGTTGACATTGGGGGCATGGTGGACCACACTTTGTTGATAGGATTGTAGCACTCCACCATGTTGGACGTCTTGAGTCCATCTCTCCCTCCGACCACATACAGCTTGTTGTCTATCACTGCCACGCCAAACTGCAGCCGGCGTCCGTTCATGACTCCAACCTGGACCCAAGTGTTCGTCCGCAGATCGTACCTCTCTATGGTGGTAGAGCCTAAAACCAAACACGCAGCCAATATTATAATTCGACGAACTCAAGTTGCTGTGTATTGCGAGCTACTGTGTATGAGCTGTACCTTTGGTAGCGTCCATCCCTCCAACAGCATAAAGTGAACCCACTGTGGACTTTCTAGGTTTCGTTCTTGGACTCTGGAACATGGGACGGCGTTCGGGCAGAAGATGGTACTTCATGGCCTCCATCAGCAGCTTTTGGCACTCCAGATCATCAGAGAACATCTTGTTGTTTTCCAGATCGGCGAGGAGCTTATGCATATTTCAAGGAATCACATTAATCAGCTACGTCAGAAAGAGGGAATGAATTAAAAACCTAAAGTGTAAAGAAAGTGCCAAATGTTTACTGTGTACACAAACTATCTTTGAAGGAATGCAGCGATATGCCTGATAGTTGTATTTAGATGTTAAAAAGCTTCGGGGAAACTGATAAACTCCTTGTAAAACAAAAGAACTCTGCGATTTCATCAACTTTCTCACTTAAAGAATTAATCAAAGATCAGTATCAAGTGAGGTCATTTTTGTTTGACCTCTGTGCACAATCTAATTCTCATCTTTAAGTAGGATAATATACGAATAATTAGTCATCAAACCATTTCTATACAGTATAGGAAGTTACTATATTGGGTAAACTAACACGTTCATAAGACCGTTTCAGTCAGTGTTGTCATATTGTACACATATTTTGGAAAATGGACTTCAGCATAATAAACTTTATTGTTCAGGAAAATATCTACTAGTCAGTATTACATGTCCTGTTTCTAAATAACACTGAAACTACTTAGAGGATTGAAAAAGTTGCTTTTTAAACAGGATCTTTTTTCATGTGGTTTTATTGAGCATTCCCTGCACATTTCATTTGCTATTTATTTATTGATCGTGTTATGCCTGTGAGGAATATCGGCACTGCTCATCTTAAGAAACAGCACCAGTTTTGACAAAAACGATGATTCACTTCTGTTGTTTATTTGCCTGACAGCAAAAAGCGCCTCCTAGGCCAACGGATGAATTAACTTATGCATTAGATCATATTTTACTGATATTTTTCATTCATAAAAGCTTTTATTTGTAATTTTTGCAAACAGTGATGCTGTAGGTGATTTGTTCTCCATCTACTGACAATAAAATAAAATGTTAAATTCACATGTGCATATTTAGTTTCGGTAAACAATTTGTCAGAGAAAACGAAGCAGCATTAATTTAATAACAGAGATATGTTCATAGCTCATGTCGGCCAGAAAATGGTTATCTGTGTTTGATATGTAAATTAGGATGACCCAGTTGTAAACAATGCGTCTTTGTAGAAATACAGCATTTGTAAAATGTGCAGTCTTTAGAAAAAATGATGTGTAGCTGTCATACTATCAGCTTGGTTTGTCATTGTAAAGGAAGAATATTTTCAAAGTCTTACATTAAGTTATCATTCAAAATTCAGTTGTTCACGGCCTTAATTTATAAGAAAAGACAAAATTGTGCAAAACTGGCTTATAAATCCAGCCGGTTTCACTCTGGACAATCTAACAAAGATTAAAAAAAAAAAAAATCAAGCGGTATTGTAATGTTTGATTTGTCACAAAGAAACTAAAGACAAAGCACAATGTCTCTTACTAAATGTTGATCATAACATTTCCTCAGCTGTCGCACCTGCGGAGGAAGAAGAGGCAGGCGGATGTAAGCCAGAAGCACCCCGAGGTCCCGCTGCCGCTGCTGGACGTCGTACCTCACCCACATCATCAAAGCTTGGAATATCGTTTCCTCGTCGGGAACGTTGATGTCATCGCTGGAGAGCAGCTTAACAATCTCCGCCGTGGGGAGCAGCAGGAACTCCTGGTTCTGAATGACCTCCAGGAAGTGTTCCTGGAACACGGAGGAGACGCGGAGGAGACAGATAATCATCAGCTATTAGCCGAGAACAACGCTTGCTGCAGCGCTGTGTGTGTGTGTGTGTGTGTGTGTGTGTGTGTGTGTGTGTGTGTGTGTGTGTGTGTGTGTGTGTGTGTGTGTGTGTGTGTGTGTGTGTGTGTTTCTATGAGGACCGAGTGGCACAAGGACAGAGAGGTGAAGAAAAATGAGTGCAAAGAGAAAGAGTGTGCCAATTTGGAGGTCTCTATCTCCTATAACTGATAACCACAGTGAAACTCTCCATTTCACATCCATTTTCAACGAACAGATGAAACTGTCATCTGGTTTCACTTCGCTCATTAAGTCAAATTATCTACATGACAACAGACTACAAATCAATCTGGTATAAAACATTTGGCAGAAAACACCTCTTCGTAAGCCAATAAGACATATTTGCTGCTGATCGAACATGATACCATCCAGCCTTTATAAGCCTTTTAATGAGAAACAAAGGCCCTGCAAACCCCGATTACAATCCTACCAATGCAGTGTCCAGCTCCAAGTTTTCTGGAAGCTGTTTTCTATTGCCTTTCTAAAGATTAATCTTCCATGTATTGGCCTGAAGCCCAGGCAATATGACAGCACTGCATGGCTACCTCTTCAAGGTCTTTGTCTCTGGGCAGTTCCATTAGATATGATATATAAAACACTCTCCCCTCCTCTATGCATCTATAGTATATCCAACATGAAAACACATGACAGACATACATAGTATTTGGCTATAATCCCACTGTGTTTACTCTTTGAACGAGAAAGCTGGGTATTAATCATTTAGCTGCCACAGCAACTTTGACAAATCAAGTGCTCACAGTAGAGTGAATGCTCAACAATTACAAAAAACAAGCACGCTACTGATCATCAACTTGCAACAAATTACAGTGTCTCGGCCCGATCTATTAAGAGAGAAGGTTTTAAGATCTTAACAGGGAGCTTTAATGAAATGAGGGACATCTATTGATCTGTGGTGGTTGATGCTTGGGGACAACCTCCATCCAACTCTTTGACGTTTGCTTTGGACCAATTATTTGTAATTACCAGTCCTGAACAGCTGACAGCGAAATTCAAAGCTAAACCAAGCTGATATCGTAAACATTTAACAGGATGTGTTTTTAAGACGCTGGCAAAGTCATTGGTGAGTAAACTGCTTGGAAAACAAGATCAGCGGGAGAGGATGTTAATTGATTTAACCACTGCGAAAGAGTAATTGTGTAATACCAGTGTTTTTTGAGGAGGAGGAGGATTGACGCCTAATCAGAGGGAGGCTAGGAAATGATCTTCTAACGAACATTTTGATTACAATGTAATTTGCAAAGACAAAAACAGATGCTTGCAGTACACAGTATATTGTTATTTTCTAAAATAGGTCTTGTATTTTCATATACACAAAGTATATATTGAGAAATGTAAAGGACAGAGGTTTTTTGCTGAAAAGAAATACTGTTGTCCCAAACAATAAAACGTTAGACGTGTACGTACTAGAACATTAAAAGGGCAAATCTTTCATGAAGGAAATTGATGTTAGAAGTGGATCTCGGCTCGACTAGGAAAACCAAGATGATCAAAATGCAACTCGGTCCACTTAGAACGCAGAGGATGGCTTTCCAGGAAGCAGACAGCTCTTCCTGCTAATTATACTGCCGTGATTGAACAGGAAGTTGCCCCTCTTGTGCAGTTTGATGATTAGGTTAACCTCCTGGTCCTGGACAGGGACTATGTAAACAGGCTGAGCAGATGTCCTTCAGGAGATAACGCCTGCCTTCGCGCAGTCAGTTCTGCATGGCCAGCAAGAAATGATTTGTCAAATAGATGTGGCTGAATCTTAATCCAGTGCAAATATCCCTCGCAGAAATATATAGAAATTGGACGACTGGCAGTGAACTAATCGATGTGGTATCTCTTACGGGCAGCAGCACATAACCAAATTATAGAAAGTGAATCCATGAAACTATTCAATTTCTATTCAAATGTACCCCTCACCCATTTCTCTGCTGAAGTATTGGACTCAAAACTGAGGACAGTCGAAACTATTCCAATGTGTCGTGTACAGAATATCCATCCAGGACATTAGCTGTTCATATTGCGCTTACTGACTAAATCTGCTAAACAATGGTTATTAGACCGGACAATATGGAAGAAAAATAAAATCCAGATAAGTGCAGAAAAGGATTTGGAGTGAATCCTCTCAGTACTTTACATTGTGTGGAGCAGAGTAAATCGATCTACTATAATGTGGTTGCCTTTCACGCGAGCATACATCCGCTAATCAAACTAAATGTTTAAAAACAGTTGCCGATGTGTATTCATGCAACAGGGAGTGCAATCCCTTGTCACAAAGTGAATAATTTAGCCCACTATATAAATGTGCTCTGCCTCTGTCACTGTCCTACCATGGTGTAGTTATGGGCCACGTTGAGCAGGTCCACGCAGCCCTGGGCATCTGCGAAGGAACGGATTCCCAGGCAATTGGAGGGATGGAGCTGTTTCATCAGGAAGTTACAGCAAACCTGGATGACCTGTGAGAGCTGTAGGAGGCAAGCTGCCGCCAATAAACTCTCAATGGTCTCCTCTTTCAGCTCAAGGACACCTGCAATGTCAGGACAAGGAAAAAAAGACTCTTATGTCGTGACTGAATGTAGCTGCAACGGATAAAACTGTGGTTTTATCAATGCAAATAGCAACAAATATTAACAGTTAAATGAATACTTAATAAGTACTTAAAATGGGGAATAGTGTAAAAAGATACTGGGGGCACAAACCTGTGAGCTATTTTTTTTTATGTTACATACTCAGTTATGTTTAACAGCAGAACAAACCTGACAGTCATCATGATGATGTTTACTTTACAATTGAAATACTGAAAGAGTGGATGTTCTGACTCGAACACATTGTAGGGGATTTACCAATGGGCAGTCTGCCTGGTAATTTTGTTTTTACTCACAGTCAGCCTAATGATGAACAGTCCTATTGATCTGTTTTCAATCACGCTGGATTTTAGACATCTCATAACTACTTACAAGAGCTAGTGAATGTCTTTATGAGCACTCACCAGTGTAGGCAAAATTAACCAGGGATCTGAGGGCCTCTGGGTCCACTCCCTCCATCTTGATCTCCTCTTGCTTTGCCTCTCTCACGTCGCTGGTGAACATAGCAGCAAAGTAGTCCGACACAGCACTCAGGACCAGTCTGCCGTGAAGGAAAAAGGCAATGAATTAATGCTCTTTATGTGTCTGTGGGAGATCTATATGCTAATGATATTAAGAGTGCATTTCATGTCCTCAAATGTAGCTTTGCTTCATTAAAAACTACATTTATTCTCTATGTATTGCATCAAATTGTGCTGAGAGTTTAATGATTTCACGCTGCACCATTTTCTAACGGTGATTTATTCTAGTTATGTGATTTTACACCATGCAGGTCACTGAGAAATGTAAATTCGCCACTGCTGTATGATTCCACTTTGTCAGTGTTTGATAGATGATGTTATTCCACATGCTTCATGTTGCTAATCGCTACAACGGTCAGACTTCTAATTATGTTCGCTCATTTGTCAAACTCGCATAACATTCTGGTGGATTTATGAAGGGAAGGAGAGATCATGTGGCATTACAAGGTAAATGTGATTGAGTGAATAAATCCTACACCCATATTTCCACAATGTTGTGGTTTCTAATATTCATATTTATTATGCCGCGTGTCATTTATTATGCCATAACCCTGCTTCACATGGTTGTATCCAAGCAGACTATGATTTCAGACTGCTGTTCACACAACTGGGTAACTGGGATCCGTCTCTTCTGTCTCTGTGGAGCATTCCGGTTTCATGAATCCGTCTGGATGAGCTAACAAACTCTGCCGGTGGATAGACACACAAGCAGATGCACTCAGTGAACACAATGGCTCTCAGCATTCGGGGCATGTCATGTGATCTGTTGGGTTCAGTCATTCACACGAGGGCTGGATGTCCATATATTGACACCTCTATGCGGTGGAGCACGGTGTTCTTCTGGGTATCAAATGAAATGTGGAAATGAGCATGGGCAGAGCTGTAATTAGATCACAGCAGCTGAGGTGTTTAGATGCAAACCAGTGCACATGGAGTGTGCATACCTGTCTGGTCAACTGCCACCTGGAAATCGGAGGGAACTTGTTTTGCATTTCAAAGATCACCCAATTATTCCTCAGATCAATCCGACTGACAAAATTTTAATGCAAACTGCGGTCCAGGCCGAAGCCTGAACGCCTGTGTCACCAATTTAATGAAGTGTATCCAGATGAGCCTCTTTACTTCTAATCTGAGGCAGACGCAGGTGTAATTAATGGAATCAAAGCAGACAGAAGCACAAACACAGACCTGTGAGCTGGTATCTTGTGATCCCCCGCGATCAGGAGGACATCGCACAGCTGCTTGTGCTGGAGGTAGGTCTCCATTTTGCGGAATGTCTGTTCTGCATGATTTGTGGCCTGGAAGAACTCGTCAGACGAGTTGGTGTTCATTCTGGACAAGGTGCTCAGAACCAACCTGTGAAAGACAAACAGGAAGGGAGGAAGAGAAAAGAAGAGATTTGATTAAAAAACTGTTGCAGCCGTTAACCCTGTACAACTGCAGCATCTTTACATCTACAATATAAATGTGAAATCGTTGGGATAATATGCCAGAAAATAGAGCCAAGAGGAAGGTTTTTTACAAGAGTACATTGTAGAGCTCTCCATGGGCTGCAGAGCTTCATGCCGTTTTTAAATAAGCTGAATTATAATACATGTATAGCAATAACCTATCCTGCAGTATTAACACGATAACATATAATCAAATCAAGCAGAACTTTAGCCCTGAACCTTACGTTAAAGAAAATTTATTAAGAAACCAAAGATCCTTAGTCGCACAGTCAAGAACAGGAATCCTTCATCTGGCCCTTGAAGTTGGTAAAAATATCCAAGAGGTGTGTGAATTATGTGATTTTTATGATGAGTTAAGAATTTCTGTTAAATGAAATTTATGTTCAAAATCCAGAATTGTTCTGGTGCTCTGATGATGACTAGATGTAATGGTTATTTAGGTTTAATATTTATAAGTTGGTTACCTTTCTTGCTGCTTAAAAAAAAAAAAAAACATCAAGAAGGTGTATTAGTTTATTGTTACTCTAACTCTTTTTGTTATTAATGGTGTTTTGTAAGCCAGTTTGGGCTGAGCATATTGTTTATTCATGACACAATGACAAAATTAATCAATTAATCACATTAAATATGTAGGCATTGCAGCAGAACCCATTCTCTCCTGCTGCAACATGGCATGTATCTTCTTTTAAATCAGAAAACAATTTATTATCTATTTAGCACAACAACAAAAAAATAGTAAACTACGAGGAAAAACTACAGTTGACGAGGCACAGACTAATTGAACAGGAGATACTGGAGGTGAAATATTAACAAGAGAAATGAATTAAACAAATGAATTATCTTCGCTCTCTGTTTACTCTTCCTATCCAAGTAGGAAGTGAAAAAGAAATGAAGTGGCTGTACACATTGAGATAAACAACAATTTGCTGAGGACACAAAAGAGCTTATTTGGACACATGGCACTCTTGAATCCTCTTCTCCCTGCGGTACATCTGCATCTTTCTTGCCACTCTAAGCTGAAATTAAGACTGTTATGGACTAAACTCCATACATAAGTGGATAACTGAGCACTGCAGTCCAATGGGACAAGCCAACGGCACAATCTATGCAACAGCTTCCTAGACACAATGTGTGCACGCCTCTTTGTCTGTTTCTGCGTGCATCCGCATATCTGTCTGTGCACGTGTGTTTTCCAAAAACAGGGACTTAACAAAGTGAACCAGCCGGTTCCTTGCAGCATTGTGGCGAGGCTGAGTCCCCGTCCCCAAAGGCCGCTAGATTACATGCTGTTTTACAGGCAGCCGAGTAATCCCTCCCACTCATGGCAAATAATGCAGCCCAGTCACTGGTGTCCTTCACAGAGAAAGTCCACTCATTGACATTTAGGGTTGTTTGTTATGCTACATAAACGCCCAAGCTGCCTCTCCGAAGGGAATTTACTGTCATCTCATGCTTCTTCTGCTGTGCAGACAGATAGCGCTCAAGATTTTTTTTTTTTTTTACTGCTATTTAAAGCAACACTTTAAGTCCCCACTCATTACTACTCATACACTGATATGAGAGCTGCACAAACTAGTAAAGTTACAGATTTGTTAATACAAATGAACTGAAAACGCTGCAACGCTTGGCAGCACAATATGTTGGCACATACTGAGGTTGATACTGCAGCGGAGATGGAGGGGATGGTGGCTGTTATTGATGTCCTGATTAAATCGCTATTATAAAGTTTTTAGCCGAGCGTGTAACTTTCTCCTCTTTGATTACAGAAAGCAACAACATTTTCCCTGTGGGAATTGTTTATTTTACACTTCGGTCTTTGCAGTATCCTATAGTCTAATCTTTATTGGGAGACTTATGCTAAATGCAAGAGTAATTTATTGCCCTGTCACGATATTCCCCTCTGACTCTGGAGTCTGGGAGAGGAACACCAAATACGACTGAATAAGCAATTGGGCCATAAACCTGAGATGCATTGCCTTTGTATTGGCTCCAAGGCATGTTGTAAGGATTTTTCATGCCTACCAATCTCTCCGACACTAATTGCTTTGGTATCACATACTAGGGAGCAGTAAATTTGCTCAGAGGTGTATATTCTGCTTCCACTGGTGGGCTGGATCATCAGAGGCATAGCCAAATTTTATTGAGGCACTAAAACCCCCAGAACACGTTGCTCCAGAGAAACTGCTGCGGGGACAATGCTATACATCGCTTTAGTAAGCAATTCACAGAGAGTCACAGAGTCTCGGGGAGCATATCAATTTCTTTTGTAGTGTACAAACAAGAACAAAATTTCAATGTGCCTGCTTGCATTCTCACCACTCAGAGAATGTGAATTAGTCTACAAAACAGAATAGAAGCATAGACTCTGCTTTATTTACCACCACACCTTATCCTACAGCAGATTTCCTTCAGTGAGCACATGTCACCTGAAGTCTTGTCATTTGTTCTTCACACCTTCTCGCAGCTATCACGCCAGAATGTGACTAATTGATTCAGAGAACCTGCAAAATCACTGCATATTCAAAATAATCCGCTGCGCAGGTGAATCACATGTTAGGCAGTATTTTAGGATTTTGTCAAGACTATAGGAGACAGTTTTAAGGCTGTGCTATGGAAACTCCATATACTCTTTTTGTCCACAAGACACAGACAATACAGCACAAATATAAATAACAATACAGAGTAATTATTTAAAATAATCGTGTTTAATAGACAAATTGTTAGACGACTCAAGTGCTTTCTGACCGCTCAGATTAGCCACTAGCGGTAAAGATTATGAGTCAGATGTGTTGCTGAGAATTTTATTTCAACAGGGGAAAGTCGTGCCTGCCTGGGTCAAATGGGAAAATGTCTTTTTCAAAATGGATTATAATAGCCATTTTCCCCCAGAAGTCTGCTGAGAAGCTTTGGTCAGGTTGAAAATCCAACAACTCATACAAAGCCTCATGCAGCATGTGCCAAATCTATCTATACAGTATATATTCCATGAGATATTTATGCCTCTGTACTCTGACAGGCAGTGTACTACCATTGGGCTTTACGTTGAGAGAAATATATACACTGTGATAACTTGATCCAGGCAGAGGGACTGATAATTCTGCACAGAAATAGATTTCCCTGTCTGCACTTTCCATATCTCACAGAGGCCCACAACAGATAGTCTTCTTCTGATGCCATTGTTGTACTAGAAATATCTGCTTACTATTGATAATGACAGAGGACCTCTGGCTGCATACAGAGACCGTGTCGTGACTGAAATTTGGTCCCAATGTGGTTATGTTATGTTAGAGAGAGCAGTGGAAAATTGCCAAAGCTGTAAACACAAAGGAAATATATGGCCTTCTTATAAGTTTTCCAGAGCGGCCCTGACAGCTCAGCACACTGCAACTTACACACTATTAGAAAACAACAACCAAATATGGAAATGTGCCTCAAACACAGAGTGTGGTAAAGGTTAGGGGCTTGGGAATGCAATATGTCGATGAGTGTCCCCACAAAGACAGTAAGATACGTGTGTGTGTGTGTGTGTGTGTGTGTGTGTGTGTGTGTGTGTGTGTGTGTGTGTGTGTGTGTGTGTGTGTGTGTGTGTTGGAGGGCGTCATGTAAGTGAAAAATGTGCAGATGTTAGCAGAAAGCTCCTCCCTATTTTGCTGATGGCAGGTTAACTTGCATAGTATATGAAACTATCAGTGTTGGATTGTCCATAATTTATTTTCATCTGATAGTTGGTAAACAAATTCATCCACAACACAACAGCAGTCGATCCCGAGTTGTCTGCAGTATTATTTTTTTTAGACATTAACTGATGTAGGTATTAAATTCTATATGCATTTTTAAACAATCTAGTGTGGTGATTTAAAGGTCCTTATAATTTAATTTGAATTGGAGGGAAAAACAGGATGAATTATTGCATCAATAACTCAATTACAAGCCCCAAAACCTACTACTGATCTTAAATTGCGCATATTATTGTAAAGTGATATTTTCTGAGCGCTCCCTGGAGCCGCTAATTATAGATTTACTCATTAGTTTCAGTTTGATCACACTTGTTCATGCCTCCTGATCCTATTTCCTTGTGAACTCGCGTAAACGTGGGTGCCTCAGGACACTGTTGAACTAAGTCATGGCCCCGACGAATAGTACCCATGTAAAATTCATAGAAACTGTGTCAGGGATTTTCTCTTTCTTTGAATTAGGCCCTTTTGGGAGAACAAATGACTGATTCATGTTTGAAAAGAAATTAGAGAATGTGTCCAGCATATAATGTGGCTGTATGTCTTCTTACTACTATTCAAAGCACAAAAATGAATATGGCTTCATCTTTGGTTTCCATCTTGAACGAAGAACGACGTTCACTATTTAATATATGTTATCACAAATTCTCCAAACCCCTGTGGGTGTCATTCTGAGATTACTACTGATATACTGTGTTTTACAATTTACTGCATCTTAACTGGACGCATCCACTGGTTGTGTCACACACAGACCTTCTAAGCCCGGCGGTGTTACGAGGCATTCAACAAATAGCTGAATTACTGCTGTTGACAGGGGGGAGAGGTGGTGGTATTTCTTTTCCAAGGCGGTAGAGAGGGAATTGAGATATCATTCAAACTAACAGCCCGCTGACTCAAGCCTCTGTTAGTGTTTATGTGGGAGAGGTCAGGGTTTCCATTCCATTCTGTTTAACTTTTGTCATATAGTCTCCGTCAACGACAGGGAGAGGTTATTTGGATGAGAGTCATGAGGACAGAACAAACACACAGGATATAGATATGTAGGGTAGGAAACAACAAGGTAGGCTATTATACTCTACTACGCAACGTTTGATTTAACAACTCCGCAGATACAAGGCAGCTACTTGGATGAGACGGGTTACATAGAAATGGGACTTGCATATAGATGAAGATCCTTTCAAGCCATCGCTGAATGAGTTCACACAAAGCTGATTAAACCTAACACCGCCAGATAAACCTCGCAGTATTTCATACCATACAGAGTTTTTAAATCGGGTGTCTGGTGAGAAATCCCTGCACTGGACGGATGAAAGCAAACCCGCCATATTGGCACCAGAAACCTTCGCCCACTGAGCCGGCTAACTTCCGGTTTAGCCCGGTGCTAACTAGAATGGGGATAAAATATTTCAATCACACGTCTCTTCTCGACAAATATTATCAGACCGAATGGCCCAAATTCTGATACTGAAACGAGACGTTTCGCTGAGTTTGTGACTCCTTTTATTTCATTTGCCCACTATTTACCACAATTTATCCGTTGTTTACAGCTGCAACAGTAGCGCTACGGTGGAGCCTGTGACGTAAGCATGTGTCGACAGGGTTTTTGTAATTACCGCCACTGGCAGAAGGCGGAGACAAAAGTTCTGCACTGCAGGTCTAATTAATTTCAGGAGAAATCTAACCGAATGAGAATAATTATAATGGCACTGACAACAGCATAAATGAGTCACTCACTTTGTGTTGTCTTTAATATTCCTTATTCAATTTAGAATGAGCTACAAAACTCAATTAACTGAACACAGAAAAAGATGTTTCAATAGCTAGAAAACGTTTCCAACATTTCCAATAATCTTCCTGCCACACCAATAGCAGAACACTGATGTGAACATATGACTTCATGATTTATCCTTATTAAATGTATTAATATCGAACATAAAATCTTAAAAGTCAAGCAGATATATGAGCAGAAACATTTACTGTTACAGCATTATTTACTCTAATAAAGTTACAGCTACAAGCTGTTTGCTTAAATTTTGCCAACAATCTGAAATATTGCAGGAGTGAGAAATCCAATCATAGAAAAAACAAGAGAAACTGTTGGGATGGATTTGTTGTAAACACTTTTTGAATGAAACTAATCACTGAGGGGCATATGCACCGCAAAGTGACTGACACATCTACAGAGGAATGCCTGCAACTTTTGTATTTTTCACAGCCAGCAGAACTCATTTCTAGATCCAGCCTAAGGGATTGTGACAAATTATGTGTCAGGGATTTATGATGTGAGACGTAATAGGGCCAACCAGCTGGTGGAGTAAATGAATGTGCATATCTCAGTGACATCCACACATCTGCATAGCCGCAGATGAACATGCGGGCCATGATGTGTCACATAGTCACTGGTCTAATTCACCAGGCTACGTTGGGCACATGCAGACCTTGTCACCGAGTCATTCACAGCGACTTCTCCTTCACAGTGATTGAGTGGCCGTATTTCCATTAAAACATTACAACCTTGATTGAGAAGTGTCCTTATGCAACACACAGCTGATAACTGCTCACATAAAATACATATTTGTTGCTATCTCTGGCACTGAGTGATCAGGAAATTGATTTCTTGATTAATTAAGTAAAACAGTTGCTAACAGGGTGATTATTCATATGAAAAGCAGAATTGATGAATACCCTGTCAATAATTTGAATGATGCACAGCCATTTAGAATCTGTGTATCTTGCTAACAGTTTGGTTGGGGGAAAAAAATGCTTAAAAAAAAGAAAAACATTTTGGTAAACAATTATTAAATTCATAAATTAATATCACTACGTGGATGGATTTTATGATCCAGCAGAGCAGAACCATTTCAATATTTCAGTATCATTGTCAAAATTTGATGGCAGTGCTGTATTTTACATGGCCAGCGTGAACTCAAGGTCCCCGAGAGCCAGAGAGTTACACATTTCACTGTGAGGCACATCTTTTATTCATGCATTTTCACACACAGGGACTCCAAAACATGAACATCTGCCAATTATGCCAACATGGAGAGCAGAATGTCGAGTTGATTCCAAAACTGAATCTTAACTCGGAATAATTCATGTTCTGTTCGGGGAACCCAACCGTCCACTGCCCGTGGCATTCATTTCATCCACATCGACACATTTTTGGCTGCAGGTTGGGACTATGTATTTACAATTACATTTTTAATCACAGTGTGCTCTCTATCTAAAAAAAACAAAACAAAGGGACAGGTCTACCTTCATTGTTCATTTCATCACCAGGTGCACAGAACAAAAGCACACAGGAAAGCTTAAGGACCAATCACCTCAGAATGTCACAGACAAGATAAAAGGAGACTTGGTCTTTTCATCCTTGATGTGATGCGCTTTTAGTGTTCTGCCAGACAGCACACGCACACGCACACGCACACACACACACACACACACACATCTCTAACCTGTTTACTTCCTGGAAGAAGCTATAGGATCAGAGGGAAGACAAGGGGGGAAAACACAACATGGAAGGGCAGGGGGTGGGATTTATAGCTGCAAAACCTATTTATGAGAATTTGGCATTATAATGTGCAAAAAGATGTTGGCAGCAAATAAATCAAAAACCCTGTGCCAGCCACTAGCTATGATAGCTTTTAGCTCATAAAGTGAGATGTAGTTGGCAGTCTAGATAATTCATGATTGCACTGCTCCCTATTTTTATAGGCCTACTACGTGTTCCGTGATGTAAAGGCTCTTACCCGCCATTTCCACTTTTAACTCTGTGGAAAGATGCATTAATGTGCCACGCAAAAACTAAATACTCTGAGGAATCAGCCAAAGGCACACTGTGCATGTAATGTGCACCGCAACACAGACAAGGGAGCAGAAAAAGCCTTGGCTTTCAGTTCACTGAATAATTAAAGGGATGTTTTATTGGTTTATCCTGCCCAGCATGCTGTGGCCAATGAGAGTGAGCTGTCCCCAGGTGAGCCTTGGTGGCAGCCGACTAGCTTGAGTAAATAGGAAAATGATAGCTGTGCAGATAATTTCATTTTAGCTTAATTAAAGGAACAACAGGCAAGATGGCACTGCAAATATCTGAATAAAAAAACAAACAGTGGATATACTCCTTACATATGTTATCTACATAGTCTAATCTCAGATAAGGTATGACTGCTAGGAGCTAAGTAAGCATTATTTATTGTTTAAAGCATCAGTTGTGCTCTTCTTTCCTCATCACAAGAAACCGTTATTACTTTCAATCGTTAGTTGCTGCCTCGGGCATCAGACTTTTAGCAGCTACTTCTACTTCGAAACCTAAATGAGTGTTATCCCAAAATGGCATCGATTAATCTGGTCTCTGCTACTTGATCATGAAATGAAAAAGGACTAACATGGCACTAGAGTCCCTGCCTCCTAAGTTTCAGACCTCTGCTAACAGTAATACCTCTCTCTGGCCTCCACCTCTGCAGTTTCCTCTGTGCTGCTCTTCACATCTTCTTGGCCACTGTTTGTGTCCTCTGTCCTTGTGGTGGCGGGAGAGGAGCTGCTCTTTGAAGACTCCTCGCTGACCTGCAGACCTTGGATGGTGTTCTGCTGATGATGCCATGATTGATGACCGGCTCTGACATAGACAGGTGTGGGCCCCGGCGTCGGCGCCAAGATGCTGTGGACCGGGCTGTTCTTCCGTAGTCCTCCGACGCCTCTCTCCCTGGAGTGACTCTTCAGCCGTCCCTGGACGGGCGTCCCTCTGTGGTCCAGGCCATCCTGCTGGATGTAGCCTCCGCCGCCGCCGCCGCCGCCTCCACCTCCACCGCCGGCCGAACCTTGGGATGAATGGCTGAACCAGCGCCAGCGGAGCCTGAGGATCTGTTTCACGTCAAATTCCTTCTTCCCCGACACAGACATCCTCCTCTGGGTTTGGAGACGAAGGCAATGGTGCGTTGATTCCCCAAAAACATGGAGAGCAGAGGAGACAAGAGCCTTGGTTTCAGTCCTCACTGACTACAATGTGCCTCTTCTCTTCCGTTATTGTCTCACTACTATCATGACCACCCCCTCCTCCTTCTATTACTCCTCCGTTGTTCTTTTAGTGGAGATGGAAAGCAGTCCTCTGCAGCTTTTGTTCCTGTGCCTGAGACTACTACCCTCCCTCCAACTCTCTCTCTCTCTCTCCCTCCTGTGCTGCTGCTGTTTCTGTTTGCTGCTGCTGCTGCTGCTGCTGCTGCGCCGCTGGAGCCGAGTTAATGCACATGCATGATCCACACACTCCCTCCCCTTCGCCTCCTCTGTTTCGCTCTCGCTGTTTCTCCCTCTCTGCTTGTTTCTCCACACAGACAGATACAGATACAAAAATCTGAAAATCTTCCAAGTCCTGCGTAGACCTCTCTGCTGCTGTTCTGTGTCTCCCTGTGTGTGTGTGTGTGTGTGTGTGTGTGTGTGTGTGTGTGTGTGTGTGTGTGTGTGTGTGTGTGTGAGATAGCGGGGCTGCCTGCTCTTGCTGCGAGGGGGAGGTGGGGTATCATGGAGCCACGATGATGAGGTCACACCTTAACAAAGTAAATCACTGCTTGCTGAAGGAGGGACAGACGAAGACTACTAACTACTCTGTAATTTAAGACTACTTACAGGAGCTCGTAATACATTAATATAAGTGTTTACCCACGCATGTTCATTCATAAACAGAAAAGCAGGGATGCATAAATATCTCTCTCATAAATAAGCAAGGCGTATCAACTCACAGTGTTAAAGGCGAGAGAAATGAATATCACACCAACACATATCTGTGCAGTCTGCTATGCCCACATCAAACAGAATCCCTTAGGGGAATGTCTCAATGTAGGTAGCCATGCAGAAAAAAATATTCTCCCTCAGTCACTGTCTTGTAAGCCCCCTGCGATTACAAGTGAAAAAAGACATACTGATGAACCTTCAAGGTCAGTAAGCTGCCTGCTGTACAGCCATGGTATCGGAGAGCAGCTTTACATTTTAACAACAGATCCGTATAAACTTAATACTGCAGCATCGTACGTAATGAAGATGCTTTCAGCATCACCGACAAAGGAAAACATTGGTATGAAGGTATGCTGTCAGGTATTCTGTCAACACTGTTGGATCTCGATGTTTTTACATACTTTGTTACAATCTCATTGTCAAAGCAAACCGCGTGTGCTGAGGATGCAGGTGGTAATTGGATTTTGAAGTGAATAGTGAACTAGAAAAAATTAAATTGTGAAAAACAGCCATCCTTATCTGTTCGTTACTACAGTGTCTAGTCAGCTACAATGGAATAACTCAATTAATGGTAATATTTTGCACCCCGCCTCCCTGTTAATACCGTATTCATGGCTCTCATCTCCACGAAGCAGAAATACAGTGAGCTCAACTTTTATTCCTGTGAAAGAGATGAAAATGCAATGCTGTCCGTGTGTGCTTGATCCTAACTTCCACCTTCAAGACAAAGGTGAGAGGAGAATCTTACACTCCAACTGTTCTTATCCGCCTCCATCACCTCCCACAGAGGGATTGGACTCAACCAGCTACTGAGTCCACTAGTATCTATCTAAATCATACCCGCCTATGTTATTTACTGGCATCGTTACTTATGAGATAACTTTAAATATCTTCCACTCGCAGACATTGCCTCCATTGCACACTTTTTCTTTCCTCTCACAAGTCGCTCTGTGGAGACCACAAAAACTAACAATAAACATCACTTGTCTTGGTGTCCTTCATAAATAACAAAAGCCTTTACAGTAGTGGCAAAGACTCTGATTATTACAGAGACAATGATTTTCCCAGAAAATCAAGAAACACATATGAACAACTGTTCAGGTCAATGCATTATTCAGTCATGTCTCTTGGAGGAACTACAGCAGCTTGAAAGACTGCGTGAAGCGTGTGGCTCATCCTTTGCTTACTTCCAAGTGTTTATGCTAATAACACTAAAGCAACGGATGAGCTTCAAACATTATATTCACCATCAATAGGCAAAACATTGAATTATTAATATGAGCTTTCTCTGCGTTAAAATAATTCTTTTACACATTGTGTTATGTTATTTGGAGCCCAAAAGAATCAGCGTAAAGGAACTGGTCCTGCTGGGGATCCTGAGAATTGAAAGGTTTTTTTTATACAAAAGCTGCGAGTCGGCATCTCCACCACAACACCAGCCCAGCTGCTCGAAGTCTTTCTTTGCCTTTAAGATCACCTTCTTGATTTTGCAGTATGTTAGACCTTTACCTTTTGACATTAACCATTTCACGATAACAAAAAAACAAAAAAAAAAAAACAAAAAAAAACTATAATATGCAAATTAATGACTTCCATTTATGAAATGCACCGAGACCTTTGGGTGTGCACTTTTTATCAATCAGGAGCTTGCAAAACAAATGTATGGTGGTATACTGATTGACGTTATAACCACTGCTATTAAGTGCTATAATAACAGTGCTATAATAACACGCAATACATTATGTTTAAACTTCCATGAAGCTGTAGTGTCACTCACCTCACTCTGCTGATCCCCAACCAGAAGTGGACACTCTTAACTGCAGAAATAACAATGAAAACAATGATTTTACTGAACTTGAACAAAATCTTTATGCAGAATTTACTACACAGTTCTTTGGGTTTAATTGTTATCCTTGGCAAATAGATGTTTTGACAAAGTGGTTAATTAATAAATACCATTAACACACCAGGTACCAAAAACTGCCTGTATGAAATCATGAACGCAGAACTCAGTGAGACATTAAAATCCAGTATGTGTGTCTTACATGCAATTAAAATATATTTGTTAAATCACAAGTTGAAGAGACCTAAATACACCTGATATCCTCTCCTCACATCTAAGTGCCACTAATGCAACATCCTGGGTGTGTCAATTTCATGAGTACTCCCAGGAAACTTTATAACCCCACCCCTTTGCACTGGAGAGCCTCTTTCCCTCAAAAGAACAAAGAAAGGCTCTGTAAGTGAAAATTAACCTTTAATTTCAACTGTTATTTCATTTTATTTGTTTAATATCTCATGTGTGTTTTATGTTCATTAAATGTCTTTATTATGACTTTGAAATAATAATGCTGTTACCTTAAAGAGGATGGAAACACCAAGTTTGTGGATGCATTCATTATGCAAGTTAAAAATTGGCAATCTTATTTTATCGCTCATTAAGCGATTTGTTAATGCTGACATTTGATTTGATATTTAATGTATTTATTTTGTCTTTATGTTTTTGATACTTTCTTTCATGTTTAGAAAAAAATCATCCATTCATCCAATCATCCATCCAGCCTTTTGTTAATCCTGAACCAAAATATACTGTTGGAACAGCTTTGGAATCCAGTGTTTAAATGTGCACACACCAGATGTTCAGTGAACCAACAGCATCACCTTCACTATAGTTTTTTCAATATCAAAAAAAATCTGCTTTTACAAATATTATCTTTGAATTATGTAGTGTATTTGGTGTATTGTAACCAGAACATGTTCAGAAAATGAAAAACAAAGGGGAGAAAATCAAGCGTGAGCCCCCTCAAATCTCTCATTATCAGTAAAAAAGTAAGAAATCTAATTAGCCTCAATGCATCCTATAGATGCTAATTAAAATGCATTCTTATTGAAAGCACTCCTATTATTGTAACATAAAAACAAACTGGGTTTGAGGCCCCTGCCCGCATGTCTGGAAAGTGCTCCGAGATAGTAAAAGCCCATTCGAGTGAGATATGATCTGATGTATAGTAACAAGCCATCGCGGCGGGTAACCTCTTTTATTCTTACCGGAGTCAAGGACACCATCTGGCTGCCCTCCACATGACACACGAGATGTCAGATGTCAGATTGGCGCGGTAAACCACATTATCATCCAACATCTGCCTCCCCGGTGAACATACCTACGTGCCTGGCCAAATAGTCTTTGAGTGTGCAAGACAGGAGGATGAGCTCTGCCTGCATTATAGTAATCAAGCTGGAACAGTTATGACTTAAAATGTCTGCTGTATAGTCTTTGAAATCAAATGCATTACAGGAAAGAAATTTTGTGAATCAATAAAAAGCCAAAACCCATGAAAAACATCATGGTTGTATGGTTGAAATTCAGTCATGTGATCTGCTATTTAATTTGGGAGACATTCTAAAAAAAAAAAAGTAGAGCAATTGCTCAGGAAATGTAATTTTTTTTTCTCACTCCAATTGCTGACAATTGCTAAAATGACACTCTCTAATTTATGTTTATGGCTGAAGATTTTTTTTTTTTTTTTTTTTTTTTTTTTTTATGTTGATACAATATAAACTGGCAGCAGGACGTCAACACCAAAGATTGCATTGATTGTTTAATTTTTTTTAGAGATGATTGTGTGGATCACTGAGAACAAGCATGGAGTACTTTAACATGTATGCACGATCCTCGCATGAATATCAACTAAATCCTTCCTAGAAAGATGAAAGAAAAGGCCTCATGTCAAATTATATGTATTTTTTTGGGCACAGACTAACAAGAAACTCGAGCACAGCAAATAAAATACTATGAAACCATAGCTACACACGCACATGCGCCCAGAACCAGAACTCGTATGCGCGCACACAAAACAGTGATTTGAAATTTCAGCGCCATATAGGACAGAAGAACGTCTAATTCTTTGCTATTACATCCTGAACCTACGTTATCTGTTCAAGTGAGAAGCAGCAGTTCACACACTACAGAAGTCTGGAGAGACATTATGAATTGATTGCATACACCGCATTGGATACATATCAACATAAGCAAAGGACATATTGTACCACAGCTAGAATGCATAATGTATGGTAAAGAAAATCTCTTTGTGGCAATCTCTTTGTCTGTGGTGAGGAATACAATTTTTTTAACTTCTAACAAGTGGCTTAGAGACTTGTGAACAATAAATCACTGCATTTCGTATTCTTTCTTTCTTACCTTAGAAACTGGTTGTAAGTGTTACTCCTCTGCATTCAAACGGTGGACTTATCTCCTGAAGTGAATGGCCTGCTGCAGAAATGATCTGCACGGCTGTTCCAACTCTTTCACTACAGAAAGGTTTGCTCCTCCACAGAGGAAAGGGGCACTTTCCTCTTCCAAAGGAAACTCCTGATAATTTCCTTCCTCTGCGCTGCAACAACAATTACATTCAAGCAACCAGGAACACTGGGATCACATCCTGTGCTGGACGCAAAACACTGATCTCAGAAAGAATTTACCCAACCAATTGTGTTTCTTTAACACTAGTGTAAATGAAATTGAATGTGTCTAATTACTGCCTGTTTAAACAACAAAAAAACATTGTTACAGAAAGTAGCCCATATCTGTGCAGAACAGTTGAAGTATTTATGTAAAAAAAAAAAAAGAATAACAATAAATAAGAAACAATCAAAAGTTTTAAAACTGCATGTGAATATGAAGCGTTGCGAGAATTTGCGAGTCTTCAAAAATTCAGGACGGAATTCATGACAAAAAAAAAGTTACTCTACAATTTTTTGTAACAATGAGGGTGTATTATCATTCAACCACTGGGTGGCGTATTCAACATGAACTCTTAAAAAGGCCCAAATCAATGTGCTGTATCTCTGTCACAGTGGTTATTTAGCAAAAGTTTCGCTGCCCGGGTCATAAAAGACTTTTATTTTGAAAAATGAAGCTAATCTATATTTACATCTCCACACTGAAGTCAAATTTTAGGTATATTATCGAAAACATGAACAGTGTGATCATAGTTAGTGATACTAAAGACCTGTGATTGATCCAACCATGTTAAATGCAGCAAAATAAAGTGTTTGCAACGTATCCTGTTTGCATAACACAACAGTTCCTTAAAATGTTACACATCACATGACTATTATTCATGTTTTCCTGACAAGCCACTTCTCGCAGTTGTGTGAAAAATGGTTGTCTTTTCTGTGGCAGAGGTGGAAGTGATATGTGGTTGTTATACAACTGTAAAACACATTAGAGAGGATGTCAAGGGGCCCGGTGTGATTTAACAGCATGTCCCCTCACCATTAGAGGCCATGGCTCATCATTTGAGTAGATCTACAACCTACACAAATTATGTTGTTTTTTTTCGTAACTGTGAAAGTGGTCTTTCCACCAATGTTATGTTTAGTGATGTTAAATGAGAAAAACAGTGAGAAATTTTAGCCGAATCTGCTGTTCCCCTTGCCTCTATGGATTTTCATAATTAGAATTTCAGCAAGAGGCTACAAGACATGTTAGCAATGCAGTAGATAACAATAAACGTATGCATATTCATAATCAGAGATAGCTTGAAGCAGACAATCTTTCCTTATGAAAGTTTTCTTTAAACGTAGGCGAATATCAGTAAATAGATATGAGCTTAGTCTGAAGCAGCAGAATAACTACACAGCAGGACCTCAGCAGTGTATGTGCGAGTGACTATGACTAGATTTATAAAAAAATAAATAAACAAATTCTGTACGAAGCCATATTCAAATCTAGAATGTCCTCTAATCTTTAAATTAATATATAATGTTTTAAAAAAAAATCTGAATATTATTAACACTAGCCAGTCGGTACTTCAAAAAGCTCACAACATTACAGCGACATCATCAAAAAACACTAGAGGACACCAAACACGATGACATTACTTCCAAGTATAGCAATAAAAGAGAATGGCACTATACGTTATAAGTTCCCTCATGTTATGACTGCCAGTACAAGAAGCAAAACAGATTTAGGTAACGTAAAGCTAATTGGTTCATACAAAGAATGGTGCATATAAGAGATATTTTACCCAGCGGTCCTTCACTACTTTCGGTAGCAGCGGTGGCAACAGCAGCAGCATTCTTAAGTACAGAGTCCAATTAGAAAGCGTGAAGGGGAGTTTTAACAACATTATTTATTTGACTATCTGGTGTGATCTGGCCTTGTTGACAATTTGTAAAGTCACCATGAGTTCATGAGATAGAAGATAAATGGTTTGGTACCGAGTTTGTTGCAATTTTATAACTGTAGAAACTAAAAAGAAGATTAAGATCTGATATGACGTACAAAATGGTACACAACAGCCAAACCCGTGCTTTAAAACTCATTTAAAGTCCCTCTCCTGGCGTTGATGAAGCCTCTCGAATCGTGTGTCCGTTCATCTAAGTTTCTTATTTAGAAGTTTTTTCCAAGATACAAAATGCCTTAAATTGCCTTTGATGTAACTCTATGAGCAAACAGTCCCCTCATTTATCTCCCCCCCCCCCACTTGCCACTTGCCTCCACCTCCAGCTTTCCTGCTCAGCTTCGTCTCTGCTCAAACACACAAACCTCTGCTTGTTTTCCATTTTGCTGGATACTGTATACGCTACACAATGCCAAGTAGGAATATTGGAGAAGATAGTCAGGATGGTAACTTTTTTTTTTACTGACTGTATCACTGTCTAAATTATTAGAAATGTAATGATAATACATGACATGAGCCTTCAGCTTAATTACAATATCAAACAGCTGATAGTGTGTTGGTAATTTAAGACGACCTTGTTCCTGATCAAATTTGCTACCTTATCGGGGAAAAACTTCCAGATGTGCCCGTTAGGAAGAAATACTTTCCAATAAATATAAAAGAAAGTGTGGGGGAAAGAGGCATTAATGCTCTGGAAAGCCTCACCCTGTAGGTTGACACACTTGGTTCCTTTGGTATGTGATGTATGAAACTGGCTGTCTGAGTATGTGATTTTCAGACTGCAGTTGCACAACAGAAATGCTCGGCCGTGGTGTTGACTGCTTGTTTTGCCCCTGATTAAGTCTTCCAGCATTAAAATAACACCACACGAACATGTTACTATTACGAAAAACTTGATTTTCATTGGAATAAATGTAAAAAAAATAAAAAAATAAAAAAATAAAAAAAAAAAAACATCTGACGTCACATTCATGTAGTGCTTTTCTACAGCCAATACTCTACAACTGTGACAGGCAAAGCCAACAAGTAGATTTGATTTTTTTTTTTTTTTTCCTGGGAGTGCATTGCTGAGTATTTGCTGAGCATTTAGTGGTGTCCTTTCATCATCTACACCAAGTTCAAACAAAACAAGTTCTTCTCCGGCGTCAGCGAAAGCACTGTGCCAAGTTATTTTTGCTGTTGCAGTTCTCCAGGTTGTATCAAGGTATGAGCGTTTTAGTTTGTAAACCTTTTCCAGGCAGTAACTTTACCACTGATGCAGTCTTTAACTCCCCCCCCCCCCCCAAAAAAAAAAAAAAAAAAAAAAAAAAAAAAAAAAAAGCTTCATTGTGAGCTGTTGCTACACTGATAGCTCACGTCAGACCAGCATCTCCTCAACCTGTCTCAAAATCAGGGAATACGGTTTGTAGTGCAGGATGTTGGGACGTGCATGGGCAGACATGGAATGTGTCTCTCATAAATGACGTTTTCTTTAGCATATAATGAACGTGAAACTAAGAATCGTTGTGTTTGCATTACCTTTGAAGGAGCCCTTCATATTTGCATGGGGGAGCAAGTCCTCTTCCACACTGCTCTGAGCCATGTTGCACCCCTGGTTGCGCCGCCATGTTTCTGCTACGGTAGCCCACGAGGGATAAACCAAACGCTGGCTCGAGAGAGAGAGAGAGAGAGAGAGAGAGAGAGAGAGAGAGAGAGAGAGAGAGAGAGAGAGAGGCCTTTGGGTTGTCGCGCCCACCGCAGATTTTCCTCCTCGCGTGGGAGGGGAGTGCTCAATTATTGCAGTCTGCAAATCCACCACTTGTTGACACTAAATCACACACGGTGTGCACTTTCATGGCAATCACCACCTGAAAAACGACTGGCTGTTGCATGTGTTTTTCATCATTTCTTCTGTTGCAGTTAAACCTATAAATGGATGTTCCTTTAAATGGAGCTCTGCAACATCTTACAACTCTGTTGACCGGATTTCAACTCATTGTAGTTATTTTCTATGTAAAGGTTATTTCCATTTGTCTTTGATTGTTGTAACTCTACTGTATGCCATGCTGTATGACTGCAGTATATATGTAGAGATGTATAGATATATATATAGATACATATCAATATATCGATCTATATAGACCTATCTAGATATAGATCTATCTATATAGATCTATATATAGACCTAGATCTATATATACACACATATATATATATATCTATATATACACACACATATCTATAGATCTATCTCTATCAATATCTCTAATTATAGAAGAATATGTAGTTATATAGATAGATATACCTATATATTGTGCAGTCATACAGCATGGCATACAGTAGAGTATATATAAATGATAATACAAGTATATCACAATTAAAAACAAGTAATGCAATCATATATCACATGTTTAAGGCAGTGGAACTAGTGATTCAAGAGACATTATAAATTCTATAAATCTTTATTTAGTTTCTTTGGCAGAATGCACACAAAATAGACTCAATGAATCATGCTCTCCATCATATCTGATCAATACAATGCAACTCTATCAACACAGAATTTGTTTGCAAACAAATGACATAAAAGAGTGACTGTTTATTTGTGACATTTTCATATGTATGCATAATGTGTGTATAGAAAGAGTGACACAATGACAAAAAAAAATACATAGGATCATTAGACTGTGAAAATAAAGGATTAGGATGGAGAACCTGTTTAAAATAAACAAAGCAAATTCATAGTTGTAATAAAAGGCACTGAATTTAAGCAAATAGATTTTCAATAAAATTATCAGAAAAGTACTGACAGCACTTCAGAAAATTGCCAACAGTGATTGTCTTTGCAATTTTGGTATATACAACATAATCACTCTTTAGAATGTGTTATAAAAGGGTCAGCTCTATGTTGCGTAAATATGCTTCTGTACTGATTATGTATATTATCAAAGCTGGGAAATAAAACCATTTCATACATAAAAAAAACACAAAACTAAAAAGTTTATGTGTGTATGGGTGTAAAAACAACATTTTCCTTCGAAAATAACTATTCTAAGTATCATCTGTGCAATAAACCCCTGGATACAAATATACCACACCCGCTCATTAACAACATTCATTTAATAGAATGAAATAGGACACAATGACAACTGCTGTAATAAACTAGTGATGAAACTTTCGTGAGATGGCGTATGTTCAATAAATCTGAACTATGTACAAAAACAATATTTATTATTACAATACAAACTAATCTTATTTACAGTTTGAAGGGATTTTAAACAATCTCATGTGCTCCCATCTAAGAACTGAAAAATGAATTATCAATAGTTAAAAACACTGAGATGACTGTTGATGTCCCCTTAAAGTTTTAAAGAACCAAAGTTTGAAAGATTTTCTATATTAGAAGAATGTATTTGGGTGTACATGAGAGAGTTTAATTTGCCTCATAATCACTTTTTCGGTGAAACAGTTAGCTCAAGTTTAGGAAACCTGAAGCCACCTCTTGACCCACTGTCATTGCTTGAGGATGAAGACAATCTTGATTTTTTAGAATGTAAAACACCTGCACTCCCCTCCACCCCTGTCTCACCGTCGTCTCCAAGTGTCACTTCATATGAGCCCTTTGACTTTGAACCAAAACCTCCAAACGTTCCAAACTTTAACTTGCCTTTCTTTCCTTTGACCTTGCTTCCTCCCAAGTCTAATGAAATGTCACCACCCTCAGCTTCTACTGAGGGGGAACTAACGGCAAGCTCTCCCTCATCACTCAGAGAAGAAGACCGATGTCTTGATTTCTTAAGTAGATCTAGGGAGGCTGACTTGCTTTTAGTTGACACACCGAGTCCAGAATCACCCTCCAATTCAAATGTTCCACCCATCAGTTCCCCAGAATGTGCGCTTAGTTCTTTAGAGGTCTTTCCTATTTTTCCACTGGAACTCAATTCAACCTCTGACCCATGAAGGTCACCTGCACTTCTGTCCTTTGCTTTTGACTTTCCAAAAAATTTGGGCATTTTTACCTTTACTTTGCCTTCAGTATGTCCCAGTTCTGGACTGGGTACTTCAATATTAACAGATGGAGGCTGGATGTTGATGCCTCCACGAGCTGCAAGTTTTGAGTCAACTTTTCCTCCATCTTCCTGGCCCTCCACTTGAGGCAGAACAATACCAAATTTAGGAACCTTGACTTTGGGAAATGTTACTGAACCCTGTGGGTATTGAAGTCCACCAATTTCACTTCCCCCTGAAACACTTGAACTAATTTTGGAAGTCTTTGCTTTAAAATCTAGCCCTTCCAAACTAACATTTGCACTGTCAGCGCCTGAACCACCAACGGCAGTATTCAAGCTCGCAGATGGCAAATGAATGTCAGATGATTTAAATCCCTCAGATAAAGATCCATCACCTTTCATTTTTGGGGATTTGATATCGAATTCCACATTAGGAAAATGAAGCTTACCAAAAAGAGGCTTCTTTACTTTTGTTCCTTTGGCATGAATGTTAGGTGTGTCTAAATCCACGTCTACTGATGGCATTTCTTTGTCCAAATCAGGTTTCTTTGCCTTTCCTTTCACTTTAGGGAGTTTAAACTTTCCCTTTTTCCCCTTTACATTGATATCAACATCAGGGGCATCAAGACTTGTCTCAGTATCTGGAAGGCTGACTTTCCCCTCTGCCTCTGGAGATTTCATTGCAAACTTGGGACCTTTGAACTTGGGAAAGGTAACACCAGTCTTTTCCGAATCAAAAGTAATGCTGGGACCTTCCAATTTAGACACAGACGCATCCATTTCCCCTTTGACTTTAGGCCCTTTTAGGTTAATATCAAGATCAGATGTTTTAAGATCAATGTCACTGCCAGGGCCCTGCACTTTTGAACCTTTAATGTTCAATGATGGCATTTTGATTTTAGGCATTTCAAATCCACCCTTCGGCCCTTCAATATCAACCTCAGGTGTTTTTAGGCCAGCCTCTATCTTTGGAGCTGACATATCCACATCACCTTTGATTTTGGGACCTTTCATATTGAAATCCAAATCTGGCATTGACATTTTAGGTCCAGATATACTTGGCATCTGGAATCTTGGTCCTTTGATTTTACCACTGGGGCTCTCAATGTCAACATCTGTTCCTTTGATGTGCAGATCAGGTGCGTTAATGTTAACATCAGCTTTTGAAAGAGCAACATCAACTTCTGGGCCCTCAACATTAGGACCTTTCAACCCAAACGATGGCATGTTAAACTTGGGCATTTTGAATCCTCCTTTGTGGCCCTCAATGTCAACATCAGGTAATTCAATGTCCACTTTGGGTGCTTCTATGTCCCCCTCAATCTTTGGAGCAGACACATCAAAATCTCCTTGTATTTTGGGACCTTTCAGATTGATATCCCAGTCTGGTAGTTTGGGTCCTGGTAATGAGGGAAATTTAATTTTGGGTCCTTTAAGTTTTGCATCAGGACCTTCAAAATCAACTTCTGGCCCTTTAATGTCAACGTCTGGTGCTTTTATATCAATATTTGCCTTGGGAAGATTTACACCAACATCTGGACCCTCCACTTTAGGACCTTTGATGCCAAATGATGGCATTTTCATTTTAGGCATGTCAAAGCCACCTTTTGGACCCTTAATGTCAACCTCAGGCGTTTTGATTTCTCCCTCTATGTTTGGAACTGACAAGTCGACACCACCTTTGAGTTTCGGACCTTTCAAATTGAAATCCACATCTGGCATAGAGATTTTTGGACCAGACATGGATGGCATGTTGAATTTGGGGCCTCTGATCTTTCCACTAGGACTGTCAATGTCAATGTCTGGTCCTTCGATGTCCAATTCAGGAGCTTTAATATCAATGTCAGCTTTGGGAAGGTTGACATCCACTTCTGGCCCTTCTATATGTGGCCCTTTCATCCCAAAAGATGGCATTTTGAACTTTGGCATTTTAAATCCTCCTTTATGTCCCTCAATGTCAACATCTGGTCCTTCAATATCCACTTTGGGAGATTTTATGTCACCTTCGATCTTTGGAACTGACACATCAACATCTCCCTTCATTTTGGGTCCTTTGAGACTCACATCCCAGTCTGGCAAGTTTGGTCCTGATATGGATGGAAGCTTAAATTTAGGTCCTCTGAGTTTTGCATCAGGGCATTCAACATCAATTCCTGGTCCTTTCATTTCCACTTCAGGTACCTTGACATCAATGTCAAAATCTGGACCTTCCATTTTTGGGCCTTTCATGCCAAATGATGGCATTTTCATTTTAGGCATGTCAAATCCACCTTTTGGACCCTTAATGTCAACCTCAGGCGTTTTGATTTCTCCCTCTATCTTTGGAGCTGACAAGTCGACACCACCTTTGACTTTTGGACCTTTCAAATTGAAATCCACATTTGGCATAGAGATTTTTGGACCCGAAATGGATGGCATGTTGAATTTGGGGCCTCTGATCTTTCCACTAGGACTGTCAATGTCAATGTCTGGTCCTTGGATGTCCAATTCAGGAGCTTTAATATCAATGTCAGCTTTGGGAAGGTTGACATCCACTTCTGGCCCTTCTATATGTGGCCCTTTCATCCCAAAAGATGGCATTTTGAACTTTGGCATTTTAAATCCTCCTTTATGTCCCTCAATGTCAACATCTGGTCCTTCAATATCCACTTTGGGAGATTTTATGTCACCTTCGATCTTTGGAACTGACACATCAACATCTCCCTTCATTTTGGGTCCTTTGAGACTCACATCCCAGTCTGGCAAGTTTGGTCCTGATATGGATGGAAGCTTAAATTTAGGTCCTCTGAGTTTTGCATCAGGGCATTCAACATCAATTCCTGGTCCTTTCATTTCCACTTCAGGTACCTTCACATCAATGTCAACATCTGGACCTTCCATTTTTGGGCCTTTCATGCCAAATGATGGCATTTTCATTTTAGGCATGTCAAATCCACCTTTTGGACCCTTAATGTCAACCTCAGGCGTTTTGATTTCTCCCTCTATCTTTGGAGCTGACATGTCGACACCACCTTTGAGTTTTGGACCTTTCAAATTGAAATCCACATCTGGCATAGAGATTTTTGGACCCGAGATGGATGGCATGTTGAATTTGGGGCCTCTGATCTTTCCACTAGGACTGTCAATGTCAATGTCTGGTCCTTGGATGTCCAATTCAGGGCCTTTAATGTCAATGTCAGCTCTGGGAAGGTTGACATCCACTTCTGGCCCTTCTATATTTGGCCCTTTCATCCCAAAAGATGGCATTTTGAACTTTGGCATTTTAAATCCTCCTTTATGTCCCTCAATGTCAACATCTGGTCCTTCAATATCCACTTTGGGAGATTTTATGTCACCTTCGATCTTTGGAACTGACACATCAACATCTCCCTTCATTTTGGGTCCTTTGAGACTCACATCCCAGTCTGGCAAGTTTGGTCCTGATATGGATGGAAGCTTAAATTTAGGTCCTCTGAGTTTTGCATCAGGACATTCAACATCAATTCCTGGTCCTTTCATTTCCACTTCAGGTACCTTGACATCAATGTCAAAATCTGGACCTTCCATTTTTGGGCCTTTCATGCCAAATGATGGCATTTTCATTTTAGGCATGTCAAATCCACCTTTTGGACCCTTAATGTCAACCTCAGGCGTTTTGATTTCTCCCTCTATCTTTGGAGCTGACAAGTCGACACCACCTTTGACTTTTGGACCTTTCAAATTGAAATCCACATTTGGCATAGAGATTTTTGGACCTGACATTGATGGCATGTTGAATTTGGGGCCTCTGATCTTTCCACTAGGACTTTCAATGTCAACGTCTGGTCCTTGGATGTCCAATTCAGGAGCTTTAATATCAATGTCAGCTTTGGGAAGGTTGACATCCATTTCTGGCCCTTCTATATGTGGCCCTTTCATCCCAAAAGATGGCATTTTGAACTTTGGCATTTTAAATCCTCCTTTATGTCCCTCAATGTCAACATCTGGTCCTTCGATATCCACTTTGGGAGATTTTATGTCACCTTCGATCTTTGGAACTGACACATCAACATCTCCCTTCATTTTGGGTCCTTTGAGACTCACATCCCAGTCTGGCAAGTTTGGTCCTGATATGGATGGAAGCTTAAATTTAGGTCCTCTGAGTTTTGCATCAGGACATTCAACATCAATTCCTGGTCCTTTCATTTCCACTTCAGGTACCTTGACATCAATGTCAAAATCTGGACCTTCCATTTTTGGGCCTTTCATGCCAAATGATGGCATTTTCATTTTAGGCATGTCAAATCCACCTTTTGGACCCTTAATGTCAACCTCAGGCGTTTTGATTTCTCCCTCTATCTTTGGAGCTGACAAGTCGACACCACCTTTGACTTTTGGACCTTTCAAATTGAAATCCACATTTGGCATAGAGATTTTTGGACCCGAAATGGATGGCATGTTGAATTTGGGGCCTCTGATCTTTCCACTAGGACTGTCAATGTCAACGTCTGGTCCTTCGATGTCCAATTCAGGAGCTTTAATATCAATGTTAGCTTTGGGAAGGTTGACATCCACTTCTGGCCCTTCTATATGTGGCCCTTTCATCCCAAAAGATGGCATTTTGAACTTTGGCATTTTAAATCCTCCTTTATGTCCCTCAATGTCAACATCTGGTCCTTCAATATCCACTTTGGGAGATTTTATGTCACCTTCGATCTTTGGAACTGACACATCAACATCTCCCTTCATTTTGGGTCCTTTGAGACTCACATCCCAGTCTGGCAAGTTTGGTCCTGATATGGATGGAAGCTTAAATTTAGGTCCTCTGAGTTTTGCATCAGGGCATTCAACATCAATTCCTGGTCCTTTCATTTCCACTTCAGGTACCTTGACATCAATGTCAACATCTGGACCTTCCATTTTTGGGCCTTTCATGCCAAATGATGGCATTTTGATTTTAGGCATGTCAAAGCCACCTTTTGGACCCTTAATGTCAACCTCAGGTGTTTTGATTTCTCCCTCTATCTTTGGAGCTGACAAGTCGACACCACCTTTGACTTTTGGACCTTTCAAATTGAAATCCACATCTGGCATAGAGATTTTTGGACCTGACATGGATGGCATGTTGAATTTGGGGCCTCTGATCTTTCCACTTGGACTTTCAATGTCAACGTCTGGTCCTTCGATGTCCAATTCAGGGGCTTTAATATCAATGTCAGCTTTGGGAAAGTTGACATCCACTTCTGGCCCTTCTATTTTTGGCCCTTTCATCCCAAAAGATGGCATTTTGAACTTTGGCATTTTAAATCCTCCTTTATGTCCCTCAATGTCAACATCTGGTCCTTCAATGTCCACTTTGGGGGATTTTATGTCACCTTCGATCTTTGGAATTGACACATCAACATCTCCCTTCATTTTGGGTCCTTTGAGACTCACGTCCCAGTCTGGCAAGTTTGGTCCTGATATGGATGGAAGCTTAAATTTAGGTCCTCTGAGTTTTGCATCAGGGCATTCAACATCAATTCCTGGTCCTTTCATTTCCACTTCAGGTACCTTCACATCAATGTCAACATCTGGACCTTCCATTTTTGGGCCTTTCATGCCAAATGATGGCATTTTCATTTTAGGCATGTCAAAGCCACCTTTTGGACCCTTAATATCAACCTCAGGCGTTTTGATTTCTCCCTCTATCTTTGGAGCTGACAAGTCGACACCACCTTTGAGTTTTGGACCTTTCAAATTGAAATCCACATCTGGCATAGAGATTTTTGGACCTGACATGGATGGCATGTTGAATTTGGGGCCTCTGATCTTTCCACTAGGACTGTCAATGTCAACATCTGGTCCTTTGATGTCTAATTCAGGGGCTTTAATATCAATGTCAGCTTTGGGAAGGTTGACATCCATTTCTGACCCTTCTATTTTTGGCCCTTTCATCCCAAAAGATGGCATTTTGAACTTTGGCATTTTAAATCCTCCTTTATGCCCCTCAATGTCAACATCTGGTCCTTCAATGTCCACTTTGGGGGATTTTATGTCACCTTCAATCTTTGGAATTGACACATCAACATCTCCCTTCATTTTGGGTCCTTTGAGACTCACGTCCCAGTCTGGCAAGTTTGGTCCTGATATGGATGGAAGCTTAAATTTAGGTCCTCTGAGTTTTGCATCAGGGCATTCAACATCAATTCCTGGTCCTTTCATTTCCACTTCAGATACCTTGACATCAATGTCAACATCTGGACCTTCCATTTTTGGGCCTTTCATGCCAAATGATGGCATTTTGATTTTAGGCATGTCAAATCCACCTTTCGGACCTTCGATATCTATCTGTGGACCCCTGATGTTAATGTCAGGTGTTTTTATATCACCCTCGATCTTTGGAGGAGAGACATCAACACCCCCTTTGAGTTTTGGACCTTTCAAATTGAAATCCACATCTGGCATAGAGAGTTTTGGACCTGAAATGGATGGCATGTTGAATTTGGGGCCTCTGATCTTTCCACTTGGACTTTCAATGTCAACATCTGGTCCTTTGATGTCCAATTCAGGAGCTTTAATATCAATGTCAGCTTTGGGAAGGTTGACATCCACTTCTGGCCCTTCTATATGTGGCCCTTTCATCCCAAAAGATGGCATTTTGAACTTTGGCATTTTAAATCCTCCTTTATGTCCCTCAATGTCAACATCTGGTCCTTCAATATCCACTTTGGGAGATTTTATGTCACCTTCGATCTTTGGAACTGACACATCAACATCTCCCTTCATTTTGGGTCCTTTGAGACTCACATCCCAGTCTGGCAAGTTTGGTCCTGATATGGATGGAAGCTTAAATTTAGGTCCTCTGAGTTTTGCATCAGGGCATTCAACATCAATTCCTGGTCCTTTCATTTCCACTTCAGGTACCTTCACATCAATGTCAACATCTGGACCTTCCATTTTTGAACCTTTGATGCCAAATGATGGCATTTTCATTTTAGGCATGTCAAATCCACCTTTTGGACCCTTAATGTCAACATCAGGCGTTTTGATTTCTCCCTCTATCTTTGGAGCTGACAAGTCGACACCACCTTTGACTTTTGGACCTTTCAAATTGAAATCCACATCTGGCATAGAAATTTTTGGACCAGACATGGATGGCATGTTGAATTTGGGGCCTCTGATCTTTCCACTAGGACTGTCAATGTCAATGTCTGGTCCTTGGATGTCCAATTCAGGAGCTTTAATATCAATGTCAGCTTTGGGAAGGTTGACATCCACTTCTGGCCCTTCCATATGTGGCCCTTTCATCCCAAAAGATGGCATTTTGAACTTTGGCATTTTAAATCCTCCTTTATGTCCCTCAATGTCAACATCTGGTCCTTCAATATCCATTTTGGGAGATTTTATGTCACCTTCGATCTTTGGAACTGACACATCAACATCTCCCTTCATTTTGGGTCCTTTGAGACTCACATCCCAGTCTGGTAAGTTTGGTCCTGATATGGATGGAAGCTTAAATTTAGGTCCTTTGAGTTTTGCATCAGGGCATTCAACATCAATTCCTGGTCCTTTCATTTCCACTTCAGGTACCTTGACATCAATGTCAACATCTGGACCTTCCATTTTTGGGCCTTTCATGCCAAATGATGGCATTTTGATTTTAGGCATGTCAAATCCACCTTTCGGACCTTCGATATCTATCTGTGGACCCCTGATGTTAATGTCAGGTGTTTTTATATCACCCTCGATCTTTGGAGGAGAGACATCAACACCCCCTTTGAGCTTGGGACCTTTCAAATTGAAATCCATATCGGGCATGGAGATTTTTGGACCAGACATGGATGGCATGTTGAATTTGGGGCCTCTGATCTTACCACTAGGACTGTCAATGTCAACGTCTGGTCCTTTGATGTCCAATTCTGGGGCTTTAATATCAATGTCAGCTTTGGGAAGGTTGACATCCACTTCTGGCCCTTCCATATTTGGCCCTTTCACCCCAAAAGATGGCATTTTGAACTTTGGCATTTTAAATCCTCCTTTATGTCCCTCAATGTCAACATCTGGTCCTTCAATATCCACTTTGGGAGATTTTATGTCACCTTCGATCTTTGGAACTGACACATCAACATCTCCCTTCATTTTGGGTCCTTTGAGACTCACATCCCAGTCTGGCAAGTTTGGTCCGGATATGGATGGAAGCTTAAATTTAGGTCCTCTGAGTTTTGCATCTGGACCTTCAGCATCAATTTCTGTCCCTTTAATGTCAACTTCTGGACCTTTGATGCCAAAAGATGGCATTTTGATTTTAGGCATGTCAAATCCACCCTTTGGACCTTCAATATCAACTTCTGGGCCCCTGAGTTCAACTTTAGGTGCCTCTATGTTTCCCTCCATCTTTGGACCTGACACATCAACATCACCTTTGAATTTTGGACCTTTCAGACTGAAATCTACATCTGGCAGTGAAATCTTCGATCCCGAGAGAGTTGGCATCTTCATTTTTGGTCCCTTGACCTTACCACTAGGACTCTCAGCGTCAATTTCTGGTCCTTCAATGTTAACTTCAGGTAGCGTCATGTCAGTGCCAGATTTTGGAAGATTAATGTCAACTTCTGGCATATCAAGCTTTGGGCCTTTGAAACCAAATTTTGGAATCTTAAACTTAGATCCTTTAGTTTTTGGACCTGACAATCCAACATCAAGATCAAGACCCTCTGAGCTTCCAGTCTTCCCTTTGATGTTGATATCTCCTTGTACTAATTTCACATCAGTTTCTGGAGCCTTTATCTTTGTACCCTTAAATCCAAACTTTGGCATTTTAAATTTGGTTTTCTTTGAGCCAATTTCTGGGACATCAATGGTAACATCTGGTCCATCAATTTTGGCTTTTGGCAATTGAACATCTCCTTTCAAGTCATCCTTCAATTTTGGGCCCTTTAGATTGATGCCAACATCTGGCATCGAGATTTTAGGTCCGGATATTGTTGGTAACTTCACCTTTGGCCCAGAAAGGTTTCCCTCTGGAGATTCAAAGTCAAGGTTAGGACTTTTGATTTCAACATCAGGAGTTTTGATGTTTCCCTCAATCTTTGGAACTGAAACATCTCCCTTAATCTTTGGCCCTTTCAGATTGATATCCCAGTCTGGCAACTTTGGCCCTGACATTGATGGCAACTTGAATTGTGTTCCTTTCAATTTTGCATCTGGACCTTTAATATCAATTTCAGGTACTCCAACATTGATGTTAGCTTCAGGAAGGTCAATGTCTACATCTGGACCCTCCACTTTTGGGCCTTTGATTCCAAATGATGGCATTTTGATTTTAGGCATGTCAAATCCACCCTTAGGCCCTTGAATATCAACCTCTGGACCCTTGATGTCTACCTCGGGTGTTGATAAGTCTCCTTTAATCTTTGGAGCGGACAGGTCCACACTCCCTTTGACTTTGGGACCTTTCAAATTGAAATCCACATCTGGCATAGAGATTTTAGGACCTGAAATAGATGGCATGTTGAATTTTGGTCCTTTGATCTTTCCACTCGGGCACTCAATGTCCACATCTGGTCCGCTTATATCAACTTCTGGTCCTTTAACATCAATATCAGCTTTAGGAAGGCTGACATCAAATTCGGGACCTTCGACATTTGGACCTTTCAACCCAAAGGATGGGATTTTAAACTTGGGCATTTTGAATCCTCCTTTGTGGCCCTCAATGTCAACATCGGGTCCTTCAATGTCCACTTTGGGGGCTTTCAGGTCTCCCTCAATCTTTGGAACAGACACATCAAAATCTCCTTTCACTTTAGGCCCTTTCAGGTTAATGTCCCAATCTGGAAGCTTTGGCGCCGATATTGATGGCATCTTGAATTTGGGTCCTTTGAGATTTGCATCGGGACCTTCCACATCAATTTCTGGTGCTTTGACATCAATACTGGCCTTGGGAAGATTTACATCAACATCCGGACCCTCCACTTTTGGACCTTTAATGCCAAATGATGGCATTTTGATTTTAGGCATGTCAAATCCACCCTTAGGTCCTTCAATATCAACCTCTGGACCCTTGATGTCTACCTCGGGTGTTGATAAGTCTCCTTTAATCTTTGGAGCGGACAGGTCCACACCCCCTTTGACTTTGGGACCTTTCAAATTGAAATCCACATCTGGCATCGAGATTTTAGGACCTGAAATAGATGGCATGTTGAATTTTGGTCCTTTGATCTTTCCGCTCGGGCACTCAATGTCCACATCTGGTCCACTTATATCAACTTCTGGTCCTTTAACATCAATATCAGCTTTAGGAAGGCTGACATCAACTTCGGGGCCTTCGACATTTGAACCTTTCAACCCAAAGGATGGGATTTTAAACTTGGGCATTTTGAATCCTCCTTTGTGGCCCTCAATGTCAACATCGGGTCCTTCAATGTCCACTTTGGGGGCTTTTAGGTCTCCCTCAATCTTTGGAACAGACACATCAAAATCTCCTTTCACTTTAGGCCCTTTCAGGTTCATATCCCAATCTGGAAGCTTTGGCGCTGATAGTGATGGCATCTTGAATTTGGATCCTTTGAGATTTGCATCGGGACCTTCCACATCAATTTCTGGTGCTTTGACATCAATACTGGCCTTGGGAAGATTTACATCAACATCCGGACCCTCCACTTTTGGACCTTTAATGCCAAATGATGGCATTTTGATTTTAGGCATGTCAAATCCACCCTTAGGTCCTTCAATATCAACCTCTGGACCCTTGATGTCTACCTCAGGTGTTGATAAGTCTCCTTTAATCTTTGGAGCGGACAGGTCCACACCCCCTTTGACTTTGGGACCTTTCAAATTGAAATCCACATCTGGCATCGAGATTTTAGGACCTGAAATAGATGGCATGTTGAATTTTGGTCCTTTGATCTTTCCACTCGGGCACTCAATGTCCACATCTGGTCCGCTTATATCAACTTCTGGTCCTTTAACATCAATATCAGCTTTAGGAAGGCTGACATCAACTTCGGGACCTTCGACATTTGGACCTTTCAACCCAAAGGATGGGATTTTAAACTTGGGCATTTTGAATCCTCCTTTGTGGCCCTCAATGTCAACATCGGGTCCTTCAATGTCCACTTTGGGGGCTTTTAGGTCTCCCTCAATCTTTGGAACAGACACATCAAAATCTCCTTTCACTTTAGGCCCTTTCAGGTTCATATCCCAATCTGGAAGCTTTGGCGCTGATATTGATGGCATCTTGAATTTGGATCCTTTGAGATTTGCATCGGGACCTTCCACATCAATTTCTGGTGCTTTGACATCAATACTGGCCTTGGGAAGATTTACATCAACATCCGGACCCTCCACTTTTGGACCTTTGATGCCAAATGATGGCATTTTGATTTTAGGCATGTCAAATCCACCCTTAGGCCCTTGAATATCAACCTCTGGACCCTTGATGTCTACCTCAGGTGTTGATAAGTCTCCTTTAATCTTTGGAGCGGACAGGTCCACACCCCCTTTGACTTTGGGACCTTTCAAATTGAAATCCACATTTGGCATTGAGATTTTAGGTCCTGAAATAGATGGCATGTTGAATTTTGGTCCTTTGATCTTTCCACTCGGGCACTCAATGTCCACATCTGGTCCGCTTATATCAACTTCTGGTCCTTTAACATCAATATCAGCTTTAGGAAGGCTGACATCAACTTCGGGACCCTCGACATTTGGACCTTTCAACCCAAAGGATGGGATTTTAAACTTGGGCATTTTGAATCCTCCTTTGTGGCCCTCAATGTCAACATCGGGTCCTTCAATGTCCACTTTGGGGGTTTTTAGGTCTCCCTCAATCTTTGGAACAGACACATCAAAATCTCCTTTCACTTTAGGCCCTTTCAGGTTCATATCCCAATCTGGAAGCTTTGGCGCTGATATTGATGGCATCTTGAATTTGGATCCTTTGAGATTTGCATCGGGACCTTCCACATCAATTTCTGGTGCTTTGACATCAATACTGGCCTTGGGAAGATTTACATCAACATCCGGACCCTCCACTTTTGGACCTTTAATGCCAAATGATGGCATTTTGATTTTAGGCATGTCAAATCCACCCTTAGGTCCTTCAATATCAACCTCTGGACCCTTGATGTCTACCTCGGGTGTTGATAAGTCTCCTTTAATCTTTGGAGCGGACAGGTCCACACCCCCTTTGACTTTGGGACCTTTCAAATTGAAATCCACATCTGGCATCGAGATTTTAGGACCTGAAATAGATGGCATGTTGAATTTTGGTCCTTTGATCTTTCCACTCGGGCACTCAATGTCCACATCTGGTCCGCTTAAATCAACTTCTGGTCCTTTAACATCAATATCAGCTTTAGGAAGGCTGACATCAACTTCGGGACCCTCGACATTTGGACCTTTCAACCCAAAGGATGGGATTTTAAACTTGGGCATTTTGAATCCTCCTTTGTGGCCCTCAATGTCAACATCGGGTCCTTCAATGTCCACTTTGGGGGCTTTTAGGTCTCCCTCAATCTTTGGAACAGACACATCAAAATCTCCTTTCACTTTAGGCCCTTTCAGGTTCATATCCCAATCTGGAAGCTTTGGCGCTGATATTGATGGCATCTTGAATTTGGATCCTTTGAGATTTGCATCGGGACCTTCCACATCAATTTCTGGTGCTTTGACATCAATACTGGCCTTGGGAAGATTTACATCAACATCCGGACCCTCCACTTTTGGACCTTTGATGCCAAATGATGGCATTTTGATTTTAGGCATGTCAAATCCACCCTTAGGCCCTTGAATATCAACCTCTGGACCCTTGATGTCTACCTCAGGTGTTGATAAGTCTCCTTTAATCTTTGGAGCGGACAGGTCCACACCCCCTTTGACTTTGGGACCTTTCAATTTGAAATCCACATCTGGCATCGAGACTTTAGGACCTGAAATAGATGGCATGTTGAATTTTGGTCCTTTGATTTTTCCACTTGGGCACTCAATGTCCACACCTGGTCCGCTTATATCAACTTCTGGTCCTTTAACATCAATATCAGCTTTAGGAAGGCTGACGTCAACTTCGGGACCCTCGACATTTGGACCTTTCAACCCAAAGGATGGGATTTTAAACTTGGGCATTTTGAATCCTCCTTTGTGGCCCTCAATGTCAACATCGGGTCCTTCAATGTCCACTTTGGGGGCTTTCAGGTCTCCCTCAATCTTTGGAACAGACACATCAAAATCTCCTTTCACTTTAGGCCCTTTCAGGTTCATATCCCAATCTGGAAGCTTTGGCGCTGATATTGATGGCATCTTGAATTTGGATCCTTTGAGATTTGCATCGGGACCTTCCACATCAATTTCTGGTGCTTTGACATCAATACTGGCCTTGGGAAGATTTACATCAACATCCGGACCCTCCACTTTTGGACCTTTGATGCCAAATGATGGCATTTTGATTTTAGGCATGTCAAATCCACCCTTAGGCCCTTGAATATCAACCTCTGGACCCTTGATGTCTACCTCAGGTGTTGATAAGTCTCCTTTAATCTTTGGAGCGGACAGGTCCACACCCCCTTTGACTTTGGGACCTTTCAATTTGAAATCCACATCTGGCATCGAGACTTTAGGACCTGAAATAGATGGCATGTTGAATTTTGGTCCTTTGATTTTTCCACTTGGGCACTCAATGTCCACACCTGGTCCGCTTATATCAACTTCTGGTCCTTTAACATCAATATCAGCTTTAGGAAGGCTGACGTCAACTTCAGGACCTTCAACATTTGGACCTTTCAACCCAAAGGATGGGATTTTAAACTTGGGCATTTTGAATCCTCCTTTGTGGCCCTCAATGTCAACATCGGGTCCTTCAATGTCCACTTTGGGGGCTTTTAGGTCTCCCTCAATCTTTGGAACAGACACATCAACATCTCCTTTCACTTTAGGCCCTTTCAGGTTAATGTCCCAATCTGGAAGCTTTGGCGCTGATATTGATGGCATCTTGAATTTGGGTCCTTTGAGATTTGCATCGGGACCTTCCACATCAATTTCTGGTGCTTTAATGTCAATGCCCGGTGCTTTGACATCAATACTGGCCTTGGGAAGATTTACATCAACATCTGGACCCTGCACTTTTGGGCCTTTGATGCCAAATGTTGGCATTTTGACTTTAGGCATGTCAAATCCACCCTTAGGTCCTTCAATATCAACCTCTGGACCCTTGATGTCTACCTCGGGTGTTGATAAGTCTCCTTTAATCTTTGGAGCAGACACGTCCACACTCCCTGTGACTTTGGGACCTTTCAAAGTGAAATCCACATTTGGCATTGAGATTTTAGGTCCTGAAATAGATGGCATGTTGAATTTTGATCCTTTGATTTTTCCACTCGGGCACTCAATGTCCACATCTGGTCCGCTTATATCAACTTCTGGTCCTTTAACATCAATATCAGCTTTAGGAAGGCTGACATCAACTTCGGGGCCTTCGACATTTGAACCTTTCAACCCAAAGGATGGGATTTTAAACTTGGGCATTTTGAATCCTCCTTTGTGGCCCTCAATGTCAACATCGGGTCCTTCAATGTCCACTTTGGGGGCTTTTAGGTCTCCCTCAATCTTTGGAACAGACACATCAAAATCTCCTTTCACTTTAGGCCCTTTCAGGTTAATGTCCCAATCTGGAAGCTTTGGCGCTGATATTGATGGCATCTTGAATTTGGGTCCTTTGAGATTTGCATCGGGACCTTCCACATCAATTTCTGGTGCTTTAATGTCAACGCCCGGTGTTTTGACATCAATACTGGCCTTGGGGAGATTTACATCAACATCTGGACCCTCCACTTTTGGACCTTTGATGCCAAATGATGGCATTTTGATTTTAGGCATGTCAAATCCACCCTTAGATCCTTGAATGTCAACCTCTGGATACTCAATGTCTACTTCAGGTGTTGATGTGTCTCCTTTAATCTTTGGAGCTGACACGTCCACACCCCCTTTGACTTTGGGACCTTTCAAATTGAAATCCACATTTGGCATCGAGATTTTTGGCCCGGAAATCGTTGGCATGTTGAATTTTGGTCCTTGGAGTTTTGCATTCGGTCCTTCAATATCAACTTCAGGTCTTTCAATGTCACTAATGTTTGCTCGGGGAAGGTTTACATCAACATCTGGAACATCCCCTTTTTGATCTTTGAAGCCAAATGATGGAATTTTAAATTTTGGCATCTTAAATCCACTTTCATAGCCCTCAATTTCTACCTCTGGACCTTCAACATTAACCTCAGGAGTTTGTGCATCTCCTTTGATCTTTGGAAGTGAAGGATCCACATCTCCCTTGACTGTAGGACCTTTTAGTTTGAGATCAACATTCCCTTTAGAACCTTTAAGGTTCATAGAAGGCATTTTGATACTTGGCTTTTGGAAGCCACCTTTTTGTCCTTCAATGATAATATCAGCCTGTGGACGCTGGATGTCAATTTCAGGTGTTTTTATGTCTGCACCCATCTTTGTAGGTGATACACCTCCCTCACCTTTAAATGTAGGGCCTTTGACACTTAAATCCAAATCTGGCATGGATATGTTAGGTCCTGTTAATGTTGGCACTTTGAATTTTGATCCTTTGATGTTCCCATTAGGATTCTCAATGTCAACATTTTGCCCTTTGATGTTCACTTCAGCAGCTTTCACATGCACGTCAGCTTTTGGAGGTCTAACATCAGCCTCTGGTCTTTCTAGTTTTGGACTTGTTATTCCAAATGATGGCATTGTAATTTTAGGCATTTTAAATCCAATTTTATGATGTTCATTGTCAACATCTGGACCCTCAAGTTTGAAATCCACATCTGGCATCTGTGGTGCTCCTCCTTCAGTGCTTCCAACATCAGCTCCTGGAGCTTTAACATCAAATCCAGGTGGCTTTGCATTAATTTGACCTTTGGGAAGGTTGATCACATCTGGGATTTCTACTTTAACTCTGGATGTTCCAACATCAACTTGAGGTGTTTTGACATTGACCGTTTTGGATGTCATCATGAACTTTGGTCCTTTGATCTTTAAATCAGAGCCCCCATAATCTACTTCTGGTGCGTCAATGTCAACTCTAGATGCACTGGTGTCAATTTCGGGTGTGGTAAGTTTTAGATCAAGAGCTAGACCCTCCGCTTCATTTCCAGCATCAGCTTTTACGTCAACGTTAGGTCCCTTGGCCCCAAATGATGGCATCTTTACATGAGGCAGTTTGTAATCCCCTTTTATCCCCTCAATATTTACATTTTGATGCTTAATGTTTACTTTGGGGGCTATTATTTCTCCCTCAGTCTTTGAGACTGTTACATTAAGATTTTCCTCTATCTTTGAACCTTTCAGGTTTACATCTGTATCGGGCCCAGATAAAGATGGAACTTTAACCTCCATTTTGTATTTGCCATCACTCTTTGGTACTTTCATTTGCAGGCTTGAGTGGATTTCTGGTTCTTTGATGTAAATTTCAGCCTCTGGACGTCTTACACTGACAACTGGCCCTTCAATGTTGGCATATGGTTGACCTTTGATCTGCATATCTGTCCCTTTGATGCCCAGTTTAGATTTGTGCACATCCTCATGTGTCACATAAACTGACATATCTGCATCACCACTGAGTTCAGAACTAGTTCCCTCTTTCATGATTCCTTTCGTTCCAAATGCAGGCATCTTGATTGTTGACATTGTTATGCCACTTGCATTACCCTCAGTTTCACAGCCTGGAACTTTAGTGTCTATTCCAGACACTTTTATTCCTCCCTTTGTGCTTGGCAGGTTGACATCACCTTTCAACTTTGAACCTGTAAGGTTGACATCCATACCCGTTACTGAAATCTTGCCTGGCGTTGAAGAATATCCTGTTGTAACATGACCTAAAATGCTTGTCGATTCTCCTATCCTGCCACCTCGCAAGTCAGAATCAATATCTGTGGAACCTCCACTAACTTTGACATGTGGAATATCAATTCTGCCTGAAGCCTTTGTCTGTGGGTCATTGATGGCAATTTCAGATAACTTCACTTTTGTCCTCCCACCTGAACTGCTCTCAAAACTCCCCACCTGTGTTTTATCCATGGTAGTAGTTGAAATCTGCATACTTTTTCCAGGCAAAGACAGACCAACTGACCCTCCGTTTTCACCTGTTGAGGCTATGTCTGCACCTCCCAACCCTCCTATTGTAACATGCCTACTACCAGTGTTTGTGCCGTCTTTTAGTGTCATGCTTGTTCCTGAAACCTGAATGCTTCCATCATCTTGCTCTCCACTCCCTCTGGATATTTCAATCCCTTCCTGGCCTTTACCACCTGTTACACCAAAGTTCAGTCCTTTAAATCTGATATCTTTACTTCTTTCTTTTTCATCTCTTACAATTTGTGTGGTTTGAACCCCCCCACTGCCCCACCGTGTCTCTGTGGAGCTAGCTTGTGGGCCAGTGTAAGTAACATTGCCTGACTCAAAAACTCCCTCTTCTGCCCCCACTTTACCTGAAGGGCTTCCGTGTGAGATTCGGATGCGTGGAGAGCCATCTCCAGATTCGTGCCTTAGCCCTTTGAGGTCTGGGCTTGAAAGTTCAAGTTGCTCACTTATACCACTCGGCATATCCACTGTGTAGGTAGTGATACGGCGAGTGACGGTCGTGATTGTACTGCCGTCGCTGCTCGTGCTGCTATGCCGCTCAGTGCGAACATCTACTCCCTCTGCAAGGTCTTCAGACTTCAGCCTTGGTTTAATCTTTTTTGTGTATATCCTCTTGTAATCCTCATCATCCCCACTCTGTTGATTGAAAAACACAGGTAAACACACAATGTGAAATTGTTAGTATATTTTGTATTAGTTCAGTAGTTTCCCTACAAAGAAAAAAAAGTTATCATTTGGTTTAAAAAGGGAACTTACAAGAATGATGTCTGGACTGGAACCTCCAAAGCGGGTCTTCCCTTCCCATGTAAGGGTGCCCATTGGGGAACGACATGGTGTGCTCAAGGGTGAGCAGGAAGGTGATCGGTCTCCTTTGTTCTGTAGTTTCAGTCCAACCTTGTGTCGGTTCAATGTCTTCAGTAGGTCTGCTGTTTCCTCTGAGCTCATTTTGTCAAAGTAAATGGTGGCACCCACAATCTGGTCACCTATGAATCAGGTGGACACAGCAGGAAAAAAGTCCATTAGGAACATTTAAGGTCAGTCAGCATGTGGGTGACCAAAAATCTTATGCCATATTTGATGAAATACTCTGATTAAAGAAAAATAAGAAGTAATTCCTTACCTTCATATACTTGTCCAGAACGTGCTGCAGGTGACTCTCCTTTGACCTCCGTAACGAAGAGCTCTCCTTCACTTGACTGTGCAATGGTCAAGCCGGTTTTGTCCGGACCTTCCCAGTCTGGAAAGAGCACCTCCCTAGTGTCCTCCTCCTCAGCCATCTCTAAACATTACCATAAAAACAATGGGTTCATCAGAAAAAGCACAAGCACGCTAGAACTTACTACAGGATGAAATATGGGGGAAAAAAAATAATATTTATTGTGACCGTAACTTCATAAAATACCTTGTTTTTGCTTTCCTCGCTTTCAGCCCTGATGTGATGGAAAGTTTTTCTCTTTTCCTGCATAAAGAAAACACAATAATAATGAAAACAAAATTAATCTGGAACATATCAAATGTTTTTCTTTCAACCTTAAATTTTTTTTTTTTAAATAAATATATATATATATATATTTATTTGCCTAATTGAAAAAAAATTACCAGTCCTTCTCTGTAAGTAGTCTGCTGTATATGACTTAAAGGTGAACACTAGATGGTGTTAAAGCTCTTTTATATAACAGCCTCTATCTCCCCAAAACACCGAACCATCCGCTCCCTCTCTCCAGTACGCTCTATGTTTTGGAAATTGGTTAGAAGTCAGTCACACCCTGTCCTGACGAAAGCAGCCAAATCCTGCACTTACATCCCAGCTCCAAAATCAAAAGAAAGAACAATGATGGTTAAAGCTACATTGCTTCATGAAAACACACACAGAGGTGCAGAAATGCACAGTAACACATACGTCAACATGTTAGTGCACATTCTTCCATATTAATACACATGCACAAACCCTAATTTGATTGTAAAACAAGTACACATTTTTATATGCGAATATACACAATGCACATCAGCCTTCTTAAACATGTTAATTATTGACAGGTAATCAGTATCAGTTTAAGTTAACCATACATTTGTTGTAATTGTATTTTTGACTACTGCTGAAGAATGATTGAGATGATCACCTTTGTGATGCAGCGCATAACATGTTATTTAATGGGTGTGGTCATTAGACTTTAGGTTAAATACCTCTGGCTATATTACTGTATCCCTGCTAATAGGCAAGAATTATGCAACAATTCACCATATTTCGATCAGGTCATATCAGGCCAACTGAAATCCATGCTCAGCTTTTTTATAACAGTAATCAAAATGTCAATAAACTATGTTTACATTCCCAGACATGCTGACTAGCCCTACCCACTCTACCCTTTGGAACAGACAACCCATTATTTCATCAGTACCAAACACTCCACAACCCACCGCTTGAATTATACAAAGCTGTCTCAACCATGTGTCTCTACCAAGCCAGAAACTATTTGGATGTTTTTACATTGCATTCATGTTGTACACACTTTTGTCCAAAGTGACTCACATCATCACAAACAGTTCAATCAATTTGTGATTCAGTTATTTGCTCAAAGACAGGCGTGCACATTAAGATAAATATAACAAATGTATGACTTAACCAACCAAAAACAACAAAAAACTACCCTTTCTACCTCCTGATCTGGACAGCTGACCTCCATCACTGCACAGCTGTTTAATGGTTCAATGCATGAACCAACACATCGATGTCCAGGTATACTGACTGCACAGGATGTAGATAATTAGTAAGTGGTAACAGTACAAGTACTAGTTTGACAAATGATATTGTACCATTAGACAGTGATTCAGCTCTATTTCAACAGTTATTTCAGTGCCAATCATTCTACGGCTACCAGCTGCATCCATTCAGCTGATTTTAGCAAATGTTCTATTTGCCTGTAATCAGCCAAAACAAATGGCAACAACCTGTCCATGGGAGGCACAAACGTCACAGGAAGTGAGTCATTGTGGTTATCTGTTGCCTATGCTTTGATGGGGTAGACTTGACAACCAGAGAACAACTTGATGGGGGTGGGGAAGGGAGATTCCTCTAACAAGTCAAGGGAGAAAAGTTAAGAAACCAACTTGGGCGGGTGTGGGGGGGTGAATTGCAGAGGCTGTAGTTGTAAAGCTGGATTTCTATATGATCAAAAACTTGTCAGAGTATTGTCCATCTGGGAAATAATTACTAAAAAACACAAATGCATTTTTTTTTTTTTCTGTACTATTTTGCTCCACTTTAAATAGCATAATTGCACCAGTAAGCCACAAATCCCTTCCTCATTCAGTGAAACCACCACACTGTTCTGCAAGATAACAAGCTGCTGGAAACAAAAGGAACCTGTGGCAAAGATAAAGAAACAGCTGTTTGAAACTGATCGGTAGCACGCATCACTCTCTCAACGACCATCTGCCACTCATGCTACGCTGCCAATATGCAGTACCTTAAACAAACAAGGTTAGAAGAAAACATCCCTGATGTTTTCAGTATTTTGCAGAGATGTAAAACAATAAACTTCAAATCCATGTAGTCCATATGTGTATGTGTGGTTGTGGGTAAGTGGGATAGTTTTAACAAAACTGTATCGTAACCATACGAACTGTTGTCTCGATAACTTCAGGTTGTTGTTGTTTTTTTGACTTGCCGTCTTGCCAGGCTGCTTTCCATTCTGCTACAATGACTTTACAGTCACAGAAAAATTATAGCGTCTTTGGCTGCTTTATACATGTCAAAAATGAGCAACATCTTCGTGAAAGTCAGGGGTGTGAAAAACCATTAACGAACAGACAGTTTGGAAACCCATGTGATTTGCAAACGTGTCCTTCTAGCTTTATCCAATGGCACATAACCGGCAATACACTAATTAACACGGGTCAATAAATAGACTAGTTCTGTGTGACCGGGAATACAGGAGAATGCATGCAATGCTTTGAGGTAATATTAAACCGCCTCTCTTTTTGCAGACTGTCAGGATTGAATAGCACAAGCCAGAGCTGCTGGGAGCGTTAATATGAGAGAATGGGAATGTGTTTACGCCAAAGATGACGCCAACCACTTGCACGCATCTACAACCTGATCTTTCAATTCTTTCTTTCTCTTTTCACCTCCCTCTGTCCATCTCATTGTGCCTGTCAGTGTGATCCGACTGAAGCTTGAAACATGAATCTATCAAGGCTTTAAGCTGCAACATTATATTTAGTAATTACAGCTGAACTGTGTGAGCATGGAGGGGACAGACACAGCAGTTTGCAGCAGGAAAGACTCCACGTTACACAATTGACTTGTGCAGAGCAAACTCCACTCAGCTCAACTAACACTGCCACTTATAGTATCTTAACCGGGCCCTTCTGATCCCATCCCAAGAGTATTTGGCCTGGACCAAAAGGAATTTGTGTTTTCCCCACGGGTCACAATGTGGCTCATTTCACACATTCCCCACAGACAAAAATGGCTGACAAACTTTTCCCATGATCTTCGTTTCCTCACTTTTTCTTCCTTTCACATATGCTTATTGACATAGAACTATTCAGTGTTTGAGAAGGTGGCAGAGAATATGAAACACTTTAGCTAACAAGGCATTTATTATCTTTGGCTGGATTAAGTATTTCGGAAAAGACGGAAGGGGAAGTCCAACTTTCACAAGTTTCCTGAAGACAGAGAAAACCATTTTCTTATTAATTTCTCCCTATCTCATTCAAACTGCTAACCTCAGCCCACAACTCTCTTAACTTCTCTCTTTCATTGCCTTTCCTCCCAATCCACTTTCTTTTTTTTTTCCACATAGCTACATGTCATTAATATTTACTTTCATAAAGAAACTTTTCCACCTTCCTCATCTTACCCTCACACTTAGTCTTTCCATGATTGAGGGTGAACTATTTGGGCCGTCCTCATTCTCACAGTTTTGACATATTTCTGGCAACAGGCTGCAGGGAGGAGCTGAGGCTCGCAGCTATATAGAAGGGAAGGAAGGAACATAGAGAGATGGAGGATGATGGAAAAAGGAGGAACTGGTAAAAAAAAAAAAAAAAAAAAAAGAAAGAAAGAAAGTGAGGTAGCAAGTGAAAAAGTGAGGAATGGTTGTGAAACTGTTCAGTGGAATGTCAGGATAACAGTGGACAAGTGAAAAGGCAGGCAAGTACCGGTACTCATGAAAATGTGGGACTACGGCTAAAGAGACTCATCTGAAGCTAACAAGACCACATTGTGCACAAGGCAACCTGAATAATTACAGGAAAGTCTCCCTTTCATTTTTTGTTTACTTCTAAACTCAGTCAAAAGTATCTCTTCTTTGCACAAACATAGAATATGACCCAACTATGGTTAGAAATGGAGAAAAGATTTATATTAACCCGATCCAAAATCATCATATGATTAAATGCGGGCTGTGTTGTAAACAGATGCTGAATAAATAAGCACTTGTTCTTGAAATCAGAAGAGAGGCAGGCAGTCTGTGGCTCAAAGCGATCAGACAACATGACATTCAACCAGTCCTGTATTCTTTCGCTTTAATTTCTCTGACATGTCTGAGTATTATAGCCCTGATGCCATAAATTTGATTAGTGATGTCCTCAAAAGCATATGTTAACAAATATGAGAACAAGAGCTTCGAAGGAAACCATTGAGGCTGGGAAAAAAAAATGAGGGTCAAGGGAGACAGACGAGCTCATCCGTCTATCATGTTTTATTATGGCCTGGTATGTGTGTTGGGAAGAGGGGCGTGGAGACAGCCCGCCAGACAAAAGCTTCTGTTCACTAGTGTGCAACCACAGAGCAATTTCTGGATACACATCTCTTATGTCTTGTTTGGCTGCGTACAGTTTGGGTTTAGTGTCTTCTTCTCCGTGAGCTTCTCCCGCCACTCAAGAAGGAGCAAATTAGCCACAGCTGCCAGCTACAAACAGCGAGAGCTTGGTGGGCTTTTGACGAGGTTGTTTTGTAAGGAGAAAGGGGTTCGAGCGGAACAGGTGGTCACTGAGGGAGGAAGGAGGAGGCCAAAAAGGAGGCAAAGGGAGCAGAGGCAACCAAGTGTCAGGTTTCCACAAGGCAGGCCTTTCACAGCTGATTGGCGGAGGCACGACCTTCCAGGTTCAGAGGAGGCTTTGCAACAAAAAATTCCAACAGAGGAATGGCGTCTGGCCGCAGAATAGATTGCTGTTCTGAGGTGACATTGACTAGACGGTCTTGGAGTCAAGTGATGAGGAGTAAGAAAGTTGTATTTTATTTTGGTAACCAGTGAGAGATGCGGTGTGTGGGTGTTTGACATCATGTCTAATGACACTTACCTTGGATTGCTCAAGCAAAGCCAAGGGCCTCAGTCTGATGCCTGTGTTCCTGTATTCTCGACTTCTGTTGACAGAAAATAAAAACAGGATTGGGATTAATTTTATATTCTTTAAAAAAAAAAAAAAAAAATTTAAATTAAATGAAACATTGTTAAGGCTAAAAATAAATCTGTCCTTATTATAACATCATGCTCTGTTACGCAATAGCAAACAATGTTTCAGTGTATCTCACACACACACACACACACACACACGCGTTGCATTAAGAGGTGTGTCCCCATATGACACACATTTACTCATGGCATTCTTGCGTACATGCTCAATGGAGATTTCGGGACCAATCAGAGCCTTAAAAGGCTTTAATAATTAACCAAGCAGTGGTAGCAGGATTGCCCCTGTTAAGTAATGATGCAAAACTCCCTGCAAGTCAATAAAGCCAGCTACTTCCTACAACTACCCAGAGTCCAATTTAGTTTGCTTGAAGCAAATCCAGTTCCAGAGGAATTAAAAAAGGAAATGTTCTCTCAAATATGCACATGAATTCTTTAGCTCAAGTGACGACTGAAAAGTATAAAACACTGTAGTATAAGAGCATAAATGGGCAACCATAGAAGCCAATGTAGCAATACAATGTAGTTGTTGCAGTGTCGTTCGTCACTTGGATTCGAAGTGTCACTCAACATGCCGAGTGACTCTTACTTCTACCCGCTGTAACTAGCCCAACAGCCCACAGATCTTGCTGGGTTTATTGTGTCAAGCAACCAGCATATTGTGAAACAAAGCCTTCTCCTGTCAGTCGCAGTACAAACAGAAATGATGTATGGACAGACAGGTATCTACCGGTGGGAACATGTCCCTCTGGAGGAAAATTCTTCCGAGACAGCCTCTCCAACCCCATCATTAACTTCCCCCTCCCCAATACCCAAAGCTCAATAAACTAAACTGCTCATTAATTTGGTGAAAATTATGCCAATTAACTGTTTTTGAGACAAAGACAATTTCTAAACAGAAAGGTTTTAATAGCTGTGTAATGTGATGGAGAGAAAATGAGTAGACGCGCTCCTTAAATCCATTAACAGATGCAAAGCTTGTAAAACACTAAGTTTCCCCCCCAAGAATGCGCTGTTATTGATTGTTGTTTTGAATATGTCTCATACTGAAATAGATGGTACATAGCTGAGATAAATGCTAGCCAGTACGTGGTTGTCATTATGTTTGTGTGGGGAGAGCAGCTGTGTACACTCTCTAGCTCATACTCTTGTTACAGAGACGTATTAATCAGACTGCTGTGTCAGGAGTCATTCAGGTACAGGCTGACTGACATTTATCCAAAAGGTAGAAGGAGCAATCAAAAGGAAATGTGAGATAAGAGTGAGTCTGGGTCACGGCAAAATCAGATAACGGGTGTGGCATCTGTAACTTTTTATGTGGGAGATTTTTTTAAAGTTATTGCTCTAACGTCCAGATCTATGATGCAATAAAAAAAAAAAAATAAAAAAAAAAACATGGCATCATGAAAGCAAATTTATTTTTTTACAATGGCCGTATCAGATGAAACAAACTTAAAAGACAAGAAATAGGTCACTCCACCTTCCCCACTAAATATCTTTGCGAGACCGCGCGGAAAAACATACGCAGGTATTGCAATAAGGTGAAATGTGGTCACCAATAGGAGGGGAAAACAAATACAAGCACACACGTGAGTAGAAATACCACAGCACGGGTCCGCGACGCAGATCACGTCGCTCGCCTCTGCTTAGCAGGAGCAGTTCAGAGCACGGCCCCACCCTGGCCTCCAGTCTCTCTCGCTTTCTCTCACACACACACACACATTCTTACACACACACACACCCACACGCACACGCACGCACGCACACACCCACACGCACACGCACGCACGCACGCACGCACGCACACGCACACATTCCTTGATGGAACGGTCAGGCCAGCTGGAAGGGAGCCCAGCCGCTCCCCACGGTGACTAACTCCAAAGAAATGTCCTCTTTCTCTCAGAGTCTGACTCCAGCTTCAGTCTATGCCGCCCACCCTGCACGCTGCTTGTGTGCCTACCATTACCTCCTCCCCCCCCACCCCCCCCGACCCTCCACCCCTCCTAGGTTCTGCTCAAATAAGCAAGAACACCACATTCAGTCAGGTATGCGCACTTACTGGCATCATGACACACACTCTCTCTCTTTCTCTCTCTCTCTCTCTCTCTCTCTCTAATGCACACTGAGAAGTATGCATGTAGTGAGAAAATCCCCGTTTCAATGTCCATATTACCTTGATCAGCATGACAAGAATTGTCATCGTCATCATTTTAGTTGGCTCGTTTTGTGCACTTGGTGGATGTAGCACGCAGCACTTTCATCCCCACTCTAGGCCTCTCTGCTGTCACTTGAGGGCACATACCTGGGCTGCCTGACCGTCGTAGCTTGAAATCAGGTACGTCACAAAGCACTGAAACTGATCAAAGTCTGCCTCGAGTCAATCTGTCAAATCAATTGCCAAATCCACTCAATTTGTCAAAAAATAAATAAATAAATATGGGAATAGTGGGACTGTGATGACAGTTCAATCGTACTTGTATCACGCACAGAGGTGCTGGTGAGTGATAAGATTTGATTACGAGCAAATAAAATGACCTAAAGAGGACATAAAGAGGGAGAGAAGAGTAGTGGCCAAATCAACCTTGTTGTCAAAACAGAATAGACTCCCTGTTCCCGTTGCTGCATTATGCTTTGGCACAGCAAGTACAACAAATACAAAGAGACCCAGCAGGGCCTGGCCTTCAGTCCCGCCTCAGAAAAGCAGATAGGACATGCATGTGTGACGCATATGAAAGGAATGAGCGTCAAAATAAATGGTTCTTTTCTGCACGCCATAGTCCACATAGCCTTGAACCAAACCACAAGGCCTGCATAAGACCAAAGCCTGCCCACTGACGCCAACTTGGCCTGCTGCTGTTTAAACCATTGTGACTTTGGCAGGAGTTAGTGCAACAAATGGAAAAACTGAAGAAAACTCTTAAAAACGTCTTCTCTAGTTTTTACGAGATCACAAACAACACCAGGGGGTTTGCGTTGACATCACTTTTCAACTATGCCTCGATTTTTATTGAAATACATTTTTCAGACTAATGTTCTCAAAAGGACAGAAACAGAAATGTACTATACAGAATGAGGCGGTAAGTACCAGATAACTGGCTCGTATCATGACTTACTGACCACTAGACATCCAAATGAGGAGCGTCCTACTTTGGATTTCCTCTCCCAAGGGTCCCACAATTTTTTTCCATGTGAGCAAATTCTTTACTGGGAGTTTTCCTTCCTTCTTAATAAGTGCATCACAAACGGCTGCAGTTGTGGGCCTTCAAATCCCACTGAGACGATACAAGTGATGTACAAAAAACATAACTTGACATTTAAAAGAACAAAGTAGTAACATTTTTGCAACAAATGAAACAGAACGTTTTTGCAATTCTGTCCTGAAATGAGAAGCGATCCTGGATCGGGGCCCACAAACGGTTTCAGCGCCGAGAACATTGAGCAACGAACACAGCAATCATTAGGATTGATGAGGAGCCCCGGAAAGTATGTTCTGCTTCGGGACGTATGGAATAATTCAGCTGAAGATGCAAATCTTTAACTGGCATAACTAGTTGTTCCAATGTGAAAGAAAGAGGACACTTCTGCCACGTAAATAGAATAGAGGCTTACTCGCACCCATAGCAGCCTTATAGAGGCCATGTCATGTAACTGCCCAGCTTTAACGCAATTTAATTTGGCAATTTATTCAGGGTTAGTTTCAGTCTCCCACAGCTGCTGTTTAAACAAGAACCAATGCACGTCCGTTGACGGTGCAGGGGACAAGAAGGTTAAGAGGAGGGCCAGTTGGCAAGCATAGCAGCAGAATGTGTATATATATATAGACAAAAGACATCCTTAGCTGTAGATCTTGAAGCATAAGCAGAGCGTCAGTATGTGTATTGCTACCGAGCATTTCGACACGAGTAGTGCAGAGTTTGTTTAGAGCAAGAGAGCGTGTTGGATGGTGGCGAGTGCCATCCTTGAGTTCCTTGTGCCAGATAAAGAAAAAAAACAAAATCTAAACAAAGCTGAATGTATTTCTAAATTTACATTCCAACCCCTCCCGTTCGGAAATGTTGGGCACCTCAGGCCAAATAGAGTTTCAGTAACAGATGCTGCGTGTCATTCCGTGCACAGGGGAACACAACAGTATTGTTTTTGTGTGTGTGTGTGTGTGTGTGTGTATGTGTGTGTGTGTGTGGGGGGGGGGGGGGGCGTACAGGTTAGACGGTAGGAGGCAGGTGGACTGCGCTGCGCCGCAACAGCCACTTCACATTTATCATTCTTGGATAGTTTCCGCATAGCAGATGTTTGGAGGAGCAGTGGTGGGAGTTAATGGCTTAATCAGAAAGAAAAAAAGAAAAAGATTCACACCCTTTTCGTGTCCCATGCTTGGCGCTGCAACACACAAGTCTGAATTGCATACATGTGCATGGGTGTGACTTACAGGGGTATTATTTGATGACTATTTCTTCGTGCCTCTCAAGTCACTATCTCTCAACAACAAGGCAAGCAATAATAATGATAGGCGCTCTGCAGAGAACAGCGAAGACATGATGAAACATTCCAAACCAGCATTAGATGAGCGAGAAGGGAGTGGCTGCTGGGTGGATTGCTGAGAAAAACTTTCTAAAAATCGCACACTGCAGTTAAATGTTTATTTTCATCTAGAGGGAAACTAAACTTCCCTCACTGGAACTCGTGTATCTACAAATTTGCTATTGTTTTATTCAACCGATCTCTAGAAAGGTGGCCCTTCAGTGAGTTTGGTGGAACATCAGGATGTCCGAGAGCACAGCTTGGCTTCTAAATGAGTGTCAACTGTGAAGAAAAAAATTAAAATTAAAAAAAAAAAAAATCTATAGATTGAGCACAATCGCCCTTCTCTTCTTTCAGCTTATCGAGAGCATCCACCTCCCTCTTTTCGCAAACCCATGCTGTCCCTCCTTCTAACCACCCACTCAACAAACCAAAGAGGAAATGGCAGAGGAAGTGTGCTAGAGACCAGTTTCCTTAAGTTTCACACTGGCACGTATGAGTCACGCTGCACAACGGCGCAGCAACATGCAGAGGCTCTGCTAAAGCACGGTGATAAATATCTTGACACGCTCAATTTCAGACTCCAAACAGTCACGAGGCATGTCCTTTTCCTCACGCCTCTAAATATGCCGTTTCTCACGTGGGTGTCAAGTACAACAAAATCAGCCCGAGTGACACCGAGTGCTGCCAATGTCAGCGAGGATGACTGAGCATAATTTCCCTCGGGGATTAATAAAGTGTATAAAATCTAAAAAAAAAATAATAATAATTTAACTAATAAAGCTTTTTTTTTTTCTTTTTTTTCCCCCACAATTTCATGGTGTGGTTTTTAGAATTCCAAAAGGTTTACATTACTTCAGGGGACAACATAATGTAGCCTCTGTGCTGCTGCGTCGGTGGACAGTGCAGGTATTTGGACAAACAGTGTCCGCCCTCAGCCAAGATGAGGCCCCGTTTTAAAACCAGCGATTCAGCTACAGGCAGTTAGTAACAATTTTCAATGTTTCAGAACTTCCTATATAAATTATGTTCCATGTATATTGTGTCAGCTCAAGTCCACACCCTCACTTAGAGCAGAATTTGACACCTGTAATCATACACTAACTTCACACCACATGGTCGCCAAATAAAGATGTGAATTTCTGAAATTCAAGAATCACTAAACATGTTTTAGATTAAATATTACCCTCAAAACTCAAGACTTTTTTCTTTTTAGCCCTGTCTCTTCCAGAAGTGTCACCATCAATCACCTTGAAAAGAGCAATTTGGGGAACGCCAGACATTTACAGCAGTGGGGCACACAACACGGGCCGAGTGCGCGTTGTAAAAAAAGACTGTACAGCAAAGAGCAGCTCTCCCTAACACGCCTCTCAACGGACTTTTGGGTGTGGCAGGAGGAACTGCGGAGGGCAACTGCACGCAGTGAAATTTGACTTCCAACTGAGATTCAACAAAGGACTACGTCCGAGCTTTTATATCTGCTTCCTCCTCGACCTAAACATACATCGTATCTAATTCAGACCCGACTACGTGGAGCGATTTAACTTTAAGACCACACCTGAAAAAAATTGCATGAGGGTTTTACCAATTATTATTTATTTATTTTTTACTACAGGCAGAAAAAAAAAAAAAAAAAAAAAAACTCCATCTTTTGGGTTTGTAAAATGTGTTTTTCTCTTTCTCCAAATGAGCAAAGTCGTAGCTCCCCCCCCCTCTATGCCTCAAACCTGGTTCCAATTAGCTTGTCTTTCCAAACCACTACATTCCATTACCCCCCCCCCCCCTTCACCCCCACCCCACCCATCCCCCCCCTCACTAACTCACTCCCTGACTCTCTTTCGCCACCCCCCCCCCTCCCCAGCACGCCCTGGCCAGGAGCCCGGGTTAAGAGACCCAAGGTAAAACAGAGAAGGAGAAGTCCCTCTGTCCGAGACTTTAAAAAGTAAAGTCACAAAAACAAACATACGTGCCTTTCGAATCAAGCAGCAGAGATGGGTTTCAACTTTCTGTTACGCAACACAAACTGAAGAAAGGAACGTGCTGTTCAAAAACAGATTTCTAACATTTCAAGACATGTTTATCACATTCCACAAAAGCAGCTTGCATTATAAAAAAAAAAAAGAGGTACACGCATGATATTTTCATTGATCCATAAAACTGGTAAATGTACAACTCTCTACATAATAGTGAATAGGCAGAGGAAAAGTTTTGATCAATACTTTTCATTCTGCCGGCACCCCCTTGAAATTCCATGAAGGACCTTTTGGAGGTACCCGGAAGGACCCACTGCGACGTGCGTCTGCAGCGTGTATGGTTTCTTTTTTTTTTTTTTTTCTGGCTGTAAAGGGTGTGCCTCTGTGAGGAGACAGCGAAGCAAGAAGGAAGGGAAGAAAAAAAAATTTTAAAAAAAGGAAAGGGCGGAGGGAGGTGAAGGAGAGGGATCCACACCCAAGTCTGTTGTTGCTGCAGGCTATCAATAGGAAGTACCTTTACTTTTTAAACTTCACAAGTCGTAGGAAACCACCTCTGGACAGATAATAGAAACACCTGAGCGAAAACATCAACACACACAACCTGACTCCATCATTCTACTGCCTCTTCCACATAACTTTCATTTACTGCGTGGGATATTCCACTTCTGTAAAGTAAAAAAAAAGTTTGCGATCCTAAAAGCGATAAAGTAATGTGTATGCAAAGGGCGTCCACATTGCATAGCAATCAAATCACTACGCAAATAAGAGTGATGTTTTTTACCTCATATTTTGAAAGGAACCAAAACCATTTCAGAAGACCACACACACATTATACCAAATTAAATTCAGACAACCTCTGTTAAGTGAAAAGTGAAGTGCGCAACTCCAGTCAAGCGTCTGCATTCATGTGGTGGTTGTGGGTACACACCCACTTCTCCAGTACTGCACCATTTTCAATAAGATGACAAATTTCATGATGATTTTCACTCACAGAAAAAAAAAACACTGCCACTTTACACCAAATCATAACAAACAAGTACCAATAGAGTCTTTACACACAGCTTCCCTCCAGCAAAACTTCCCCTTAGCACAAACACCGTAGGATAACACGGGAGATAAGCACATGTAATAAAATTGGACCAAGTGACTGTACTCTTACTACTGATACACACACACTAACTTCAAGGGCCTGTTGTGTGTAGTACAGGAATGTCAGACAGATAACAGACACTTTTGCAATTCAGTAGTTTAAACTTTGGCCGAGTTACTACAAGTGATTTAGAAATTTTGCACCACAGTTTAGTTAAATTAAAGCACAGCTGGCAAAGTTCAGAAACCAATAAAACAGAAAAATACATTCAGTCTGAGCTCAGAAAAGAAAAAAGAAAAAGAAAAAAAAGTGTGAATCTTTACCTTTGGGCAGTCTTTGCGCCCAAGAAGCCTCACACCAGCTTGAGCATCCTTGGAAACTCCACTTCTCCTCAGCCCAAGTAAAGCACTTTCACACCGTCTCAACTTCACAGTCTCTTTTTCTATTTCTCGTTCAACTAGATTTCCAGGGCGTTTCCTTCCACCGACTCTCTCCCTCCCTCCTCTGCTCCGAGTTGATTTTATCCTCTCTCTTTTTTTTCTGTGTGGCTGCTCCACTGGGCTGAGCAGAGTGGTTGGATAGGGAGCTGGGTAGGGCTCCTGGTTCACAGAGGGAGGGGACCTGTGTGAGGGAGTGGTCCTCAGCAGTTGTGAGACCACCCACTGCTTCACATAGAGGCCTCCAATGACAAGTAACAGGAAAGGTTCTGCTGAAAGAAGAAGAAGAAGAAAAAGAAAGAAATTAAACTTACAGTATTTCATGGTACCATACGTATATCATCGAAAGATCTAACAGTAGTTAGTGATTTTAAACAGTTTTTCTTCACGAGTATGTATACAGTTTATGTCAGTAAAATAAACATTTTAAGCAAATATCTCTAATGTTTCTGGCATGGCGTTGGAGATTTTGTTACGCAATACAAATTTTGACAGCTTAAAAGTTTGTTTTTGTTTTTTTTAGCTATATTGCATGGAAGTGTTTTTTTTTATAAAAATTTAGCTTGTGTTTCCCATTTCAGCGTAACATTGAAGTACACAGAGTAACACACCACAAAATGGGTATCATACGATGACACAAACGGCTCATTACAGGATTTAAATTGCTCCACACAAACTGACACAAAGTTATCATTAACATAATGACTCAGGGGTGAGGCCTTTACTTAACATACAAAAGGCAAAGTGTCTGTTTACGAGACAAGAATTTATTTAAGTATTTTTGTTTTAACAAAGCCCACCCTGAACTGCCATAACTCTACATAGTATATTAAATTACTTCATTTATTTTTTGGATTTTAAAATGTATTCAAGATTTTAAAAAATCTGGAATACAGAATATGGGCTGCTATTTTCCTCCACACTGCCATAAGCAGAAACAGCAATTAAAATAGTAATCACTGTAATTATCAGGAGCAACTTTGCAGCTTCATTTTGTTATAGTCCGTGTCACGTGAAAGATTTTTGAGGTGAAACTTCAGCTAATGTCACAGGCACTGCTCCTCATATACCCTACTGTTATTTCGAGTATTTTAAAAGTATTTTACAGCCACACGCTGATTGCATCTCTCCGGTCTAATGCGGGGCAGCCAAAGTAAATAACTCATTTTGAACTTCTAAAACAAAACATTCAGAGTCACAGATCACAGTTATGCCGTGTTTAAAGGGTGGGAAAATAAAAGAAGAGATGGCATGATAAATTGCTCAGGCAGTCAGATTGGGTGGGGCCTCAGACAAATTTAGTCACCAGGATTACAGGTGTAAACAGCTCAGCAGAAGGCTCATAGATGAAAAATGTTTGGTAAATCATGAATTCAGTAACGAAAACAACGTTTTGAGAGAAGTGACTTTCAACCTTTTTTGTTGTTGTTTGTCTCGTGCACCAGCAGCTGTGACACCACGTCATATCAATTTAAACGTGTTCATTTAAAAAAAATTAAAAAAAAATTAAAAAAATAAAAAACTTAAAGTGGACGTTATTCAAGTGTTAGTACAGCAGTGGCTATAGAGCTTTGCTGGTTTGTTTGTTTGTTTGTTTGTTTGTTTGTTTGTTTAAGTTTGGATGTGTATTACAATCACCTAGAAGCTGATCCATCTGCTTAATGTGAGTCAGTTCTCACTGGTACACAGTACAGGTGTTATGCAGAGTTCTGCCTATCTGCCGAAAACTGCATGCACCTCACCACAGCGAAAGAGAAAACTACCAATCATTGTTTTTAAACAGGAGGGCGAATCATTACAATGTAATCTTTATCAAATTTTTCAATGATGATAAATGATCTGAATTCTGTAGTTGTTTTGAACATTCAGGGTCATCAATGGTTGTTTTTTTTAGACCCAGTAGTGGCATTTTCTTGATATGTCTGAAATGCACAAGGTTTCCTTGATTAAACACAATACTTCCACTATATTGTGACTAATATTTTTTTTTTTTTTTTTTTTTTTTTTTTTTTTTTTTAAATGTGTGTTTAAAAGTATAATTTAGGATTCCAGATTATTAAATGGATAGTTATATTAAGTTTGTAAATGCAGACAAATAATTATGGGGTGTAAAATTCATGCAGTCAAAGTTGATCAATAAAAACATGTGCCGATTAAACCATTTGATTCCGTGAGAATCTCAGATCTGAAGCGAAATTACTGCGCGTTAAGGGGAGCATGCATTATTCAGCAGAGCTGATTGTTACAGCAAAGTACTGCATACTATTGCGTCTTAGATCGTTATAAAAATTGATTAAATACAGTTTACCAAGACAAAACAGCCCAGGTTATGTCCCGATCAAACCATTTGATTGACGGGTCTCCAGAAATAAAGTTCAAGCGTGAATGCAACATTAGCGCCACTGCTAACGGGGATGTTAAGTCAGCGTCAACAAAACGCACCTGCGATTGCGATTCAGTTTTTGCCCTCCAAAAAATGTCCAGTGCCCGCTGAATTTTCGATACCATCAAATATTCACACAAATGACCTCTCAGCTGTTTCTCTGCAGTTGGTGTATGAAGACGGCTGAACGCACCTGTGGTCAGCCAAATGCTGCTGCTTCCTGTGTCCGTTTCATTTTACAGACTTTGTTTCAAATTAAAAGCCATTGTTTGTTTCAAATTAAAAGCCCACTACTGTTTCATACACGGCCCAGCCAAATGGCAGGTTTTACCTAGTCTTTGTACTCCAAAAAAAATGGAAACTGTTGTCACCTCTATTTGATAAATCTTTGTTGTGAATATCAGGCAATATCTTCAAATATTTTTTGTTCACTGTTGAAAGTCAGAATGTAATACTTCATGATTTGCTGATGTTGGCGGATACACCCACCACTTTATGAGTACTGGAAGTGCTGACACAATTTTGTTTCCCCTTCCACCACTATAAGCTAACCACATACTTTTAGTTATTTCAGCCATTTACCCATTGTTGTAATTCCTGCATTTTACTTCATATTTTTAATCAAATGTTTTTTTCTTTTTTTCCCCCCTATAATTAGCTGAGGGAACAGCATACCTTCAGGCAGCTGCAGAAGTGGCCCCGGGGGTACCAGTACACCTGGTTGGAAGTAGTGATGTGAATATATGATATGATATATTGTATACAACCATCCATTTGCAGATGGGATGTCATGTTGGTTGTGGATGTATAAGCATATAGAGTAAATGTGTTTTGATGTTTGATTTGATTATTAATCAATTTGAATATTGATTTCCTGCTACTGCACATCATGCATATCCTCATGTGTTGTTTGCTTGCTATTGTTCTTATTTTCGTTATTGAATGCTTGCTTTTATTGCTTAATTTTTTTATTCATTTGCATACAAATCTACATTGCTTTTCATTCTGTCTGATGTTGTGAAGCACTTTGTTCAACTTTTGTTGTGTGTAAATGTGCAACATAAATAAATTTGGCCTAACTTGGCTTAATGTAAGTATATGTTCTTCTTCACCTCTCACACCAATGTACAGCGTCCTTGAAGTAGCCCTTTTGTCCTTCTTCATATGTCACACCCTTGCTCAGCGATGTGGAATAGCAAACATTAAAGGAGGAGAGCATACCCAGAGGAAGTTACTGTGTTGCTTTGTGGAGAGCAAACAGGGAGTGGTACACGCACACTTGTAAATGTGCGCATACACATATCTTAATATTGCCACATCCCATCACAGTGAGTCAAGAGAGCTCAGATTCAGTTTTGTCCCAAAAACGGGGTGCAGCTCTCCTACCAAAAGAAGACCCATGTGCGTAGTTGACAGTAACTGAGTGCATGGTGAGATAAAAGTGAAGGAGTAATCCCAACCATGTGCAAGATAAACAAATATCCTGAAGAATTCTGTATGAAGTCAGGTATTTCTGTACTCTTTGGACCACAACAGTGTTTTAGATAATCTATTTGAAATGGCATTCAAAAATTTTTAATAAAAATATAAAACATGTTACTGCAGGGCTCATAAAGTCTCGAAAACAAACTGTGTGAATGAGTTAACAACATGGATTATTATGATTGTATTGACTGCAGAGATTATTTATAATGTTTACATATTTAATGCAACCCTGTGGTGCTTATCTGCAGAATACAAATTTTGGATCACAGATTATCTTCTACACACAAAGTGTCCCGCTATTGTACCTGCTTGCTCAGTCCTTTTTGCCACTGAGGTGTGGCTCTTATTGCCTCCTGTAATGTGCCCGCATGTGAACAGCAGGACTCTTGTCCAAACTGTGCGGCGGTCAACAAGTTTTCAGCGGGCATTGAAGGTTTATGGACCGTGATTATGCAGTTTCATTGTCGCTTAAGAACTTGTTCTTACACTGATGAGGTGAATCCAGTTAGAGGCCTAAATTACTTAATGATAAGTAGTATCTGTATTAAATTTAAATCAACTCACAGCAGGAGCTGGGTGAGTTTAAAAAAAAAGTAAAGCAAGTTCGAAAGTTTTGTTTGAGACAACTACCCCTTTAACAATGCCATCCTGCTTAAGCGCTGGTACCTTTTGTGGAATATTTAACAATTCCTTCATTGTTTTTGAATTATTTTACCCTGTTTTTATATGTATATGATATATCAGCTTTTTGTCATTTATAAGCATATTTACTTTAATTTCATTGTTGAAATACTGAGAGTTTGCAACAAATGATACATTTTAAGAATAACTTTCTTTCCAATTTATTCACCTTCATTAACCTAATGATTGGCAGACATGACTCTGAAAGCATGTCTGTGTTTACACATCATGTAAACTGGTTACCTTTAATTTGAAGTAAGGTGACATAATAGTGACATTTAATTCAAATGTATTTTTTAAAAAGATATTGATGGATTTGTTGAGGGTCATAGTATGTAAATATAAATCCTGGCACAGTGTGTATTGGGAAAGCTATTTCAATTATAAATGGTTTGGTGCAGAGTGTGTGGGAGAATTAATGTCATAAATAGCAACGCTGGTTTGGCTCTCTAGTCCAAAGATATAGAAGCAAAATGTCTCGTCTTTTGCAAGGTTCACAGTGTGCCCAAATTTGTTTCCATGAAGCAAACACTTCTGCTTTTTTCTCAGGCGTGAGCACTTATTCTGACTCGTGGTTTATCAGTGGCACAATGTTATCTTTTTTAGGATAATGGTACTAGAGGCAACAGTTCAACACGTTTAGATCAGTTAATGGTAAAAAAAAAAAAATTCTTCTACTAAAAGAAGGAGAGAAGTGAAAGGGACAAATGTGGCGTTCTTGAGGAATTCAGTAAATTTAGGTTCGAGAGGGGAAGACATTTAACAGCTTCTTCGATTCTGAGAAAGGTTTGTCTTTCAACACCATCAAATCATGCTTTCTATATTTAGTTCAATGCACTTCCCTTGTCTTTGTGGTTTCCAGTTAAGAATGTACCTGTGAAAACAGAATATTTGACATCGACGTTTTTTAACTGTAACAATTTATAATTTTTCAATAACTTTAATCATTCAGAATATTAATTACATCAGGTTGTCACTTTCAAGTCTGGAGGAATAGAGATATTCCTACTAATTATTTGGGGTAAATAGAAAGTCAGTTGAACAAACAGCTAGTTGCTGTAGATATTTATGATCTACAATTAACCAACAAAAAGGTTCAAAAATGTTTTAATTTGTTGTTGTAATTGTTGTGAAGCGCTTTGTGACTTTGTCTGAGAAAGGTTCTGTATTAAAAAAGAAAAAAGATTAGAAAAACAGTGAAACTGAACTACTCACAAATCAATGCCTTTGGATCAGTACATAATCTATAACTATTTGTAGTTGCTGTACATGTGCAAATGATTGGGGCCTAAATAATGAAACACAAACAATGATAGGATATAAGTACATGTGTTTTCACAAGATACCAGTAGCTCTTACATGCAAGTCAAGACGCAAACGTTTCTATTGTTAGAACACGTGACACATACAACTTTGAGTCTTGAATGTGCAGAGAATATGACCTCCTCAGCAGTTATCTGCCTGAAAGAGTGTTGTCATCCAATAAAATAAAACAATACTATGTTTCACAGAAAATTAGTCAGTCAGACTACATGCACAAAAAGGTTTTAACATTTTCTCTCATCTACACCCACTCAGGAAGTATTTCTAAACAATTTCTCAACACGGATTCATTAGATTAGATTAGGTTAGATTAGACTTTATTAATCCCAGAGTGGGGAAATTTTAATCTATGAGAAACCCATCCATCAAAGTTCTGTAAAGTTCTCTATTCACTAATATAAATTGAAATCTCAAAGCTCTTGCTTTTCTTTTTATGATATTTATAATAATGTATTGGTCTCATTTCCTCCATATATCACTTTAAATGAATCAAATGTAACAGTGTGTAAATATGAACTGTACCTATGAAAAAAACTGTGTCTGTCAGCACAGTGTCAAGAGCATGGAGGAGATACCAGGAGACAGGCCAGTACACCAGGAGACGTGGAGGGGGCCGTAGGAGGACAACAACCCATCAACAGGACCGCTATCTGCTCCTTTGTGCAAGGAGGAACAGGAGGAGCACTGCCAGAGCCCTACAAAATGACCTCCAGCAGGCCACTAATGTGCATGTTTCTGCTCAAAGTGTCAGAAACAGACTCCATGAGGGCGGTACGAGGGCCCGACGTCCACAAGTGGGGCCTGTGCTTACAGCCCAACACCGTGCAGAGCGATTGGCATTTGCCAGAGAACACCAAGATTGGCAGCTTCGCCATTGGCGCCCTGCGCTCTTCACGGATGAGAGCAGATTCACACTGAGCACATGTGACAGACGTGACGGAGTCTGGAGACGCCGTGGAGAACGTTCTGCTGCCTGCAACATCCTCCAGCGTGACCGGTTTGGCGGTGGGTCAGCGACGGTCTAGGGAGGCATTTCTTTGGAGGGCCGCACAGCCCTCCATGTGCTAGCCAGAGGTACCCTGACTGCCATTAGATACCGGGATGAGATCCTCAGACTCATTGTAAGACCATATGCTGGTGCAGTGGGCCCTGGGTTCCTTCTGATGCATGACAATGCTAGGCCTCATGTGGCTGGAGTGTATCAGCAGTTCCTGCATGATGAAGGCATTGATGCTATGGACCGGCCTGCCCGTTCCCCAGACCTGAATCCAATCCAGCACATCTGGGACATCGTGTCTCGTTCCATCCATCGACGCCACGTTGCACCACAGACTGTCCAGGAGTTAACTGATGCTTTGATCCAGGTCTGGGAGGATATCCCTCAGGAGAACATCTATCATCTCATCAGGAGCATGCCCAGGCGTTGTAGGGAGTGCATACAGGCACATGGAGGCCACACACACTACTGAGCCTCATTTTGACTTGTCTTGAGGAATTTCCACAGAAGTTGGAATAGCCTGTGATCTGATTTTTCCACTTTTATTTTGAGTATGATTCTGAATCCAGACCTCCATGGGATAATGATTTTGATTTCCATTGATCATTCTCATGTTATTTTGTTCTCAACACATTCCACTATGTAATGAATAAAGATTTTCAACTGGAATATTTCATTCATTGAGATCTAAGATGTGTTGTTTCAGTGTTCCCTTTATTTTTTTGAGCAGTGTATAATGTAGACATTAGGAAAATGTGCTAAATATTTTGCATGTTTTTACAAACGGAATCTCCTCTTACTGTCACTGCTTTGTGGCAGTTCACTGAAGTTGAATACTAGGATATGTGGGAATGGGTGTGTTTCCTGGTCCTAGGTGTGTCAGCCAGTGTGAACCAGCGCAAATAGCTTGGCTCAGACGCACGATGAGTCACAGGCCATGACTACAATGAAAACAGGGCAGCTCAGACTGCAGAGAAGAGTAAAATCAAAGGATTAGAAGGGGATGGACAGTTGAATATGTGTGTGTCTGTGTGTGCGCCTGCACATGATTGCTTGTGTGTGTGCGACTGTGTGTGTATGATTAATATCTCCCACAGGATATGGGAAGTCACGTGGAACTGGCCTGAGCAAAACTGTAACTTGTGATAGATAGATAGACAGATAGACAGTTACTTTATCAATCACACAAGAGGAAAGATATGTTTAAAGCAAATTCTATCAAATTCAGTTGAGCAACTGTTTGGCTCTGCCCACAGGTACAGGAATGGGTGTGAGTTGCACATTTGATTGTGTAATGCAGATTTAATGATTTAATCCCACATCGGAATCAACGTTTTCCAGCCACATTTCAGTCTGTAACCCAGAGTGTTTTGAAGACAAGTTAAGAAGAGAGAAAATTCTTGTGTGAAACTGAAAAAAAATGTCCCAATTATCAAACAAAATTCTTTCCTAAATTCAGACAATGAAAGCAGTGTACTTGGCAAAAGGCCTGTTTGCATGAGCCATCAAGATAATTTGCAGGCGCATGAGATACAGTGGAGGAGTTTATTCCAAAACACATTTTATAGTGTAACTCCATGTTTGCTGCTCTTTGTTCTCGGCCTTATCTCTTCTTACTTTTTCTTTTTCTGCATGTTTACTCCAAGAGACTACTATACCCTACCCTATAAGTAGGGTGTAATCAGTGACTAAAATATTATATAAAATAAAATAAATAAAATATCATATCTATAAAATGGTGATTTACTTACTGATTTATTTATGACCTTTGTTCTGAACTGAAGGCAAAGCAAAGCCGGGCGTAGCTTTCGCTGTCAGCGATCCCAAGCAAAATAGGGATTTGCATAAACAGCAAACAAAGTCAAAACGGCTCCTTGCACTCAAACTGATCTTGTTTGCTGCATTTGTGCTTTGAAAATGTCAATAAACTTAAGTCTTTTAACAGTCCAGCTTGCATCTGGAGAGATTGTCAAAATCAGGCAGTCACTACACAAACCAGATTGTGTGCAAAATAGAAGAGTTCTTTGTAACTTCATTAGATTTCTGCACAATGCAACATTGTCAATATTGTGTCAAGTGTTTTGCCAACCAATGCTGAAGACAGTCAGATAAACATGGTCAGAGAGGCATTGTCAGGATTAAAGAATGCCAAAGGAAATGTGCATCAAATTCAGCTCGGGTTTTTTTTTTTTTTTTTGATGAATGAATGCATTATTGTAGAAGATGAGTCAAAAAGTCTGCATGAATAAGTAACACAAATATTGGTTCTGCTGTCAAACTTTCCCACTGCTGTTTCAAGTTTAAGTAACACAAATGCAACTTCTTCTATCTAATTTCTTTTATTTGATATTGTCTGTTTGTCTTTGTATTGTTGCTTTCAAAATTAGTGGGGGGAAGTAAGTACATTTCCTTAGATACTGTGCTTACATACAAGTTTGAGGTAACTGTACTTTACTTGAGTATTTCCATTTGATGCTACTTGACTTTCATTAGATTAACACATCACAGGGCCTGCTGGGTTGAAAATAACCCCAATTCGGGTTATTTTGGTTACCCGGCGCTGGGTCAAAAACTCAGCAATGGGTTATTATAAAGCGGAGTTGGATTAAGTATTTGACCCATCATGTTGGGTTATATTTTCTACCCAAAAATGGGTAAAAATTACTACATTGTTGAATTAAAGCTATCAAAAAATGGGTGAAAAAATACAGCCCAAATTCTGGGTTGTCAGTTACACTTAAAAAATTATACTGTATTTCAGTTGACTTCTGAATTAAAAGATGCATCAATAAAATAAAATAATTATGAAATTATGAAACAAGCACATCCTTTCCAAACTATTCTTTTACTGCCTCAAGCAAGCAATATAATCATAACAAATTTAACATTACAATACATTTAATTATAAAATGAATACAATGGTATTGAAATATGTGAAATTAATTTAATGTTCCTCACACCAAACTTTCTTTTGGCAAACAATTGCACATTAAATATAAAAATTACAACAAAAAGCAAGGTTTCCTTTTCATGGATTAATTTGTCATTAACAATATTTTGTTTTTGATTTTCACAAACCATGAGGATTTGCATATTGACCCAGGGAGTAACACTGATCGGCGCCCCAACATCAGAACATATGGGCACTGCTGTCGCTCTGCTCCGGTCGTCAATCATGTTAGTTCCGATCTGAGAAAAAGAAGACTCTTAAAAGTTGTTTCAACAGGTTAAACACCAAACCACTCCTCACTTTACATAAATGACAAGACAGTAATGTTGGCACACAGATCATTGCTAGATAGCTGTGCAGCATATCTGTTTTGACAACATAATATAGCTCTTTGTCATTCCACAAAATCTGCTAAGCGCTAGCAACCGTACTGTTTAGGTTCCACTTGGCGTTAAAATGTCAGACTGCAAAACTGATGACTCACCTCTCCAACCCAATGGGCTGGGTCAATATTTATAACCCAACGTTAGGTCAAACCAACCCAACATTGACTGACCAGCATCAGCCCAGGTTATTAAAATAACCCAGCATTTTATAGGGTGGGACTTTTAAAATAAAGATTTGAAACAAGGCATAATGTGACTAGCTTTTAAAATACAACACATTGTTAAAGTTTAAACCAGTGGGTTTCATCTTTCTAGGTTTCCGATGTCTTACAAAATGCAGTCCGTAGTCAGAGTCACATTTCAGATGTCCTAGGATGACACTATGCCCACCAGCCAGTCTGTGACTGTGTCTGTCTCTTGTTTGGTGCTGTAACAGGTATTGTACTGTGGGTTTTTTTTTTTTAAGCTTTTTCTCAGAAAACAGATGCAGCTGCTGTGTATGATGCTATGAGAGCAGTAAGAGGGAACACAATTGTGGGGCGGACAGTTAAACAATGAGCAGAAACTCATTTTAAAGGCCTGTAATGAGGAGCTGCAGATTTTCCATAGGATCAGCTCGAGGAACCAGTTTTGCACAGTCACACTGCTTTAAGACTGTCATTTGATATTGTTATTAGAAAAATATACATTTTCCACCCTTGCCGCTTTGTTAGTAGTTTTGAAAGCAGGACACATACTTGTCTTACTTAAGGAATCTGAATATTCTTTCTTCACTGCTTATAATAAAACTATTTCCAAATGATTTTGACCTCAGTTTAACTAACTAATTACTTGCTTCTTTCTCCTGTATTTTACTTTCTTAAATTGAAACCAGGGAAGTTTAAAATGTGATTAAATTCCTGACTTGCAAAACTGCTGCGAAAGTTAAGGAATGGCTTCAACCTGTATGTGAAGCCCTTTTTAAAATCCAATTTAATTTAACTTAATTGAATTAGTACTGATAATTGAATTTTCTTTATCTTCTTGGCAAATTAGTGAGCCCATGGGACTGAAGCCTGAGTGATAATGTCTCTGATCACTAAGTCAATGAAGAAGTTTCCCTGTAACTTGATTACCACACGCATCATTTGTTACATGGCAACGCTTTACTATGTTTATGATTTTGTGCTATCCTTGGCCCTGGAGCCCTGTGACTAACACAAGCTGGGACTTCTAAAAAAAAAAAAAAAAAAAAAAAAAAAGTGGACCTAAAGTAACCACCGAAAGCAGAGTGTATCCATGGTGAGATTACAACTACAAAGAAATCGCAGTCAGCTAATAACAATGTGCAGTACTCAAGATACACTATCTTGCAACACGCAGGTCACACACAGCCTGATATTTGCCATCACCATGGTAATCATTTTGGAATTCCCCACAGCTCGTGCTCCCTTGCATGCACATACACACACTCTCATATGCTGCATACACACAAACATACGGTGATGATTCAGAGAGGCGAGCTGTTCCTTTGGTACAGAGAAGAATGTAAGGGGGGGAAAAAAAAGGGGAATGAAAGACAGATTGAATTGTGGTTTCCACTGCAAGTTGTGAGTCACGAACACGAGGGAGGGACCGAGAAAAAGAAAAAGAAGAAGACTATTCTGGGATGGCTGCCATAGCAACATAATAAGCAAGGGGGTAGGTACTTGCAGGGATGTCTCCATAGCAATGCCCTGTGTGTGTATGGATAAATATCACATGCCACAAAGCAGTTTGTACTATAGTAAGGAACTCTGCTCTACTTTATTTGTTACACAAAGTTTGTGACTGTTTTTAAGAGAAGATGCCCCCACCCACCCACCCACCCACCCCCCCCGCCCTTCCTGTTTTTGCAATTCAGCCTAAGCAGTCTTGTTGTGTCTGTACATAAAGCTCATTTGAAGAGGCTGATGCTGGGAACACCTCTCACAGGTTGGGTCTTGTCGTTGCCGCCACATTGTGCAGTCAGAGCAATCAACTTCCAGGAAGCTTCTAGTGTATTACTGTTGCTCAATTGTTTTAACACATCAGCCCCCCAGAAAGTGAAGTAACTCCACAGATTTAAGACTTTCATAGAGACACAAAAAAAAACAACACCTGATTAGTTTACTGTGTGATCAATTTCTTGCACTGTCAGACAATCAGTCATTATAAACTGTTTTGGATTATTGATCCGAGGGGAGAGATAAAGCGCTCCTCCTCCCTGTGGCTCACCTCCCGGCTGCTGTGCGTGCGTCGACACAAGCAGATACCTTCATGAGCTGCACATTCCACTCATAGCAATAAATGTCCAAACACTGCAACTCTTTCTATGACTGGGGATGTAAACTGCCAGCAAGTCAATACATGAAATGACAAATCAATCCGATTGGGGTACATGTTTGCTGTTGGGAAGCTCATCCAGGTCTAAAAGTCCTCTTTCAGTACAGAAGATTGCAAGAACAACACTGCTGAACATCTTGAAAAGAGGCGAAATAATTTTAGATCTTATTTCGGCAATCTTGTGTTGCATGACAAGATAAAGGATCGCCAAGGGCCAATTTAAACAAGGGAGGTTCAGTCTCCGCCCGAACCAAGTGTAGAGCAATTATGACTAACTCTTGAATTTAATATTTCCTAATGCTGTACCCCAGGCAAGTAGTGCACCAAGTCAAAGCTTATTAAACGACAATTAATTTTTATTATGAATTGTTAGGTTGTTTTTTTTATCTGTTTCTTTGTGATCAATATTTCTGCTCTTGGTAGTGACAGTAGTGCATTGTTATAGTTTTGCTGTAGTTAGACAACACGCCCCACCTCCAGATTCTGGTAACATGAGCCACAAGCAACTCTGGGGTTTCACGTCCAACAGTGCAGGGGCTGTCTGTTTTCCCCTCCTCTCCTCTCTCCCCTTGTGTGTCACCACTCCCTTTCACCGCTCAAAGACTCCCACTGGCAACCTCTGTTGCGGGGCAATGGAACCTCACCAAGAAATAACTAATTAATAATCGCTCCTGTAAACCACAAGGGCCTCGACTTATGAACGTTACTTGCAGGCATTGTTATGTAGCTCGTGACTCGTGGTTACTACATCACATCATCTTTCTTTCCCTGCCTTCTTCAGCTATTTCCCCTCAGCTACCTCACCTTTGACCCGCCTCATTCCATTCCAGCACTGAATTACTATGTTTTAGTGCCACGGAGAAATGTGCGGCTCACACCCCTAAAGTGCACTAATGGGAAGAACCCCCCCCCCCCTCACTCAGAACAAAAGATCTGAAGGTCACTTTTCTTGGCGAGTAGAAACAGATACACTAAAAATTTAAGTAGTATCATTTCAAACTTTGCATACGTCCTCTGTTTTAGATGTATGCGTCCTGACTTTGCCTTTCTTATGTTCCACTTCAGCATACATGTCCGTGGCTGTAACCCAAAAGCAAATAGAGGACATTCTGAGTAAGGATCCATTTTCCTGCCCCGCTTCCTTTTGCTCGAGTTTAATGCGTGCGCGTTGGTGGGAGTTGAAGCCCAACTTCAGACTAGTCCACAGGGAAACCCCATAAAAGTCTGAGGGTGGGACTCTATATTTGTGAAAGCTCAGTGTTTTTTTTTTTCTGTCCGCCTAGAGATGTCCCTCCTACCCACTGACAACAGTGATACACTCTAGCATTGGCCATTAGGCTGAGACGCCATGGTTGAGATGTAAACACGCCTAAAATGGAGGAATATATACGCATATAAGGAGTTTACGCCTAGTAAGAGCATCTGCGCTGTGTTGAGGTTCTTTTGGAGAAGAAACAGTGTTGGATTTCAGCCTCACCTCACTGTTCCAAGCCCTCCCCCGACTCACCCTTTTCCAGATGTGTGTCTTGCACCACCAGATGCTCAGCACATGCATACCATGCCTAAAGCTCCTACCGGGGGCTGACCGCCACACAGGGAACTTGTGTGGTGAAACAATACAGCCTCTCTGTCTGTGTTCCTCCCTCACTAGCACTCCTCGCTGCTGCAACTGCTTTTAAGAAAAATCCTTCCCCGACCCCCTCCACCCTCTCCACCTTCAATCTAGGAAGAAGAAAAAAAATATCCAGAGAGCAAGGACCAGGAGAAAGGAAGGAAAAAGTAGTGAGTGTGTGGCCAAGAGAGAAATAAAGACCAGGGGGAGGAAGGCTGGCAGGACTGGAAGAGAAAATGTTACTGTTGGCATAAGACTGCTTATTGTTCTTGTGGCTTGCTTTGGTTTAGCTTTTTAACTCTGAAGTTCCGAAATACAAATTAGAACCAGAGTATTGTATGGACTCGATAAGGCTGCTATTGGGAAGGAAAATTGCCTCGAAAAGATTAAAGTTGCATATGATCTGCTCACTTTAATTTCATATTTGATTGCATGATGAAAGAGCTTTTGTAACACTGCTTCTTCAGCAATCAAAGGGTTAGCCATCGGCAGTGTTGTAACTGCTGCAGTGCTGTGGGTGAAGTCAAAGTTATTTGCTCAAGTTACAGCCCTCTTCCACCATGATCCACAGGATGGGTGAGTCATGTGCTCAAGGACTTGGACGCTTCACTGTTGTGGGAACATTTCCATTTTCTGATTTCCATGAGCACACAGAACAAACTAAAATGGCTTCCCTCATTCAACACGATGGTGGGAGATGGTTGCGCCAAAAAGATCCTGAATCACACTTAGTAAGTAGGAAAAAATTACACGTCTGACTCACTCTGGGACAAGAGTTCTCTCTCGTCCATTTCTCATGTGTGTGAATGTGTCAGATGAAAAGCCTCCAGATCCACCCTAGATCTTTTCAGTGATTAAACTAATCTTGGTTGTGCTAAATACATTACTGACACCTCAAAAGTGACTCAAAGACGATGTGACTTAATAGCATGAATATAAATAAAATGAATTAATTATATGGGCTGGTCCAGGTGTCCTATTTTACCTGCAGCTTTGCACAACAAACAAGAGGCACCAACCAAAGAAACTGAGGACAAGCCAAACAGCAGGTGTGTCAACAAGAAATGATCAAAAGTGTTGTACAAAATTTTATATGGCTGGGTGTGTCCCGATGAAACCTAGTGCTTTGTCTTTATACCATTGATATACATGATACATGTCTTTGTATCATTATACAAAAGGGTTAAAGCTTCAATCTAGGCTTTCAGTTGGAAAAGAACGACAAAATTTACATGTTCACAGAATTTGGCAGACGAGGGATGCTCTATTCCTCCTCATAGAAAGCAATACTGATACCAATTTACAGAAGTAGGCTCTGAAACATGGCATTTCTGCATTTGATTAGGGTGTGGTCAGACCAGCCAAGTTCTGTTCCTGCTATTAAAGCAAACAGCTCAATCTCAAATGCATTTACAATACAGGAAATGTATGTAGATATAGCAACATATAAACACTTCAGATTAACTAGAAAAACCCAGCTGGGATTTAGACTGTTCTGTTTAAGGAGTTGCATAGTTTGGAGTCAGCATGCTCGTTTAAACGCTGCTGGTTTCCAATGTTTATCAAACAATTTAAAAACGAATTATAATTCAAGGTTTGTGGTGAAACATAATACAAACTTGAAGATTCTGGTATCTTAGTGGGAGAAACTTATTGCGGTACAAGTTATATGTTGATGATCTCTGCACTGAGTCATCCAAGGAGTTATTCACAAAGCGTCGTTCCAGACTTCTCCTCGGGAAAGCACAGACAACATCAAAACAAGAACCCATAGTTTCAAAGCAGACATTTCCATCCCTGCAAACCGCAGAGCTCAGCCCAGTCATTTTCCACGTTGGATGCTTTCCATTCAACCCTGCTGTTTATAGTCTCTGCCTGCCCTCTGCAGGGACCATAGAGGACTGCAGGTTCAGATGCGGACCCGTGATTTAGAGCAGCTATTGGAGAATAATTTAAAACGTTTCCTTGTCACACCAGATCCTAAAGTCACAATATCAGTACAAATGGAAAATAAACAACCTACAATGAGTCGACTGCAATACAGGCTGAAAAACATCGGTTCACTGACCTCTTCTGGCTAAAAGTTTAAGATGTGACATTTCCAAACGCAGCATTACAGCTGGTTTTGTTTCTTGCACTGTTGTGCAGTACAACAGAGGTAAGTGTGTATTGAGAAAACAGCTACATGACTGCAGTGAGGTCATGTCCTCCACTTTTGAGTGGATGTTAAAAGGATTTTTAACTGCTGTTGCGTTCCTATCAAGTCCGTTTACCGAACAAATGAACTGTTCGTCATTAACATGATTTTCACTCATCCTTTTTGGGGTGGCATTCGAGTGGAAATTTTGAAATTGAATTGCTTATGTTGATGGCTTACCACTCCAAACACAAATAACCCCAACCATTGAAAACAAACATTATTTAGACTGAAGTAATACACCACAGACATCAAATCCTGTAGACGGCATTGAGGGAAATGCTTTATTTCGCAGGTCAAACAAAAAAAAAAAGAAGAAAAAAAAAAAAGAAAAACAGTTTGGGGGCCACAGACAAAACTCACTCTTGTCTTCAAACACTGTCATTCCAAGTCATTCTTGTAGGTATGTAAGCACGTGTGGCTGAAAGTTCAAATGTTTTTTGTTTTTTTTTAAGTGTTGGAGAGCAGAAGTGCAGAGAGCTTTCGTTGGACTGTCTCAGTGTCCTCTCACTTGAAGATCTTGCCCTGGTTGAAGGCTTTCCCCGCATGCTTGAAGTCTCCCTCCCAGGCAAAGTACTCCTTTACCATGGTCTTGCACTCCTCGCTGTCCGGCTGCAGCTTGCGCCAGTCATATGATTCGTAGTCGATCTGCCAGTCTTCAGAAAGCTGGAAGGGGAATGAATAGAACATGGGTGAATTGCCCTCAGCTATTATGACCTGACAAGTATCTCCACAGCTGTCAGATGTTAGATCACACATTCCAGCTTATCCCGAGGGAAAAGATTCTGAGAAACAACCTAATTTAACCACAAAAGCAGCGCATGCATCTAAAACCTGAATCTTGAACTTTAAAACAGTTCAATGTGGTGATACTATGAACCAGCATTTTACTCATGTAGAGGACCATCAAATTTAGGTGGTTTGCAGGACTGTATTATTGAGCAGGGGTCTCCAACTGATAGCTACTGGTAAAATACGTGTTTGTTGAATATCAATTTGTTATTGTTCACATAAAAAGAAGCTTTTTCAGCTGTTTAGGTGGCACTCATGTATGTGAATAAATGTTAGTGTAGCTCTTGGACACTTTTATTTCGTCAAAGTAGCTCTCAGGAAAGAAGAAAGAAGAAAGAAAAAAGGGAGGCCTCAGTTATAGTCTCAAAGTCAACATAGACCAGTGGCATCTGCCCAAACTAAAGCATTTAGAAATAACTCTGCTCTCTAATCCATCTTTACTCTCAAGACTCATCTCTTAATACCCTAGGGACAACTGTAAATCTTGATGGTTTATCTTTGCTTGTGGCCACAGCATGAACCAGCCTTTTACTCACTGAATCAGAGATGACTGGGATGAATGTGGTCTTTCGTTTCTCTTCCCCTGTCAGATTAAGACTTGGTGTCACTGCTGGACACTGCCTTGCCCAATGACAGGGGAGCATCTACTCCCAAGGGAAACCTTTGACTCAATACTACAGTACCTATTCACCACATATACTATTAATATGAATAGAATATCAGTTTTAAGTAGTTATTGTTAAAGCCATCACCAATTTAATGTTGAGCTGCAGTACAAGTATCGCATACTGATTCTGCACATGAAGGGCAGCACTAATCAGTGTCAACAACCGACACAAACTACTCGAGGCCGGGATGTTATGAAATCAGATCATTGTGGGACGTCTGCTTCCACTTTTAAACACTTACAGAGAAGGCCAGTTCTTGGCCTCTGAAGATCCAGATGCCCGAGATGCTGCTGTCATTGTTGGTGCCAAACAAGATGACGCTGGCAAAGGCGTTCTTTCGGAGTTTGTCCAGGCGCTGGAACATGCCTGTGAATAACAGGAAGGGGTTTTATTACATTTTCGACTTGGCTTGGTTTCTATGGAAACAACAAGTCACACCATTGTGTGGTAGCAAATGAACATGCAATTGGACCAATGTTCACGTACATTCGTCTCCAACGATTGTAAAGGACTTCAATGAACTGCAAAAACATCTGGATGGATGGTCCACATCTGCTTCATGTCCATCTTTTCAGATGTGGCCATAACTAACGGCCCTGTCAAGTATTACGTTTTATAGAGAATCATTTCAATACCCAAGGTTTTGTTTAATGTGACCACAGCATGAACCAGCCTTTTACTCACTGAATCAGAGATGACTGGGATGAATGTGGTTTCTAGTTGGTCTCCCCCCGTCAGATTAAGACTTGGTGCCATGATGAGACACCGCCTTGCCCAAAGACAGGGGACATCTACCTTTGTCCTGTTTCTGCAGGGCACTCCGAATACACACTAATGTGTGTGTAATAACTTAAACGACGTGAATATCAAATTTGAACAACATTTACTGATCAGTTCAGGATGTCAAACATGTCTTTGTATTTTGTCCGAGCTCACTCCAAGAGCTTTACTGGAGGAGCCCCGGGATAACAGACTTGGAGAAGGAGGTTTTAAAATGTGCGATTATTCCTAAGACACTGGCTTTAAGCAGCGTCCTGCCCGTGTTTACTTATCCTTAGTTATGTATTCTCTCAAAACCCATTTAATCAGCTTCCCCGAGAAGCTGTGCTACATTGAAGTATGTGCCAAAACTGCTCTGAAGGATTGAAGAGAAACCCTTCCGTGTCACTAAGCAAACAGCTGAAGGGTGAGATTCTATATTCTTACTTCAGTCAATGACAAAGAACACAAACACGGATATAAATATTCTAAATATGATCTCTGCAGTGTAGTGGTCCATCAATACATCTCTCAAGACGTCTTAAAAGCCCACAAAATTTCATTAAACTCGCACATGTGGACAAAATTGGCTCCGATCTTCACGTGCATTGTCCTTGGACCGCAGGAGCTGACCTCATGCAAACACATGAAACACAAAACACCCATATATGGAAGACCCAGGCTAAAAATAAAACCCCCTCTGAACTCTCTTTTAAACCACTGCCCTCACATGAATGACTTCACACACTAAAATTACTCCCTTTAGATTGAGGTGTTTGATAAAGTGGCTGCTGTCGAGTCTCACCTGTGATTAGGTTGCAGCTCTTGAAGGTGAGTGTGAGCTCCTCGGGGTATTTGTACTGACCGTACCAGATTGAATACCCTTCACGGTCAAAGTGCTCCCAGAAGTGGGGAAGGGCTACTGTCAAAGTGTCCTCGTTGGAGTACTTTCTCTTGAACTCATCCATGACAAATGTGCTAAAAGAAAGAAAAAAAAAAAGTTAGAAAGATCAGTTCATATATCTGCTGTCTGTACATGCAGGGTGAAGAGAATGCCAAGAATTTGAAATGAGATTTTGCCAAAGGGAACATGGGTAGAAACATGTATCGAGGTTTTAACCGTTTTCCCTTCATTTCCATCTCCATTTCAAAAGTAATAAAGGTGTACCGTATCACATCATTCATAATAAGACTTATAATATTTGAATATGATAAAAAAAAAAAAAAAAAAAAAAAATCTTTGTGATAATAGTAATATTCCAACTAGTAAGTAGTTATTTATTATTCTATAGAATGTGCATTTTGTTTATTAATTATATTGAATATTTTTTTAATGTAAAAATTTCCCTCAGGGATTAATAAAGTATCCATCTACATACTCTTACGTAGGGTACGTTACGTTACATGTGTAATTTGCGTAAAGCAACAATCAGCACGGCTGAAAGTGGCTCCACGGTGGAATTAGTTTCACAAAAGGGAGCAACTTCAGCAGTGTGAAAGTGGTTTGGTTATTTAAAAAAAACAGATGTACAAGAAATCATAATGTTGGTTTTTACTGGATATTGTAAGGCAAATTGTAATAGTTCTTCTTACATAAAACACCTATTTTGTACAATTGTATGTTCTTGTGATTAAAATTTTTCAGTATTGTCATATCGTAGTCGCACAAATATCGTGGTATTTTGGAGCCATATCGCGCGCGCGCGCACACACACACAGTAAAAAAGATGGGGATAGCTGGTGGCTATCTACAACTGAAGACTTTAGGTGGTTTATAGAAATATATTACAGTTTAAAAGTCTGCTTTGCTCAGTGGCAACCGCCTAAACTGAAACACATCGAAAACACCTCCAGACCGGACACAGTTTTTTCTCACCGACTCATTTCTGAATAACTTCAAGACAACTGGAGATCTTGAAATTGTCCTGGTTTGTGGCCAAAGCATGAACCAGCCTTTTGCTCACTGAATTAGAGATGACTGGGATGAATTTGGTCTTTAGTTTCTCTTCCCCTGTCAGATTAAGACTTGGTGCCACAGTTGGACACTGCCTTGCCCAATGACAGGGGAGCATCTACTCTCCCCTCAAGAGGGGGATTTACTTATTGATGTGCAAGCCTGTTGCCACCCAAGACACGGTCTTGCGCATCAAACATCTTGTACTATCAAAAGATTCAATGTTCAATATACCATCGAACACAACCAATGCACCATGGACAATCGGACTTCACCCACTGATAAGCACTCCTTTCAAGTAAAAGGGAAGCGCTGAGTGAAATAATCCACTGACGTGATTCGTTGCAATCAAAAGTTGCAGACTATCGACTTTGTCACATGATTGCAATGCTGATCAAGAAATCGGCGAAGTGTGATCTTACAATGCAACAAAATCTGAACGACAATTCAAAGGGCCTACCAAAATACAATACAATAAAATAAAAAAATAAAAACAAAGCCCTTTCTACCTCTTTGGCAGGAGTGCGAAGGGGTCCTTGGCTTTGGGCTCTGCAGCCAGAGCAGCATCGCAGTCGTCCATTTCCTCTTCTGGGGCGGGCTTCTTCTCCTCCTTCTTCTTCTCTTTCTTCTCCTGGGGCTTGGCTGCCTCTTTCCCTGCCTTCTCTTTCTTGGGTGCAGCCTCTTTTTTAGGCTGCATCTCAGCAAATTTCTTGGCTAGATGAGCAGAACAAAACAAAGACAAGTGTGTTTCCCGAGAAATGTTTCAATTATCTGCGTTTGGTTTTGTTCTCATGGAATCATTCTTGCCAGGACTTAACACAAATTGCAAAATAGTTCAAGAAATCTGAAAGTTATTTGTATGATTCATTCATTTAAAATTTTGTATCCCAGCGATTATTATATAAGAATCTGGCATTTAGTCCAAACCTTGAAGCATGATCCTCATATTGGAGAATACGACTGCGCATATACGACTTAAATTTTAGGAGCAGACATTTAAAATGAACGCAACTTTTTCACAACTGAAAACAGCTATTGTTTTAAACAATTTGGGGGTTACATCTATTTTATTACATGTAATTTTAGACACTTAAGCTGCCAGTTAATAACTTTGTGGCAGAAGACAGGTGCACGTCTATTTTCATCCTCAAAATTTTAATCTAATTTTTGGTGACTCACCATCAAACTGGGCCATCTTTTCACATAGCTTGACCTCTCCGAGGACAGCCTTGAACTGGGGCTGGTTCACACAGGTGACAAACCAGCGAGTCACATTGGAATAAGGCTGACGGAAAGAAGGCTCAAGGACCTGGAGAGGACGGAGAGGTGTCAAGGCCTTGTAGAGAGCATCTCGACTCAAATTGCACAAGAGATCTAGTGTTGCTGGGGGAGATGTCAAAAGTGGTCGGTGTGTGGCTGGTTGTGTAACGCATCTGCTGTGTGCATGTCAAACCTGTTTGTAGAGCCAGATCATTGAGCAGACCACAGTGATGTCAGCAAGGGAGACCCTCTCTCCCACAAGGAAGGTACGGGTGTTCAAGTGTTGGTTCAGGACTGCGAGGGCCCTCTTCACGTCCTCCTTGGCCTGCTCTGTGGCCTGAACAGACAGATGAAATCACAAGTCTACTACATATAGTCCAGTGCCACGTCACAACTACAAGGCGTTGTACTCTGGCAAGCTGCCCACCTTCCACCACAGCTACCAAACTATCGCCGACGTCTGCAGATTGACCAGAAAATGCTGCACTGCATACCTGTTTGTTGAACTGCATGATTCCCAGAGTGGGGAAGACCCATGCGCTGGCTGGAGGGATGATCTCTGAGTCAGCAAAACTCACCCACTGCAGCACCTGGGCTTCTGCCTGAGGGGAGGCACCGCGCAGGCCATCATTGCTCACTGTAGATGGAAGGTGGAAAATTGAAAAGAAAGAATGAGTTTTAATGGTATTCTGGCATTAATGGAAACGTTTATGAGTCAAATAAAATGGCCGGAAGACACAAGTACAACTGAAGATTTTAACATTATCCTCTGCAAACACACCAACTACAAATAAGCCCAACTAATAATGATAGTTGTATTCCAGTTGCATTTGGTTTGGCCCCAATGACAAAAAGTGCCCGGCGACTGTGTGAATTGAATATTTTGCCGACTCATGCTTCAATCCACCACAAATTCCGGACCGGGGAAACTCTTAAACCCAGTTGTACTGATTCTGATTAATTAAGACTGTAAGTTAACCAAATACAGATCTTTTGGATGAACACGAAGACAGGAGTATATAGGACACTTAACATTTATTCGTAAATGTGAGACTTACAGTAGTGAGCAATGGCATTACTCTCAAACAGACAGAAGCCGTCATCTCCCTGGTAGGCAGGTACCTACAAAACAGAAATTAAAACTAATTCAACACATTTAGTGTGTTTTTCCCATCAGAGAATCAAGTACAGCATGCGCAGAGGTGTAGTCAAACCAGTTAAATCCCTAATCCTCACTTATATTCATTCGACAACGGTTTCACATTGTCTGTAGGAACAAATCGCACTGAATGATCCGAGCACAATTGCTTAAAAAAAAAAAAAAAAAGGGCCCATCCCATTTAATCCGACAAAACGAGTTGCACTCACCTTGCCCAGAGGGAAGTCGCCGAGGAAGGCAGGGGTACGGTTCGTCTGCCCGAAGGTGAAGGCAGGGGAGCTGCTGGCAACTTTGAGGCGAGCACCACTGTACTGGGCTGCAATCTGGGCCTTGAAGGCCCGCCAGTTCTCCGGGTACGTGTACAGAGTCTGAAGGGACAAAGAGGGAGAGACAATACCACGATTACTGACAAAACCTCAGCATTTAGCGAATTACAATTTGAACATACACGTGCCACATGTTCTCAAAAGATGCTGCCTGGGTGGAACAAAGAGAACCCTCATGGCCACGGCTCAGGTTTCTTTTTTTTTTTTTACCCTACATTTACTCTGGTGCAGAACAGAGTTGTGCCACTGCGTTTTTTTTGTTTTTTTTTACTATAAAACGTCTGAAACGGAATTAAATTGTTCCATAAAAAGACTAAGAGAGGTAAACCTGGACTTGTAGTGTTCTTCACACAAATGACTTGAGGCCATCCGATAAGAGATGCTCGGCCATTTAAGAAAAAAAAAAGTGACTGTGCAGGAAGAGGATCGAGGTGGAGCTGGGAAACGTCCGCAGATTAAAAAAAAAAAAAAATTAAATTAAAAAAAACGTGGCTAATAAACGCTAGCTTTCACTGCCGGATGTACTTTTGTTTAACCAACTACAAACAATGAATGAGTTCTGTTCACGTGGCGAGCAGCTTCAACGCTAACTAGCCAGATTTTTTTTTTTTTCTGGCGATATAACCCGAGTCTTCCGAGCTTTAGACAATAAACGCAATTACAGACCAGATTTTTTTTGGGGATTAAATAACCCGCACCCAAGTATTAAGGCCGGGAGAAACGGCGCAGAAATGTGAAAGTAGGAATCTATAGTACAGCTAAGGTAACGTGGCACAATCCTGAGCTGGGAGAGCGGCGTCATTCACTTTCAACGCGCCGTCACGGTAGCAAGAGCTGACCTCGTAATGAGCATCGCGTCGAATACTTCGGAAATAAACCCTCGAACAGCCGCAAAACAACCCGACAGCGTCGCGTCTGTGCAAAGCCGCTTCGCAAGGGCGCAGATGGGGCTGATTTTAAACGGATTGAGGCAGCAAACTTTGAAGAAAGCAACACGGCTGGTCATCTCTCCATCTTACTCACCCCTGCCGCCATCTTCAGGACGAGAGAAAGAAAGAACGACGGCGCGCATCACTGACGTATTTACGGTCACATGACGTGCGCGGCCCTCGGAAGTTTCCGCGTGCGCGTCTCGCCTGACGGCTCGTTCGGTTCCAACTGGCTCGTGACTCGTCCCATTTCAAAACATCACATTTGACATTTAATGACGTAAACTTGAACTGGTGGAGCTGCAGCAGGTCGGCACTTTGTCAAGATATTAACACACTGCGACCCTTAGACACAGATACCAAAACGTAAGAACAAATAGAATTCTTTATTACAGTCCAAGTACAAAAAAAAAAAAAAAAAAACCCACAAAAAAAATAGATAGGATGGAAACTATGAATTCAACAGGAAATAAACTAAATTACTTCACTGGGCTGCCAGTGAATTTGATACAATTTTGCACTCAATTTAGCGAGCATCTACTGATCCTGACCACAACATTTGTTTGGAGTCTTTCAACAAAAATAAAAAAATAAAAATGTAGGCTGTATAGCATAAAAAGTGCTATGGGGCTGGACCACTTTTCACCATACCATATCAAAGTAGAATTTTTTTTTTTGAATTTTAACAAAGACCTATATGGGCTGCTACATAAAAATGTCCCACGTGAAATGTGCTCCTCTGAGACAAATCAGCTCACAAGACCTGAAAATAAAGTAGAAGAGGCAAAATTAATAACCAATCAAAAAACAAGATGTTCATAAACGGTACTTTACTTTACTGTATATACTGTGCATTTTATATTTTATAATTATATTTTTTACTGCTATTTACTGCTATTTTATTGCTTTTCTATTATTATATTATTATTTTATTCTATTGTTTCTATTATTGTCTTATTGCTTCTGTATGTATGCTGCTGTAGCGAAAAAATTTCCCCTCGGGGATTAATAAAGTAAATACCTACCTACAATAACTGTTTCTTTGCAACCACTTTAACCAAACTGAAGCAATAAAAGGTCCGTTTTACCAAATTTTTAGAAAATGTTTCCTTAATGTGAAGAATAATTTCATACTTTGTGAAACGCTTATCAATTCACACCCATCTAGTGAGCAGATCTACCACATGTATGACCATGTTCAGTGGTGTAGTACTCACCCAGATAATCATCCATCAGAGATCCAATGGCAAACTGAAAAACAAGAGGAAAGCAATATTTAACTTACTGTCATACAAGAAATCAATTATATAAAGTGCAGCGGAACATTTGAGATAAGGTGACCCAACCTTTTCTTATTATTTTTGCCTATGGTGAAGTGATAGTTAGGCCCTTATTAAAAGAAAAGAAAAGAAAAGAAAAGAAAAGAAAAGAAAAGAAAAGAAAAGAAAAGAAAAACACTTACAATGTCATTCTTGTCCACTCTTGTTCCCACGATCTTCAGTCGGATCTCATCATCTTGCTGGATAACAATGTCCTTTCAAAATAAGAGAAGTAAACTTTTTTTTTTTTTTAATCAAGACAGAACAACAGTAAAATATCTGAAGGAGAGCAACAGTGAGCAGCACCACAACGACTTCTTTCCATATAATGTACACACGTTTTGAGTTTTCTGAAAAATACCTTTGTTAACACCAATATAATCATATTTTTATTTTTAACCTAAAAACTTGTTAAAGGTGAAGCAAGGAAATGTTTTTCATTTGAACCCACCGCAGGAAATAAGAAAAATATCAATAAATATTCATACCTCATCAACTGTCTTATAACAAGGTGGATTAGAATTGGGGTCAAACTCCATTTCTGAGGGGATGGACTGTAAAAAGAAAGTTCTCATAAGACAAAAATAAGATACGATATAAATTGAAGTGAGTATGACAGGCAATTAATTTAGTCTAACTACAGATATAAAGTTGACTCACATGGCGAGAGATGAAGCAAGACATGGGACCAATTTCTGTGAACAATCCAACCTGCAAGAGAAAAAAAACAATTGTGATCAAGAACAAGAGAACATTTTTAATGATCAGTTACTCATCATTTCATATTCAACATTCAATACACAGGCAGCAACTTTTTTTTTGAAAGTATTTCTGTGTTTGGGGCTGTTTTTGTTGGCAAGAATCTGGGGGTCCCCATCATGATACACGGGTTATGAATACATTTATTGCAACTATTTTGGTGTAATTTCAGTTTTGAATTACATTTTTTTTAAATTTTTTTTATTGAGCCCCGGAGTGTAAAGATAATGGTGTTGTTCGTGATAATAGAACGGAGAGGTGGAGGTCGTGCAAAGTTGTACAGACGGACCACAGTGTGAATTAATGTTGCCATCAAATACGAATGCTGTCACAGCTGTAAACTGGCTGGTAAACCTGCGCTGTACTTGTCGCTCACCTTGTTGACCTGAGTGACCACAGCATCCACCACCTCTCCTTTGAACGGGCGGAACACAATGGCCTTGTACTTGACCGGGTAGAGGACAAACCCCCTGCCTGGCTGGATTACACCTGCCCCGATGTTGTCAATGGTGGTGACCGCAATGACGAAGCCATACCTGAAAGAGGGAAACTCGTGAAATTAGTCAAATGTAAATTATTAACTTTTTCTTGCAGGACTGTAACGCGAACTAAATAACCGTGTTAGGCAGGTTGACACTGTCGTGATGACCTAAAAGGCAAAACAAATGTCAACATTGATCTGTTGCATTATTATTTTTTTTTTTAATAACCAAGTTAAAAACCCTCAACTTCCCCTCGGTTACAAGTTCAATTCCAGCCTTTGAACCCTTTGACAAAGAAACTTGAAACAAAAACAGGTAATCTGATTATTTGAATTGAAAACATTGAATTGCAGCCACCACTCACTTGCCAGTGCAGGTACCCTCCACCTCCGTGAAAAGCTTCTGCTTCACGGTGTTGAGCAGATTTGGACCAAAATACCTCGGATGTAGTAAGATTTCATGTTCCAAGGAAATCTGTGAACACAGAAGATACGTGCTTTATAAACCAGCGTCCTCGTGCTTCCTCTGTGTTACGTTACGTGTGTGTTTTGTTGTTTTAAGTTTAATATGAAAACGCTGCCGATCAAACCCGAGCGAAAAAAAAACTGGCCGAAATCTTTGCATGGTTATAAATGAACAACGTTAATCAGAGCAGAGTCGGGAAAGTAAAAAAAAAAGTTTTAATTAAAAAAACAAAAAACAAAGCCACATTTAGACGTAATCCCGCGAGGCAAACAAACCATCCTCGCGCTGCTATTAGCCAGCCTGTAATAATAACAATAATAATAAGAATAACAGATACTTACATGGTAAAACATGCTGCTGCAATGTTCAAACCGTCCTTGATTAATATTCTTGTTTTGATACGTGATCCAGAATGTTTCTCGCGCACCAAATTAAATTTTTTTTTGTCGTTTATTAATTCGTAACCAAATATCTTCCGGGTCAAGGGTCGATACAGATGTGTTTTTTTTGCCCTCGGTTTGGTCTCTCAGGAAGCGGACTGCGGTGGAAAAGATTTCTCCACGTTGTCTGTCAGGCTGCTGAATTCTGCGCCTTAAATTCCGCACAGCAAGTCCAAACGCAGCCTGACCCCTGGCGGTGAGGAGGAATTACTGCATGAAGGCGTGGACAGACGGTAGCGTGACTCAATCCTGCACTTTGATTGGGTTGTTTGACTGGACGACATAAACCATAACGAGGTCTTTAACAATACGACGGGGAGTAAATGGTAAACATTGTCACGATTATCATGATATAACCTGCATATGTTTCGAATAGCTCCCCACAGGTGATATAAATTTGTAAAGACCGATTATTATCATAGTTATTATAGAGACAGTGTAATTTACAGCCTCACCAGGATATATTTCCTGACTTCCTTAATTATTCCGAGAGGACTGGGAACTATCCGAGCTGTCCGAAGCTGAATGTCAAACAAGCCTAAACAAGTTTATCACTGTTATTGCTGTTGTTTTTCAGCTGACTGACATGGCGAGTCATCTCGTCTCGAAGTTGTTTCGTCCTGCTGCTTTTACACGGCTTGTAAGTTGTATACTTTCCGACTTCGTGTCTGTCTTCAGTCCTGTTTCTGGGTGCATCACGGGTGTCTCCTGTCCTCTCCGTGTAGGCGACTCTCGGGTCAGGATGCTTGTCCCGGGGAAGGACGGCAGCGGCGGCCGCAGGGACCAGACATTCATCCAGCGACGCTCCTCCGCACAACATCAGCCGCTATCCAGTTCCGAGCAAGAAAGACCTACCTTATGATATTCTGGAGCTTATGGAGGAAGTGGAGTCAAAGGTTTAAAAAAAAAAAAAAAAAAAAATGTTCATATGAGACATTTAACTGTGCACACTAAATTTGTGACGATAATCTGGTTCTTACAGGGAGGGTTTTTGCCCAACGTCTTCAAAGTCCTCTCTCACAGGCCAGCAGAGTTCAGAGCCTTCTTTGCATACTACAACGAACTCATGAACAAGGAGACAGGTGTGTGTTTCTGAGTATATCATGTCTCTGCAGTGGAAGTAAGTGCTAAAAAACTCAAAGACAATTATGATGCACCAAAAAAACAAAAAACAATCTAAACATAGTGGTGACGTTTATTTGTAGCTATAGCACCTTTCACAGATATACAAATCAGAAAGTGCTTTCCAGCAATAAAGCAGCAATGCAAACAAACAGCACAAGGCTGAACACTTGCAATCACAGCAGCAACAAACCAACGAGGACGCAAAGACAAGAACAAAAGTTATGAACACAGGTGTAGAAATAAACCAATTAAAAAGTACTAAATAAAATGCGGCATTTATTTAGACAGGCTAATGAAAAGGTTTTACTGAAGACAAACATTTTCAGTTGTCTCCTAAAGGTATGACAGCAGTCTAGAGATTGCTAATGAAAAGGTGAGAGCGTTCCATAAATTGGGTGCAACAGTTTGAAAAGCAGGTTCCAGGGACAACTCGGAGCTCGATATGCGGTATGAGAATAGAGAAGATCAGCAAAGTACTGGGGTGTTTGACCATGCAAAGCTCAAAAAAGTTACCATCATTTAAAAAAAAAAAAAAAAAAAAAAAATCTCTCGTGATCTCTTACATCCAGTTAAACGCCGAGCAGCTGCATTTCACACAGTTTAGAGAGAGTTCAAAGAAGTTTGATACAAACAGTTCGAAAAGAGCATTGCAATAATCTGAATAAAAAGAAATGAAAGCACGAATAGTCTTCCTACGACGTTGGTCACCATAGATTTCAAGTTAACAATGTTCCTCAATTAGTAAAAACACGAGTGCGTGAGCTGGCTGACATCATTATCAAAAGAGAGCGATTGGTGAGAGTTGACACCTACATTTTGAAAGTTATGCTGGTCACAGTCACTTCATGACCCCAAATACTGCTTGATTTTTGGAATAAAATTTCAGGAGCAAAATCATAACAAACACAAATATTTACAATCCCTAAGATCCCCAATAAGACAGCATGTCCAACTTTCCAGCAAAAAAAAACTCTGCAACTTCTATTTCAGAGCAGCAAGTTGGTTAAACATGTGACTATCTCCCTCTGTCACTGCCATGAAACCCCACATGATGTCTGTAAACCCTGAGTAGCATTCAGACCACAGCAAGCTCTGATACAGTGCACTTTTTATTCTAAGGTTGTGTGAATGTTTTTGTTTTTTTCCCCCAAAAGATTTCACATGAAAAAAAATAAAATAAAAAAAAATTGTCTTGCAGGCAGATTAACAAAGGCAGACCGTGAGCTGATTGTTGTGGCAACCAGTATTCACAACAAGTGCCTTTACTGTGTGGTATCCCACAGTGCACTGCACCGCATCTTCTCAAAGAACCCCACGCTTTCCGATCAGGTACAAACTTTTGTTGATTTTTACTTCTGGCCTCCGTAACACAAGGGTAGATGAGATATACATGCAGTTTCAATCAGAAATCATTTTTCAGAATGTGGTGTATGAAAACTGTTAAAGCTTGGCTGATTCTGCCACGTTAACCTATATTTTACATTATCAAGACAGCTGTGTACGTTCCAATTTGTACAATGTTGTGTTCCTTTTTTGGCAAGCGATTAACAATTGCATTTAATGTGTTATTCAGTCGTACACCTTTCTGCATCTGTATGTTTGTCCTTCTTCTATTGTATTTGCATATGTTGTGTTTCATTTGGGTTTATTTCTGTCTAATTGGCTCTCTCCTTACTTTCACCCAGGTCATTGTTAACTATGAGAACGCAGATCTGGCCCCTCGGGAGCGCGCCATGCTGGACTTTGCGATGGCTGTGTGTCGCTCTGAAACCATCACCGAGCAGCACTTCCAGCCTCTGGAGGAAGTCGGATTCGACCACGAGGATGCCTGGGACATCGCTGCCATTGCTGCTTTCTTTGCCATGTCCAACAGACTCGCCCACCTCACTGACATGAGGCCAAACCTAGAATTTTTTAATATGGGCCGTATACCTCGGGACAAGAGCAAGGACAAGGCAGGGGTGGGTAAGTGAAAAGGGAGGAGTGATTGAGATGATCAGAGGTCAAAGGTCAAGTGTGACACATGTATGTTCACACTGCAGTTAAGAATGTCTCAGTTCCGTTTCAAGTTCTTTTCTTCCTCTATCACGTGAACAATCAAATGGTTTCTGATTTATGGTAAAATGAGATGCAAAATCAGATCTACGCCTATGCAACCTAAAAGCAATCTAATTTCACACTGGAATTGGTCCTGAGATCTGAAGCTCTGCAGTAGTGTGACTGAGCCTTTGTTTGCATAGAGAATGACTACAATCTAGCTTTGAAAGGAAGTAAAATAACTGACAATGTTAACATATTTGTTAATGCCTGCAATCAACCTAGAGCCTTGTTCGGTCTGCAGTGTTTGCAGGGTTGTTTGATATTGGGGCCTTCCAGTTTTATTTGTCTTTATAATCCTTGCTTCTGCAAATGTACAGTCTTCTGTATGTGTGACTCAAGCATTTAAAAATTGTGCTCATTTAAATAATGAAGAAGTGTGAATGAGAAAATCTGAGTTTGTGAGATGTGTGATTTTGGGTCATTATTGCACATATATGTGATTTATTGGTGACGTAATAAAATAATTTGCTATTATTTGTAATTGTGTCCGTTTATTGACCTTGTTATTTAAAATTTTAGGCAACACTTTGACACTTGCCGTATAGTGGAGAGGTCCAATACATCAGAATAACAAAAGTCCTGAGTTGTCTTTACATGTCCATAATTAGGGTTTGTTACTGAAAGCAGTGGAAAAGAATCACCTGAAACTCAGAATCTAAGGGCAGCTATTTAGTTCCTTGTTTACCAATTACAAGTTACATGTTGCTTACTTTTCAGTGTTGTCATCGATGTCAACAAGAGAATTAATAATCTATTATTGTTCACATGAGAGATTGTGTTCTAAAGTTTAAAACCTTCCATTTGTCCTCTAAATAAACTGAGAAAACATCAAAGTTCTTGATACTAAGTAAGATTTAATGCTCATTCATCTATCATTTGCAGAGCATAGATAATTTAGTTTGATAATAATTCATTTATAATGAACCACTAGCATCACTGTCCATCACGTATCACATAATCTTGCTGAAGTACTGACTATCACTACCAGATGGCCCCACACCCTTAGTGTAATTTACACCGGTGGCACTGTACGTAAAATAATTATGTGATCATGCACATAAACAGCTGCACAAGCGAGAGAGACTAGCCAACATAACCACACAGAGAAAAATCATACCGTGTAATCCAACTGATGCTTTCAGTCTGCAAACACAGGGTCGTGATGGGGGGCCAATGTGTGCGACGCAACAGTTTCTCTCAAAAATGTCTTGTCTCAAGTGACATGAATCAAACACGACTCCATTCGTAACCAGATTCGTTTCGGCGTGCATGTTTAGGTGATGAATATTGGAAATGGTTACACTTGGGAAATATGAAGCGTGAAAACACCTCGAGCAAATCACTTGTCAGTTCAAGGAATCAAAAACGGTGTTTTATAAATCAGGACAATCTGAAAGTCATTCAGAGTCTGAAAGTCATCCGAACAGGATCTTTACCGCAGTGCATGGAGTCCTCAGGTATACACACATCCACGTTTACTTTGAGCACAAGGCAGTGTTGAACACTGAAAGTTAATCCATTGATGTTACTAAAGGTCATTTCACAGACCGTTGTCTCCCTGGGCTTGTCCTGTCCTGTACTTATTATCTTGATAAATTGTCATACGTCTGAGAAACTGCTCATGTTCTCTTACAGGTCCTCATTAAGCAACAACCCCTGCGACCCCCGTCATTATTAAAAGGAAACAGCAAACTCCAGACAGGGCTAATTTATGGTCTGCAGCTGCCATGCATCACTCATGCTGTAACTCTGCAATAGAATAGAATAGAATAGAATAAATTACAGTTTGAATAGAATAGTGTTAGAATATAATTTATAGAATAGTTAGAATAGAATAGAGTTTGAATAAAATAAAACTAGATAAGAAGAGTAAGAATAGAATAGAATACAGTTAAAACAGAGTTAGAATATAATAGAGTTTGACTACAATAGAAAAAGAATAGCACTATATTAGAATAGTTTGAATAGAATAGAGCTATAATAAAAGAAACGAAAGAATAGAGTTAGAAAAGAAGAGTTAAAGTACAATGGAATCAGAATAGAATAGAATATTTGTTACAATAGAATAGATTAAAATAGAGCCAAGTAGAACAGAGTTAGAAAGAATAGAACGGAGTGTCATGGTGGCTCAGTGTTGAGCATTATTGTCTCACAGTGAGAAGGTCCTGGGTACTCAGACTGTTCCAGGTCCTTTCTGTGTGGAGTTTGTAAGTTCTCCTCATGTTGGCAAGTTTCCACCAGGTGCATCCATGCTTCCAGCTGCCCACTGCTCCCACTGTTTGCGTTTAAGATGGGTCAATTGCAGAGGATCAATATCCCCACAGGGATCCATTAAGTAGCAGGACAAATTAATTAGAATAAATATTTTAAGAGATTTTTTTTTGCCCCAAATTGTATGCACAGTTTGATTGTAACTTCACATTGCTAGCCAGTTCAACCCTTTGTGCCACATTTATGACAGTGCATTTCACTTTAATATGTGGGAACAAGACTGACCACTGAGGCAGTGTGTGTAGAGATAAGGTATCAGGTGACCAGCAACAACCTCAACAGTGTCAATTTAGGACTATTGCGGTAGACGGCATTTGAACAGTGAGAAAGATGATATGACTCTGTGGGAAGTAATGGCCTCGGCGCTGGAGACAGGCATAGCTGTAGGCGCGATGCTTTCAGGCTGTCTGTCCTTCAGTGTTGTCAAGGGCTATGCAATGTCCTCATAATGAATAATAATAAACTCTTCAGATTTTGGTGGTCAAAGGTGAAAGGTCACTGTGACCTCACAAAACACATTTGTGACAGAATTTCACACAGACATCTAACAGGATACAGTTTTGAAATGACATTTTATTTTCAAAAGGTCAACTTCATAATGTTCTGCAACACCATCACTGAAGGGGAGATTGAACTATTGTGACCATAGTTCACATGTGGTTGGGTACCTAGTTAATGGTAATCATCTTCAATTCCCACCTTGTTAACTGTGGTGTTTGCGTGATATTGTATTAACAATCTAAGCTTTTGAATTGTAAATCTTTGTTTTGGCTTTATTGGCCGAGCATGTGAAAACATGTAAGGATTCCTTTAAAGTCACCAGAAAACATAATGCCTTTGGCCACAGCTATTGCATAAAAAAATTGTTTACCAAAACGAATACAGAGGTGGCACCATTAAATAATCCAAGTGTTTCTAGGCAATGGTTAACTTTGTTTGTAAACTGCAATGTGCTCTCCAACTCACCCATCATCCTCGACCTCCCACCAGAAGTTTTCTTTCTTTTTTTTCTTCTTCTTACATTAACAGGATTCTTCAAAACAGCTCAGGTGTTCTGCTCAAGCAGACAGATCAAAGAAAAGAAGCTGTAGTTGTGCTCTTTTTTTTTTTTTTTATTGAGGATCCTGAATGATGATTGGCCAGCCTCAAGTCAAATTAGCAGCATGGCCGGACTGCACGGATGGAAACCAATCAAATTGTTAGTACCTGGAAAGAAATCAGGGGAGAGGAGGGACAGGAAAGCAAGAGGGAGGGGAAAAAAACCCCACTGTACCCCTGGCTGGTCACATAGCATGACCTCATTCTGTTATTTGATGATGCAGGTTTCTTGTTCTTTTGGTGAACATCTCGTCAAACACTGATGATGTGATGTTTTATTGCTGTGCATGTATTTCCAGTGCTGATCCAAAACTGAACAAGTCACCAGTGTTTAACAATGAGAGCTACATCACATTACAAACACGGATTTACAACTAAAGCATATTTCATTTGATTACACAAGAACTGGAAATAATAAAATGCAGTATGTCTTACTAACTGATGGAATGGCTACAATGGGCTTTTCCTTTAACTGAGGTGCTCCATATACACTCCAGGGACGCACTTTGTGACTCATTGAAGAGAATGTGGGCAGGCAGAAAGGCTGAATTCTAACCAAGCAAGCACATATGGGACATTAGCAAATGGAGAGACACAAGAATAAGACCATTATCATCTTTGTTAAGAATGTGTCAGTTGCTGTTAAGAAGTGTGAGCATGCATGTGTGCAAATCTCCATATGCGCCGACTTTCTCCAGCAAAGTGTGCGCGTTTGTTTCTGTGCTCTATGAGCCAATGCAGCTGGGGTCATTTGCATTAATTTGGTTTGATGAAATTTCACATGTAACAGCAACAGTGCAGTATGTGCTGGGAGTCGAATCCCTGCAGACTCATGAGCGACACAACATGCATCCCCATCACACAGCTGCTGAACACAGAGCACAAGTGGCAAAAAGGCTACACATATCTTTTTTTTTTTTAAAACAGGCTGTCATGAAAAACAGCTAACCAGTTTAAGTTGAATATTCATTCAAAAGATAAGCAAATGAACCTCAGAACTGTGTGTGAATTTTCTTGTGAAGACTATGATGACCTTAATATTTATCACCTCCACGGGCACCAATATCAAAACATATAATACGTAAAGCTCACGAGGTTTATATTTCCCTCAGTATCACCAAGTGACAAGATATTTTAAGAGATTGGGTGTAAAATCGTACGAGTTGTTGAAAGCAGTTTTTCAAAGTGTAAGAAATGAATAAATTGAGTGGTTGGCAAAGGAAGCGTGACGCAATATAGGTACAACAGAAAAGTCAGGTTCCATGTTTAAAATCAGATCGGGGCGCTGGTAGACCTGACATAGCAGCTGTCAGCGAATGCATCATAATGATAAAAGTCACGGATAAAGGTGTGGCAGCAGCCAAAGGGAACTCTAAATAGCAGCCAATGAGCCACTGAGAAATAGGAACAAATTAAATGCTTGATATCTGCCTACAGAAGAGATCAATTTAAGACTTGAACCAAAACTTTTCCACCAAGTTAACTGAACCTGTCGCAGCAGATATAATCCAGTTGAAGTTGTAGAACTAGTGGTCTGTGCCTGCTATGTTGGGCCTCACACCTCAGTGAAATATCTTCTGCTCATCGTAACACTGAAGCAAATTCTAATACACTGCATCTCCACATGAAGCTCTTTTCATGCTCTCTCAGTCAAACAGTTGGGGAAGTGTTTGAGATTAGACCGTCCCAGACTAGATAATCCAAATGCATTTTCACTCAGATTACTTCGTGCCTGCAGATTAAGGGTGAGGCATCACCCTGTGTGTACTGATGAAAAAAGGGAGACTCTTGTTCTGTTTTTGTGTTTATTTGTGTACCCTGGCTTGTTTTCTAGAAGGTATTTGTGCAGTACGGTGCATGTTTGCTTTCCGTCCGTGCACTTGCTGGGTAAAAAAAAGGAATATATGAATTGACAAAGAAAGAGCAGATTCAGTTGCCTGCAGCCGGTCCCCTGAACTCCTGAGGACACTGGAACTAATGGCTTCAATATTAGATGGAAGATTGTTTAATCACTGTGATGTGTTTGGTTTTGGCATCATACCGGCTTTAAACATCAAAGGCCTCCATCTTTTTTTCTCTGTTTTCACAGTGTTTAGGCTTCAGATTATGGTTGAATCTATTTTATAATGTTCTCGAGAACTATTTCAGAGGTCCCCTTTGTCTCTGGTTGTCCTTGAAACTTGGCAAGATCACCACTTGGTAGACTCTGTTGTTCGTATTTGCAAAAGCTGTGCTCATTTGTCTGCATGTACCATGAATATGAATATATGCACATGATTGCTGCTCTATCTCTTCAGGGGGATTTACACGTCTCACATATTAAACTCATGTTTTGGTTACAGCCTGCAGCAGGAGTCGTGTCAACAGTGATGCTTCTGGCCCACAGAGATGAGGAGGGGCCCTGAAAAAACCCCAAGGGAAGTGACGGTGAGAGACTGATTATGGCAGGGATCCCTGGCCAGCCAACACCCTCTCATTTGGCAATGCATCACATTAACATTCAGGCTGTCCCCCCCTTTTTTTTTTTTTCCCAATCACGGAAATTAATCACAGTTTATTATAGTAATTAAACTGTCATGACAGAATTAATCAAATAATGCTTTAATGAATGGAGTCAAATGGCACAGTGAAGACACTGAAAAATAGAGCACAATAAATAAAATAGAGGCAACAAAAACTAAAAACACAAAAAATAATTAAATAGGAGAAGAAGAAAAAAGATGTTGAAAAACAAACTTTAAAAAATGAGAATAGATAACAGCACTGAGCAGTTCTGTGAGGCTGCACTTGGTGATAACAGTCCATTAACCAGGGAAAATGTTTACCATGGTCAGGTGAAAGTACACAAGAGGTTGCCATTAAGAAATGGAAGGTAAGGGGAACTCAGGAAGCAAAGACTCACGATAAAAATATATTTATTTGATGAAAAGAACACCTTGTTATGCATGGGGTCATGGGGCACAGCCAGTGTCACGCAACTGCTTAAAGTCTGTTCCAGTAGTTTCAAAATTAACTTTTGAATTTAACATTTTACACCTATTAGGATGCAACAACTGGAAACAATAGCAAGTGGAGTATGGCCAGACTTATCTAGTCACACGGCGAGTTGAGGTCTGCGAACACCAGGCTAGATATCCTGAAGAATGTCTTTGCTATCCAAGAGTTGTTGAGATATTTGAGTCTGGACACTGACGTTGCCATCAATAGAGCTACACCGCTATTGTGACTAGAAAATGAAGCAAGTGAGCAACAGCAGAACAGAATGAGAAAGTCAAACAAATCTAACTCTTCTTCAGAGTGGGACAGTCTGTGAGATTGTTTGGACCTGAGGACCGGCCAGGTGGCCTGGCAACACGCAGGGCAAGGAAAGACGATCATCTGGTGTGGCAGCAGCGTCCAGCCGTGTTGTTTCTTTACTCCAACCCCCCTGGCAATTGTGGGAGTTGTGGATTGATTAGTGCTGGAAATGAGAAAACATGAAGAGGAAGCAAGAGAGGCCGTAAAGGCCTCAGGTGACGTCCAGTATCTCTGCTTTGAAGCTGATGTGTGTTGAGGAGGCAATTACATTTGGCTGCCTTATCCCACCCATCAACCATAAACACACAGAATTCCACCCACCCATAATCCACCTGGCACACGCACAAACACGCAGCGAGAGCTTCCTTTTTCTTTTAAATAATAATGCTGGGCCAGCAGTTCAGCCGGCATAGGTCATTGCTATATTGGATGGTAATAAGGTTGCGCTTCATCCCATAACTTTTTTATGGATTTCATTACCTTCCTGTCCTTCCCTCACTTTTCCTTTGACCTTTTTGTGGTTTGGAATCTCAAAATAATTCAGCTATAGAATATCATCTACTATAGTTGCATTATTAACCATCACAGATTACATTTTAATTTGTATTCCCAGAAAAGAAAAAAAAATGTCTGTTTTGGTTCCTAACTTTTGGATTCCCCATGAAGCATACATCAGCTGCACGCTGAGCTCAGCAGTCTGTCACTCTCTGAACATGCAATCTGGTCTTGCTCAAGCACCCGCTGTGCACAGTGTGTGCGAATGTGTTTATGTTGTTGGTGTGCAGGCAGGACACCCGGGCGCTCAGTTTCTCACACAGCCATGCTTCCACTCTGACTCTGTATCATCCGATCCACACATCAGAGCTTCCTGTTGCTGGCCTTATATAAAACAACAACAACAACAACAACAACAACAATCACAACAGCAGCACCAACAACAACACTTGTTTTACATACTGTCATCTCAGAAGCTTCTTGACTGTGAAGGTCTGGCTGTCTTTCACGCACTTGAGCATTAGCAGCAGCCGAGCTGCTCTTCCTCACTGGGGGTTTTAAGTACACCAGGCGCTGTTGATGAGATTTGGAGTACGCACATCTGCTCTAACGGGGGTTGTTTTCCCCAGACTCTTAACTAACTTTTAAGTTGTAAGGAGTTATGTGATAATGATGATGATGCAAGGCATATGGACGAGTTTGGGGAAGGGCAAGAAGGGTCCCAAGTTATTTGCATCTGTTGTAGCGTAAACAAAACGTTGAAAGGAATTCTCCACATTTAACTTCATTTTAAAACCTACCCTCACAAATCCAAGGCCTGCCAAAACACAATCCAGAATTTCTCTTTTTGCTACGACTGTTTGTTGTAATCAGAGCACATCTCACTGGATATGGTTAAAATCACAAATTATGGTTGGACATTGAATTAATCAAACACCTCCGGTCTATTAGGTGTTTAATGTATGTTTATTTTTCTATTCCAACATCCAAACTACATCACTTATTTAATGTACATTAAGAGAAACTAAACATTTTTATCAAATAATAACTTCTTGTTCTGTTTTTCTCATGGCTTGTCTGTGTGATTAGCACGAGTGGGTGATATTTTGTATTTATTGGTTGGTAATAGTCCATCTTCATACTGTGGGAAACAAGAAGTTCTCCAGCATCAGAGCAGCATCCTCATCCACTCAAGTGTTTCTGTGGCTGTATATTTTGTAAAATCCTCCCAGCTCCAATTTTAAAGTGTGTCAATGTTTCTTTGATCAGTCATATTGTAATTAAATCAAACTGAATGCCATCATAATTTGGTGAAATGTTTTTTCAGTTACTCATATGATTCAGTCTCATCAGAGGAAGATAAAAGCAGTACAACCGGTGCTAGTTCAAGTTCTTGCCAGTGGGAGTGGAGGTTTTTTTTGCTGTGTGTTTGGGTGTGTTTTCTTTTCATTTGAGGTTGTGGCTGCAAGCTGGGTGTCTTTGACTTTTCCTGCCTTCCATTATGGTTGTTATTTGTGTGTACCTTGACAGCACAGACAACCCTCCACCTTGCTTTAATGAGGAATAATGGCAATTCATGTAGATGATAATATGCCACATATTTATATTTTGAGCTGGATTTTTATTACCTAACCCACTCGTGTTTTTAGTCTTGTTTGAATGTTAGTTTGCGAGTAAAAAAAATGGAAAGTTAGAAAATAATTATTGGTTTTTGGCGCCTGTATTTCCACCCGTAGGTCAAATGTGATAAACCTTTGTGCTGCAACAGAATTTCAATGGTGTTCTGCACTACAATGACCTATTGCACTGACCATGAATTTAAGTCCCCTTAAACTATGGATGGTTCATCTGTAATATTCCTGGAAAAGACTGACAAGCATTATTAGTCAGTTAGAGTGATTATATGATATAATGAACATCCTGATACAGGCGCAGACTCTAAATCTAGCTTTCCTCATGTCCTGCTTATGTATTTAGTTGGCTCCTGTTGTTGGCACATGGAAGAGCTTACAATTAATGATGAACCTTCCATTTCCAGCTCTGAACTCTAACTATTCCCGGGTAGCTCGGAGCGCTAGCTGGTGGTCCTCTCTCATTTCCACATCACAAGCAGTCCAGACGAAGCCACTTTGTCGAGCTGGGTGAGCCAGCAGCAGGCTACAGTCTGTCCACGGTGCTAACTACTCGCTGTATTAACGAGAAGAATACAGGTCACAGCGATATCAAACTTTGCGTGGAAGTTCACTGCTACTTCTCAAACAGGTCGTTTTACAGATTATCTTGCCGATAATTCAAGACTTAAAGAAATATTCAACTTTTCCGGACGACTTTGGCAAAACTACACCAAGACACCGATTTGCTTATTAACCCCTCTCTGCATGTCCACAGACACACGTCAATACAATCATGTGACTGCCTACACCTCTCCACAGAAATCTCTCAATCAAATTAACTGCTTTTATCAAAAGAGAAAAAAAACATAAAATACATCAAACTATTTATTATCCCCTTATTTATGCATGTTTTTAACCTGGGCTCCATGTAATATTCTTTTGTGTGGCTCACTTACTGGTTGCTACCCTTACGTGTAATCTCTCCCATTTTCTCCTTCCTTTTAAGCAGACCATTTAGAGGATAAGATGGACTAACTGCTGCTCCTTGACAGCAAGAATCCAGACTTCAACAGATCTGCTGCCGTATGCTTCACTGAAACCTGGCTTGGTGAGCACATTCTGGACTCTACGCTTCACCTGTCGGGATTCCATCTCACTTCCCAAACAGACAGCATGTTACCTGTCCCCATTGTCTCTCCAACTGCACTCTAGAGCTGTGAAGAAGATGCGTCAGCTCTTTCAAAGACAGAAGATCAGGAAAGCACCAGGGCCAGACGATGTGTCTGCCTCCTGTGCTGACCAGCTGGTCCCCATCTACACACAGATCTTCAACAAATCTGGACTTCAGCTCAGCGTTCAACACCCTCCACACCAAACTCACTCAGCTCACCGTGCCAGCTTCCACATGTCAGTGGCTCACAAACTTCCTGACTGACAGGACGCAGCAGGTGAGGCTGGGAAACTTCACATCCAGCACCCGGACAATCAGCACTGGCGCCCCCCAGGGGTGTGTGCTCTCCCCACTGCTCTTCTCCCTCTAAATCAGTGTCTGCACCGCAGGAGACTCATCTGTCAAACTCCTGAAATTTGCAGACGACACAACGGTCATCGGCCTCATCAGGGACGGTGGTGAGTCTGGATACAGACGGGAGGTTGAACAGCTGGTTCTCTGGTGCAGTCAGAACCAGCTGGAGCTAAATCCGATCAAGACTGTGGAGATGAGAGTGGACTTTAGGAGGAGGCCCCTCCACACTGTCCCCCATCACCGTGTCTGCTGTGGAAACCTTCAGGTTTCTGGGATCCACAATCACCCAGGACCTTAAGTGGGAGTCCAACATCAACTCCATCATCAGGAAGGTCCAGCAGCCAAAGGACTTCCTGCGGGAGCTCAGGAAGCTCAACCTGCCCCAGTCGCTGCTGATCCAGTTCTACAGCGCCATACTACAGTCTGTTCTCTGCACCTCCATCACCGTCTGGTTTGGCTCGGCCACCAAACAGGATAGGAACCGACTACAACGGACAGTCAGGACCGCAGAGAAAATCATCGGTGCCGACCTGCCCTCCATTCAGGACTTATACACATCTCGAGTCAGGAAGCGGGCCGGTAGCATCTCTGCAGATCCATCCCACCATGGACACCCGGTGTTTCAGCTCCTCCCCTCTGGAAGGCGCTACAGAGCACTGAGCGCCATGACCGCCAGAAGCAAGAACAGTTTTTTATCCGCAGGCCGTCACTCTGCTCAACACATAACATCTTCAACATCACTGGACATTTTGAACTATACCCAACCGCAGCAGCACCATTGTTTAGGTGTATATATATTTCATTCTTCGCTGTATGTACGTCTAGTTATGTTTTGTGTCTATTTAAGTCCGTTTTTGTTTTTTGCACGCCGACAGAGAAGCTACAACCGGAGTCAAATTCCTTGTATGTGTAAACATACCTGGCCAATAAAGATTTCTGATTCCAGCAGACATCTTTTTATTCCTTTCCTATTTGACTTCTCATTCTTACCTGCGGTGTGGATAGAGCAAAGAAAAGCAGTTGTGGGTCATGAGAAAAATAAATAAATCACAGACGGTTTCATGCAGCCTCCCTGTTCCGCCTCGGTATTCAAATTGGCATCACAGTTTAACGGTGCAATTGCATTAGGACACAGTTCCATAACTTCAGCAGCTGCTCACTTATTTACAATATAATGGTCCAAACCCCAACGGTAATGACGATTAACCAATGTCTGATCATACCGTTTCATAGCTCATATTTCTCCGGCTTGATTCTAAATTTTATTCTGAATCTTTAAAAAAAAAAAATAAATAAATAAAAAAAGCTAGTTCAGAGTGCTGCCTATGAGCTGCAATACTTTCATTTGCCTCCGTCATGGACTGTTTCACTCATTTTTATTCCCATGCCCCCTTAATAAATGATTAGAATACCAACACGGTGCAGGAGGCAGAACTCAGTGCTTTAGTGTCCCAACGTGTTACACACACACACACAGCAATATAATGAAAGACATCCAATTCATGCATAATTAACATTTTACTAGCATAAGCTCAGAGGTAAATTCTCATCACAGTAAAGCAACTCATTCTCATGCCGAGCACACCAGGCTATTTTTATTTGGTCACTTTCTTAAACGTATTTAAGAATGTTGAAATATATTTAGTCCTTCCTACCTCCCACTCTGAAGACTGACAGACAAAGACAAACTGGGGAGAAGACAGGAAACATGAGGAGAAGGGTGATCGGGGGAAACAGAGGGAGCTACAAACAGGGACAGGCAGAGATCCTGACAGCCCCTCTCATTCCTCATGGACCGAGGATATTTTTTTACTTTGTTAAAGTGGGTAAATGTTGATGCAATATAAATGATTCTGTTTTATTTTTATTTTTTTACATATGCTCAGGGGTTGGTGTTTTTTTTTTAGAGGAATTATGTATTTACATAATTTCTTGAGTGCACTTAAGGCGGGTGTGAAATTTTATTCATTTTTTTCTTTCTCTTGATTATGTATATTCTCTATTTGTTTTTAAACTTTGATATGGTGACCAGTGTTTGTATTTTGCATTTTTCTTTTGTTTACGATTTTCCTGTTATGTACATCATAAATGATACATTATTGAAAACTGAGGTAACTCTTCCTTGAAATCTGTTCTATATATTCTATTAAAAAAAAATAGCTGAGAAAAACAAGAAATATATTTAGTCCGAAAATCCCTTTTTATATAATTTTAAAAGAAAATATTGAAAACAATGAAAAGTAATATTTTTAATGATAATTGTTTAAAGCTGAATATTGACCTAATTTCAAAAAATTTTATGAAATGAGTTGAAATAGTTGAATCAAGTCTGCAACTCAAGGGATGATAAATTCAAATCAATTGAAGCATCTTGAAAAAAAAAATCCTGGGATCCTGGTGACCAACTACAAGAAACATCTGACCTCTGTGCTCGCCAACAACAGTTTCTCCACCAAGTACTGAGTCGTGTTTTGCTAGGGGATCAAATACTTATTTCACACAATCAAATGCAAATCAATTTATAGCTTTTATATGACGTGATTTTCTGGATTTTGTTTTTTATATTTTGTCTCTCACTTTTAAAATAAACCTAGCATTACAATTATAGACCGTTCGTTTCTTTGTCAGTGGGCAAACTTACAAAATTGGCAAGGGATCAAATAATTATTTCCTTCACTGTAAATCCTAAATAAACGTTCCAGTTTGTAAATGGTGTGTCTCAGCACAATACCCAAGTAATGCAGTTCCAACTTCTAGGAGTTTTACCACAGTACAGTAACATTTTAGGCTAATGACTGACTTCAGGAAAAGGTTGTGTTTTAAGAGGACACGACTGAGGCCATTTGAATGATAGGATTCATGTCTCCCTCCAAACACATTGTTGTTGTTTTTTTTAACAGTCCTCTTGTCCCACTAAAACAAAACTTGTCCTCTTAAAGAATTTACAGCACCAACCTCAAATCTGGGTCCAGCCTTATTAATTGGAGTTCATCCACAAAACATCAAACAACTGGAAGTTGAGAGGATGATTTTGTTGGCTTCGCAAAAAAGAAATCAGAGCACATTTCCTAAATCGCAGAAGGAAAACATGCCCCACATTCTTGGTTTCTCTTTGGCCCATTTCAGCTCAGATTTTTTTTTTATTTGATTTCATCTCTCATTCAATGTTTTATTCTATTTATACTGTTGGAGACCAAAGACAATTTCCCACCGCTTTCTTAGAAAACCACAGCTTTACTGAATACAGGAAATTTACTTTTTTTGCTGTAAATTGTTAAACATTGTATTTGCCTGGTTTTAGGGAGATTAGTAGATTGTTTGACCTGTCCAAACGGGTTGAGGTTCACTTTTGAGGTTGAATTCATTATTTGCCTCTGTCACTGTAAGGACACCCCCGGCCCATAAAAATTGTGGCAGATCAAATATATCAAAATGATAAAAGCTGGAGACAAAAGCTCTAAAGCCGTAATGTCTCACTAATCTTGTTAATTATCAGTGAGGACGCTGCAGTGATATTGTGTTTATCGATGTGCTGGTCTTAAAAATGCCTTTTTGTTTTGCTGTTATTGAGTCACAACCCTTTAAATGTATTATTCCAGTTTATCCTTACATTACCCTCATTAACAGAGGCTTTAAATTTTGCACTGAAGACATCTGGCCGATGTGTTTTCTTCCAATGTGGCAGATTGCAGTCTGATTGCTCCCTTTCCAGACTAGCCCGAGTACCTGAAAGAGACGATTATCGGCTTCCAGCCATCCTGTACTATTTCTGTGTTTTTGCACATTCAGTTTATTTTCCGCTTGCTCCATTGGAAAATAAAATGTGCCTGTTTTCAAGTCACCTGCTGTGTGTTTGTATTTGGCTCAGTTCACCAACACAACCACATCATAAAAAACCTAGAATGAAGTTAAACACATAATCCACTCTGAAAGCAGCACAGCTGCAGCTGCTAAATGATGGAAAGATATGTTGGCAAAAAAAAATCGCCGACTGTGTGAATGTCTAGCCGAACTTGAAAGACATAATATATCTGTATCTATAAATGCTGCTGTAGCGAAAAAAATTTCCCCTTGGGGATGAATAAAGTATCTATCTATCTATCTATCTATCTATCTATCTATCTATCTATCTATCTTTTTGTATTTGTGTTTTGCACTTCAGGGCTGCTCATTTTTGTTGTTCTGTTTTTCTTTTTCTTTTTGTGTTTAGCACCTCAGTACCACAGGTTTTTTTGGGGGGAGTTTTTGTGTTTTCTTTTTCTATGTATGTGTTTTGCACCTCAGGACTGCTTGTTTTTTTGTTGTTGCGTTTTCTTTTTGTTGTGGTGTTTTGCACCTCAGGGCCACTGTAGTTAGCACCCATAGTCAACATAAAAATAGTCTCCCTGGTTGAATTTACGATGAACTTAATTGCATAGTGTTGGTGATAATTCTATGAAAGCCACAACATAATATTCTCAGTTCATTCACCAAAGTGGACCGAGAAGGCTTAGTTTTTATCATGCGTCGTGATATGTAGTTTCTGTGGTGAATCTACCGGATGTAAGCCACACGTTTGACGTGGACTGCAACAATCATTGCCTTCCCTCCATAGATTTATGCAGAGCCTGTTATACAGAGAATAAATAGTCTTTTATTAACACAGAGAGCCAGAAACTCACACAGGGAATGACAGAGATAAAAAGACCAATGACTATAGCTACAACAAAATAGTGACTAGGAGTTGGAGTTAAATACATTTCCAGCTTTCAGTCACTCGGCTCCCTCTACAAAACACAGACAAATCTCACTAATCTTTTATTAATCTGCCATATATTCTCATATGATGGTAGCAAATGGGATTGCGAAGGTTTCTGCTTACCGTTGAGCCTCTCGCCACCATCTGTGGCGTCAGAGGGTCAAGTCCCAGCGCTCTCCATCCTCAGAGACCCACTCACAAGGTTTAACAAGTACAAAGCCCCAGCTCATCTTTTAAAGGTATGTGAATGTGGGCATTTTTTTACAGCAGTTCGACAAAACTGGAGCAACTACTCGAAATGTTTCCAACTTACACAAACAGTGTCAGACCACTTGGTTAAAAGATGAACAGTACAGTTCAACACACACAATCTGACTGTACTTTATAGTTGACACCTGTGCATCTGGTGTTACTGGTCAACACTCGTACAGTACATACATACCAGTCAACACAGCACGTTTTGATAGAATATATTGGATATTTCATTATTATTATTATTACTCTTCTATACTGTCCCAAACTGTTCTCATTACCTTACAAATTCTACTCTTCAAAATGAACAGGCAAGTGAGAAGTGTTCCTAAGTAGTTCCTAAACTGATGAAAAAAAGATACGCCACGCTTGCGTCAAAGCAATAAAGTTGTGTCCGAAGCTCTGCCGATCAAAATGAAAGCAAAAACAATAAGATTCACAGTGGGACATCTCAGTTTAGTAACTGGCCTAACACCATTACAAGGATGGTACATCATCAGAAATAGTGTGCGACTTCCGTATTAAGAGTTCAAAAGGTAAACACTTGGTGTGTGAGCTCAGACTGAGGTCGTGCTCAACATATGTGCGGATTTGAACGTACAAGACAAAAATATATGATAGGGAAGAGTCATTGAGGTGGACTGTAGTGCTGTGTTAAAAAGCTGTTTTTTTTTTGTTTTGTTTTTTTAAATGAATAGCGCAGATAAAACAATGACATTTACAATGTTTCCGGGGTAAAGATAATTAGAAGCATCATTATCTTCCCATTACTGATGTTGTAATGTTAAAAAATAATCTATACAGCGCTCTCCTCAACTTCCCCACTGCTTTCTAACCTTTTTGCCTCTAGTGCTCCCACTGTGTTTGTTGTTCAGTCTGCATGCACAACCTCCTCTCCTCTACAAGATAACAATTTGTTTCTGACATTGAGAGAGAGAGCGGGAAAATGACTTTATGTTTACTTACTTAATTTGGAAGATGCTAATGTAACATAATGATGTGTTTTACTTAATGATCTGTCATGAATAGTTTGTTTCCCATTTGGTTCAATTGCAGACATGATTTAGCATAATTCAGAAGCTTTGTAGCGTTGTATAACTCATTTTATTTGCACCAACTTCCTGAAGATATTATCATTTTTCTTATGAAACGCTGCAAATCCCATCTCCTATCCAATGGGATGGCCAGACTGTTGGTTGGTTGGCAAACCGTTGTTTTCTTGTCTCTCCACTGTCTCTCATCAGCTCTTCTGTATCCCAAATCACCCCCCCCCCTCTCTCTCCTGCTGCAACCAGTTATGTGAAGTCCTTGGAAACAGCCTCTATGAAGTTGGGTGCTGCCATGAGAATGGTGAAGGTGCAAATGATGGAGAAGAGAGAAAAGGCCACCAGACACAGACGGTCCACCACCGCCGCTGCAAACTTCCACTCGCTGCAGATGACCTCAGCCTCGTCCTGGTCCCGGAACCTCTGGGCTATGTACGACACCTCCTCCAAGATGTGCTGGATCTCGGGCGGGGGGATGCTTAGCCCCATCCCAGCTCCGACCCCCATCCCCAGACCTCCGACACCACCGTCGACTCCTCCCGGGGGCTCAGCCTCATCACTGAGGGAGCCGTGCGCACGGCCCCCTAGCGCTACCCCGGAGTCGCTAGAGGGCGGGCAGTGGGGGCTCTCTACGGGATGGTAACCGCCAAAGTAGAGGCTCATAGACCCGTTGGAGGTCCCTGTGGGGCAAGGTGGGCAGGACGTCTGTGACGGGGGCACGGAGAGGCTTGGAACTGCGCCCATCTCTATGGAGCTGGTGCTGGAGTGGTGCTGGACGGAGTGACGGTATTTGTTGCCAGGCCGCCTGCGCACATCGCCGGGCTTTTTCATACGAAGGAACCAGGCACACCAATTCAACAGAACCACCCGAACCTGAGAGGAGAACAGGGAGCGTCAGCGCACACGCGCGCCATAACGCATCAATGCAAAACGGGCATTAGTGCCTCACGTAATGATCGTTGTCATTAAATTCAGCTTCAGTCACTCACCCACTTTGGCATCTTTCCTCCGTGAGGGTCGTGATGGTGAAACTGCAGGACTATTACAGTCACCACCACAGACATTCCCACAATCATCATGGTGCTGGCAAAGTACTGAGCTGTTGAGTGCGCACAAAAAAAAAAAAAACATCAACATGCTAAGAGTTACAAATAAGGTCAGGCATTTTATGACTTGTTGAACGTTTTCCCCCTTTAAACCCTCCTTTTACTATGCTATGGTCATATTTAATTAGCATGTATTCACAGGTAAAACATTACAATTGAATTAAATCCCCAAAAAATAGGTTGATTTCACACTCAAGCATGAAAGGAAAGCAAGTCTGCTCAGTCTGTAGCAAGTTCTATTGCCAAGGGGAAAAAATACACATTTCAACTGACACAGGGTAAATTAAAATAGTGTAGAAACTTGTGACGAAACAGAGAATCGAGGTAAAGAAACACACCAAAGAGATCAGGGCTGGTTCAGGAGGGTTGTTTTCACCCTTTTGAGGGAACGCTAAAAGGGGCAGGGAGGTTTCGGGGGTGCTCTTTCCCAAACACACATAGAAATACAATATATTTAGGATATATTAAAGGATCGATCATTGGCATTGACTGTACAAGTCCCCGGAACTTTCTTGGAGAGATGCAGCACCATTTTTCCAAAAGATAATCCCTCATTTGGTGTTTTGATGATGGTTGTGGAGCGCGTTCTAACAAGTCAGTCCAAAATCAAATATCGCACCCCAGTGCCGTGTGGAGGAGGACATGACAGGGGGGAGGCAGGACAGAAGTGTTTCATCATAGGATAAAGGTGATCACTCTGAACAACTTTGTATTGATTTGCAGTGACCTTTCATCCAGTGGGGACAAATGGACCCACAGTATGCCAATGATCAATGCCACTGATCAATGCCAATGATCAATGCCAATGATCAATCACTTATCACGTTGGTTTTTCTTCATGGAAGAAGAGTCAGGAGAGGATACGAGGTATAGTATAATGTAAGATAATAAAACAAAATTTGACAATGAGATCTGCAGTCACAAACCACATTGTTATTCAGGTCCGAACCAACTGAATTAAAAATGAATTAGAACTGAAGAGAATTAAAATGAACTGAGCCAAATGGTCTTGAACCAGAACAGATAGATTGAACTAAACGATCTAAAACAAAATGATCACGCTTGATAAAAGAGGCCTAATTCTTGTAGCAGTGCTCAAACAGCTACAATCACTCATGTCCACATTCAGCCGTGGTGATGCAAAGGGATGCAAGTCATTTCGAGGGTACTAAAAGTGTCCAATGTGACCTTCTGTCCAGGTCTTTGGAATAATTAAAACAGATTAAGCTTTTCTCAGTTATCATTGCATTGATAAAGAACCATGTTCAGCAAGGCCAAACTCAACATACTAAACACTGTCATGCAGTTTGACCCAGAGAACAAGCAGGATTGTGGTCACTATTTAAAGCATGTAAGCACAAACTCACACACACAAGAAAAAAAAAAAAAAGACACATTTCTTATATTTGAGGCCCGGTGAGCTCTCAGTGATGACAGTTGAATGACAAGTGTTGACCTTCCTAACATGTCTGCCCCTTCACTTCCTCCATGAAGCCCCAGTAGATGCTCCCTGCCCCTGACTCTCGGCCCCTTCTTTCCTTCATCCATCACTTCGTCTTTTCACATTTCCTTTCTGTTCTGAGAATCAGACATTTCACAGCCTATTAACGGTGCCGACAAGTTTAGTCATGGCCAGCCAATTGACTCCATCCTAGTATAAGGTGTTGAGGATTAATCAGAGACCCTCGAGCTACTCAGACAAAAGCGCAGCCAGACCCGGAGACAGCGTTTTATTTATGATTTTCTTTCAGGAGAGTATATAACTTTACCGAGGTCAGGGAGAAGCCGGCATTGAGAGCACTCAGTAATTACGAGAAATAGTCAACAGTCAGAAAGACCGTCAGCGTCTCCGTAATGTCTGTGTAGATTTATTACAGTCACTGTTGTTTACTGAAACTAGTTTAACTGTTTTCTGAGGAGCATTTTTTTATTATTTTTTTATTTTTTATATTTGGCGGATTTTCACGAGAGGTAAACCAGCACCAGCGGTAATGAAGAATAAAGCTCCGGTGAGATCAAAGTCTTCTGTCTGGCAAAAAAAAAAAAAAAAAAAAAAAAAGTCATCTGCAGTGATGACTTCTCCTCTCAGGCGTGCCAGCGTCGCTCGCTCCCTCTGACTCGCACACACTTAAAAAATGTTACATGTACTCACACAGACAGAAATATAACCCACCAATGAGAGGGACAGAGTCAGACGTGGCGGGCATGATCTCTGCTACCAGAAGCATGAAGACAGTTAGCGAGAGCAGCACAGTGATGCCTTGAGACAGAGATCGAGAGAGACACAAGGAGAGAAAACATGAGCATAAACGTAATGATGACATCACTGTTGTATGAAATTATTCCCGGAAATTACTTATGGACGTAAATCAGTTATGTTCTCGTGACTACAAGCATTTGTCGGCTGGTGGCTTCTCTTATCGTGTCCAACGCAGGTTACAGCTCCAGAAATCCCTAAAACATTCTGCCTTTGTAACTTGCGAGTGCTCAGAGACAGACAGCTATTCATCACATCGCTGCACTGATAAGAGTGGATTGAGCGGCAAGCCTCTTATTTTGGAATTCAATTATTCCAAGGTGGTTTGACATGCATGTATCCGTGGGCTTGGAATAGGATTCATAAGGATGTTTTTGTAGACAAATATGCATCCACAAACATGCCGGGGTACATGTTAGTGCATTTATGTATTAATGTATATTTGTGGCTATAATTATATAAATAAGAGGGTTTTTTTTAAATTTTCTACCAGACTTGTACTTAAAGAAAATCTAAAATATTCTTTTACCTTTAACCCAGCGCTTATGTTTTAAAGGTTAAGCACAGCAAAGTCATTTAAGCAGTTATCTCATCATGAAGCTCAACCGATGTTGGACTTTTGAGGCAGATGTCAGTTATTGGGAGTGCAAAAAAAAAAAAAAATAATCCAATAATAGTAATATGTTGACCACACTAAACATAAATAAATGTTTTTCTTTTCTTTTTGTGACGAAGACTATACTGAGCAACAGTGTAGAGTGTAAATACACTTCTCTCATGGACAAACTATGTAACGTTAAGACTGTATCTAAATCACATGAAACCGACTGGTTTTCTGTGCTATACATTTTCTACATCTGCAATAAACTTAATATGCGTGTTCAGAATCCCCTCTCACCCAGCGAGATCTTTTCTCCAGAGTCCGCAGGTAAAAGGAAGACCAGCAGGGCTAAGCCAGAGATCAGCACGCAGGGAATGAGCAGATTTAGTCCATAGTAGAGAGTCCTGCGGCGCATGGTGACTGTAAACGTCACATCAGGGTAGGGCTCCTTACAGCAATCGTAGTACAGCTCATTACGCTTGGCTGGCACACCTGAGGGAGAAAATCAGACACATACCGGTGTGTTTTTGTGAACTGAAGAAGTGACTTGGTAGATTTAAATACCAGAATACCATCTGAGAAATTACTGTAATTAATAACTGTAAGGTTACTGTAGCTATCCATATAGATGGATGAGTAGATTGAAGAAAAAATAGAAAAGATGAATATATCATGGACAATACCAGGAAAGCCCCACTCCAGAAAAATCACTGAAATCACACATTTCTGAAACCCTGAAACGTTCCACTGGAGGGAATCTTGAGTTAGACCAGGCTCAGCACTTTGCCATGAATTTATTTTGTATTAAAATGTTCCGCAAGCCAAAATCAAGAAAAAAAGTGGCTAAATTATTTTGACAGTAGAACTTTCTCACCTTCAACTCCCACCCTAGGGATGTGGTGTGCCGTACTCACATATGGCCTGGCGACACGCCTGCCAGTGTGTCAAACATTTCTGTTGCAATGCCATCTGGTCTTGTCTGACACCCATTTCCAGCTAACCATCACCCCGGGGGGCCCCAGCACTGGGATCCTCTTCTGCTCTGTCCCAGCTGGAAGCCCCCTGCCAGGGAGGTCATCCAAAAATTCGCCCCTTTCCCACTTCAGCAACATTCATCCAAATATTGTCCCACAGTGAAAACCATTTATATGACAGTGACTCATTTGATTTCATTTTGGATAGAGGAAGTTGGCAAAGCCTGGTCTCAATGTATTCAGCAGGGGAACACAAACATCGAGGGAGACTGAATCCAGCAGTAAAAGTTTCATGCAGTATGCAAGTGTGTTTTCATCTCAATTCAGGGTATAAATGGAGAAATCTCTGAAGACAGCTCTTTAAAGAGATTATGACTTAGAATACACTATTTAAGTATACAATCACAACTTCCATCTGTCATGTGGGCTGTGTCTGCGGCGTAAAGCCTCTCTTACCCACGAGATCCCACTCTCCGTTGGGTATGTATGTGGATGTGTCCACATCGAGCATCTGGAGGTCCAGGAGCCAGCCGTTGTGCGTCCACGAGCCAAACTTCAAGTCACACTTCTGCACATCGAAGGGGAACCAACGCACATCGATGTAGCAGGTGCTCTTCAAGATGCCCGGGGGGATGTACTGGCAGTAACCCGACGCGTTCACCAGGACGTTGGTGTGGAACGTGGCGTCAAACCGCTCATCCGCACTGGAAGATGGTAACAAACAGTAATGGGTACATGCATTTTTAAAATGTTTAAAAATCAGCTTGTATTTTTTTGTTGAGATGTTTTTTTTTTTTTTGCCATATAAATTTGAAATTGAATAAAGACTCATCATCAAATAACACGTAAACTGTGACGATAGAAATCACAAAAGAAGAATTTTTTTAATGTTTGCTAAAATATAAACAGTCTACATGTGGTTAAAATAAATAAATGAATGAATGAGAACAGTCTTTGTAGGGATGGCATTAGTTTTAAGATCACATCTGATTTACCTGTCAAATTATATATATTTTTTTCTCCAAGTATGTCTTAAAACAATGTTGATGTACATACATCACATCTGTGAGAATAGATCTTGATTACTGTAACTACTGCTGCTCTGTATAATGGCCTTAAAGCTTTGCCAAAGAAAATAGACACTGATGTTGACATGAAGCTTCAGTGGCCCTTTCAAAATTGTTCTTTCAGTTCTTTTAAAGTTATTTCCGTACTTTAAGACTGATTTTTAAAAATCACATACTTTTTAAAAAAAAAAGTTAAAATGCAGGTGAAATCCAGCTTGAAGTGATCACCATGTCAAATACGCAGTAACAGGAATCAGTGACATGAGAAAACACCACCGATGCATCGTTCAAGGTTCTGCATCTCACAGCCTGCTGTAATGATTTAAGGGCAGCTGTGAACGTTTTTATAAGTAATGTTTGAAACATTTAAAGTCTGAGATGGGTTTGCAGATGCACTTGCTAGACTCCCGGTACAGCACCAAAAATCAGTATATCAAATTAAACAAAGGTAAAGTGTATTTTCTACAAGTCAGTGTTCTTTAAACACTATGGGACAAATACTCGCAGTACAGAAAATGCCTGCACATAACCTAAAAACAGCTAGCCTGAGATATCTCTGGTACTTGCGCTGAACTCTCATTAAGTATTAAAGACTAGCTCCTCTGGTGTTGGTGAGGCTGTGAAATTCTTAATAAAGTGCAAGAGCGAGGTCTGAACTCTTAGTGAATTTACAGAATATGCCCAAAGTTACAATACAAACTGATTTTTTTTTTTACTGTAGCGATGAGCTGGAAGAAAGTACTGTATATTCTTCATTGCCACTTTTATTATAGCATATGGGATCCGAGTCACCTCAGATCAGTAAATACTTTGACTCTTGAGCAAAATGCAGAAACTACAATTTGTCACTGTGCTTTGTTTATTTTTGGCTTAACCTCCTTTTCTCTCTCAAAAAAATAAACTAATGTTATTTCATTGAATATCTTTATCGGGATTACATGCTTCCATTTACAGTTGCATAACAAGGCTCTCTTTTTCTATTTCGATCAACCAGACAGTGGGTTTTATATTTGTTCTTTACTCATTTGTTGAAAGTCTGCAAGGAGGCCAAATTATAAAAACCTCCACAGGACAGTCATCTGCAAAAACAATGCAACATTTAGAGAACAGGAGCATTTCTCAGATAGCCTCTAATTTCAGTTTTATGAGAGAAACTTCAACCGTTAAACACAGTTTACCCGAAAACAAACAACACATTTTGTTCCAAAAAAGTAATATAAATAATGGACAAAACATTGTCAAAGGGTTAGCAAAAAAAACCTCTTTGGAATTGTGAATATCTATGAACTTAAAGACGGGGAGGCAACAAATTAGCAGCAGCCTTTAATCCATTCACCATATTATTGTTATAAATATGTTCATATTTAAATATTTAGTCTTCTCCAGCCTGCTGTGGGTAAAAAAAAAATTTGTGAACATTGTGAATGAAAGAAACTAAACGATCAATATTGTGATGAGACTCAATATCATCTTCAATTTGGGATATCATAACATCATGACATAATGGGATGTCATTTTCTGAACTCACCAGACCGTTGTAGCTGACCATTATTTGCTTTTTACCTACTTAGTCATTACATCCACATTACTGATGATTAGTTATTAAAATTGCATAGTGTAAAATATGTTATGAAAGCAGCAATAATCATTTCTAAAACATCGTTGCAATATCACCATTGAGCTATTTGATCAAATATATTGCAACAGTTCGAGTTTATGTCAGAAAAAACTTAGTGAGGGACATCCAGAAAGGTAAACAATACTGGTAAAATGCATAGCACAAACAGAGAAAAACAAGGGTGGGTTTGAGGACAAAAGGGGGAAGCATCACCCTCTTCTGAGGCCTGCAGTCATTTAGTAGAGTTTTTATTTGTTACATGAACATCCCCTGACATCCACACACACACACTGTACACATATTATTACTTTTTATTACCACATTTATCACTGTAGGCCATGTTGTATAAAAGCCCTTCAGAGATCTTGACAGTAATTTTACTTTACAAGCCCACACAAACTTAAAGCTCAAACCCACACACTGAACTCTAAATGCTCTGTGTGCAGGCACACACAATGCACCCATACATGCACACACAAATCAACACACACACACACACACACACACACACACACACACACAATCCAGTGCCCAAGAACGAGATAACATCCGTGCGTCGGAAACATCCTGGAGCCTGATTCAGCCCAGACAAAAGAACAAGGTCTGCATCTCAACAGAATTTGGAGATGGACCCTTTTCATTTGTTCCTGCCTTTTCTCAGATTGACTGATTAACCTTTCTTTCTGCAGGGTTAAGTGTTGTAATTTATCTCTCCACTGTGTCTGTTGCTATCAGCTGTGGCTCCAGGTTACGGGGGAGGGATGTGTGGGTTGCCAAAGTGGAGACATCTGATGAATTATTCAAGGTTTGGCCTTACTTTATCTGAATGTGTGCGCTTTCCTGCAATCAGCGCTTACACACATCACAGCGGAGAATGTACTGAAGTGTGTTTGTGTGTGTGTGTGTGTGTGTGTGTGTGTGTGTGTGTGTGTGTGTGTGTGTGTGTGTGTGTGTGTGTGTGTGTGTGTGTGTGTGCTGGAAAGAGCGCACTGTTCATTACAATGTGTAATGGCAAATTTCCATTTAAGAGTTTTACTAGACGTCTACATCTTCCTCTTTCGCCCTGCATCCATCAATAGTCACATTGGTTGATTGATTTAAAGAAAACATAACAGTTTATCACATTCGGCTCTTACACAATGTACATGCACAATATATTGTTACTTACAGCTATCTAAACGAGATCCCTTACAGATAAACCACATTAATGTCACGTGTAAAAACCTCGTGATCACATGACAGCATACACATGTGATTGTGCAAACATATATTTTGCCCGTGGGAAACATGGTTTAGGAACATTTTCATGGTGTAATATGTGAAGCCCATGCAGACTCCCATGTGAAAACTTCCACATATGTCCCCCCTCCCCATGTTATCATATGTTGCAACATGCGGTAAACGTGTTAAAAATGTGATCACACGTGCCATGTGGAAAACACAGGGAATTTGTGTGTTTTTCTGTAAAGTATAAATTAGATCAAGCACCAAAAGACTCTTTTTCAAAAATGTGCCAGATGAGTTTTGCACGTCAGCCTTCTATTTATTGCGGTTTGCTTCAAGATAGAAATGCACCGTAAACAGCTGTTCTCTAATCAATACATGTTTTTTCTTGTTTGTATTTGTTATATATTTGTAAATTATATTAAGACAACATATTTTAGGATTCTGTTGCCAAAAACATTTTGTAATGTACACATTAAAATGACCAAAAAAGGTATGCAACTGGACAGGTGATATCCCTGGGAGAACAGGAAGTGGTTGTCCTGTACAACATATTCTTACACACACACACACACACACACACACACACACACACACACACACACACACACACACACACACACACACACACACACACACACACACACACACACTGCACTGCAGAAAGAGCACTGTGGACAGAGTGGGGCGAAGGGGAAACAGAGACTGACCGACAGTGACAATGGTGGCAATGACAGCTTCCTGCACTCTGGGACATGACTCACCAGACTCACTCAACACCTGCTGCTGTGCACACACTCACACAAACACGCCAATGACAAAAAGAAGTCACAAAGTTTTGAGTCCGAGGCAGAGAAAGAACCACGCAGAGTGAAATAAACTATCACCATACCGTGAGAAACGTGTGAAAGACACTTATCTTTAAAGGAGAATATGTAATATCACAATATTATGCACCAAAAAAAACAAGACTTAACCTTAACTTTTAATACTTTTGATTGTTGCCTGTCATCAGCTTACACAGGCTGAAAGAACAACAAATTGTACAACAAAATACTTTTGTTTCCGTTAGCTTCGGCATTATTTCTATGCAAATACTTTTTCTTTCTAAATTTGTCAAGTCTGAAAGAAAAGAATAAAGGAGACATGATTCATATTTTTTTTTTCTCCAGTGGAAGAAGATAACACTCTGACGCTTTTAACCATGCACAGCTCAGAGATACAAAAGATCAGTGCCTCAGATTCCTGAAAGAAAGACCTATCCATCCATGCACGTTATTCCACGATTGTAGCATTCAACTGAACAGCCTCGGGGCGTCCTGACATTAGGCATTCTGTTTGACAGCCTTAAGGCTCTGCAGTCACATGAAGGAAACTGCAGACAAGATGTACAATATATTTCCAATTTAGTGGGATATATTTATTCCTGGATAACAGAGGTATATACACATATGAGGAATTCTGGATGGGTTTCTTACCTTAGATAAGAAATCCTTATATAACCACGTGGTATTTGGTTGCTAAACCAAAGGCCTTATCTTTCATGCCTAGGCAAAGAAAACGGGGCGGGGGTATCCAGTTAGTGTCCAAAGCATGTAGTTTTGGTGTGATACCAGGTTGCACCGATTCAGCTATTGTTATAGAAACATTTGGGTTTGATCCTACCCAACAATTCATAGAATTTTTTTTCCGTCACTTCTTCTTCTTGGGTTCTTTACAAACCATGTTTCACACCAACATGCACTTTGAAAACATGCACATCAGTCCTGAAAGGAGTGAATATTTTATTTCCCATGAAAATTGTTTATTCAAGTGATCACAGAATCCACCCAATGTCCATCCAAAATGAAAATAAATGAAAACAAAATCCATGTCCATTTAATCAATTAATGCCCCTTTGTGTTCATGGCCCATCACAGTGGTCCGTCTGTGTTCTACATCTGCCTTCCCTGCTAACAGAATTAGGATTCAGTCTGTGGTTTACCCGAGCTGGACGTCAACATAAACAAGCTGGTGAGGGGCGAACAGTGGGTCTGACTCAATCTGATTAGGAACCCGAGGACACTGGACTCCACCCACCGATAGCGGAAACCTGACGGCACCACAGGCCTGTCAATCAAACCAACACGCCCCCAAACATACAGAATTTTGAGGCTTAATATCTAATTCAGGATGGAATTATTTTCAGATGGACCGCCAGAAAACTAATAAGAAAACTTGAATGATGTCATAATGACTTTGTTATATTTAATTTTTTTAAATTTTATCTTTATCTTTGTTTTAAATGAATTAATGTTGCATTTCATGAGAAGTTGGAGACAACCCTTTATGGCACTTTCGCGTTGGCCTCACTTGTCAGACGTCCACTTCTATATACAGTCTATGCGTGGGAGCTTCTGTCTCACTAAAAGCTAAATATATTTGTTCTTGTTTTGACTATATCACTTTGAATATCAAAATTCAACATTTTTCTAAATGAATATCTTGAGACTAAAAATAAAAGGTCTGAGCCATGTTGTTAGCCATTTGACGCAGTAATTATTGAACTGGAAAATGTTATTTCGCAATCAAAGCACAAAACTGTTGCAAAGATGGTGAATAACAACAAATTTTCCCCAGGCAATATGAACGGATATAGTCTGGATGGTAAATCCATGACTCTCAGTATAGATTATCCTTGCATGAAACATCATGTTGAGACAGGGTGGGTCAGCGTCAGCACAATGAGCTAAAAATATGAAGAGTAACATCAGAGAGACTTCACGCCGTGACGATATGAAATGAATGATTTATCACATATTATTTTTGTTGAATACACACATTACTGACCTCACCACTCCAAAAGATTGTTAATTTTATATTCAAAAAATAGAAGTGAATAGATGGATTTATGCCGAGCTCTTGCCTGAGTAGCATGCTAATGAGTCTGAATACATCTGCTATTCAACACAGTAAGACTAGCGTGTTATTAGCTGCGCACTGATGAACCACTGTGTAATGGTGTGTGTTTGTGCCATTACTGCCTGTAATTGTATGACAGAGTACGTGTGAGCAGGTGGTGTAGCTTCAGTTTGCAGCCTGTGTGTATGTATGAAGGTATTTTTGTGTCTTTATTATGAAAGCAAATTTCTCACACTGCAATCAAAACTCAAGTTTGTATGTCAAAATATATAAACTGAGAATATCATTATTTGCATTGCAAACAAATTTGCTCTTACAGTTACAGTTTGTAAAGTGAAAGCCGAGCTGCCACGTTTTAAAGCATGTCTCGCCAACTACATCCAACTCAACTTGTAGGTTTTTGATTTGAAAGCAAAGGTTTTAATTCTGTGACCAAAACTAACAAAACTGTAAGAGAAAATTTGTTTGCAATGAAAATAATTATATTCTCAGTTAATATATTTCTACTTAAAAACTTTACTTGCAGTGCTTGCTGTGTCTAATTACCGCCTTTTTTAAAAACATTTTTTTTATAGCTAAATGTTTTTAGAAACCTAAACAAAAGCATACTATATCATATACCAATACTACACTAATATTGTACTATAACACGACCTTCTCATTATGCCTTCTGTACAGCATGAAAATAAACATTACCGTGAACACAAACTGCAAAAAGAATTTGGGAAAGTAGATTAGTGAGAGCTTCAGTTGTTTTTTTAGGAGACCGGATTGTTGTTTTTCACAGATTTAAGCAAGTAGCAGCGTCATACACCGCGCAATAGAAGTCGGTCGAGAGCCAAGACAGGTAGACTGGAAGAGGAGGGTGACGGTAACATGCTGATACTTTGACAGCCAAAGACGGGTAGACGGGGTGATTTATAAAGAGGAGCCGGTGAGGGATGGGAACGATAAAATATGGAGAGAAAGAGTTGATGGAATAGAGTGAAATTATAGCGAGACAGTGAGTTATGACAGAGAGGTGGAGGGGAGACAAATAGAATGAGATGAAAAGAGAGATGGGAAGGTGGCGTGGGGGCGGAGGGAGAGAGGAGGAGTGGAGGTGGAGGGGAAAAGGCAGAGAGATGGGGAAAGAGAGGGGTCAGAGCACAGAGATTAGAGAGAGAGAGGGGGGGGGGGGGTGTAATCCTTGCGGTTCCAGAAGCTGAGCTTTTAAAATTTGGGTTAATACTCCCAAACCTTTCTTTGTCCTCATGTTCCCCGTGATGATGTGTGTGCTGGGGTATGTTGTTGTTAGTGCGTGTGCGCTAAGATGAAATACAGGCATGCATGAAGAGACACATCCGAGGCTCCTCCCTCCATCCACCTCCATCTTTCAACTTCCCTTTATGCGTTCCAATCGTCCCTTTTACAATATTCTGCACACGTTTCAACTGTGTCATTGTCTTTCTGAACATCCGTCGCTCACTCAAGCATGCAAACGCAATCCAATTAGTTGTTTTGGAGAAAAACAACTAGCCTACATCTCTAATTGACCCGAGGAAGCCTCGCACACAAGCGTGAAGAACGGCGGATGAGCAAACAGCACCAACCTGACCTAAATCACAAAATGCAATCAGCTCGCTCAACCTCATTTATAAAAGTAAAGACTTTGACTTCAGCTCTTAGTGTAGCTCTCCTTAATTTATATATATATATATATATATATATATATATATATATATTAAAAAAAGTTATTTTTGTTTAATGTAAAGAATGGCTTCTAATTAGCTTTCATTTATTACATTAGTGACTTGATTATCCAGATGACAGTTTGAGTTGAGATTCTGTTCAGGCCAGATGATGAAGGGAGCTTAAAATGATTTCAAACAATTTAAATCATTAAAATATTTTGTGTCCTTTGGGCCATTCTCCTTTTAAAAAAAAAGTATTATTGTCCAATTTATAATTTTCATCAATGAGTAATGTCTAATAAGTGCATGCAGTGGAATTTTTCGGTATTTAAAAAGCCCCATTGTCTTCTGTTGCCTCTGTCACCGTTTGTATTTGATTGGGTGTGTTTATCACATTGGCTTAAAGTAAGCCTGAAACTGCATTGGTTTCTGGAGATTAAATTTAAAAATAATAATAATAATAATAATACTGCCATGTATAAAGGATTATACTAACATTTCATTCACTCTCGTCAAAAATAAATATTGCCAGAGAAGATGTCTCTGACAGGTGTGTTTATTTTACAGCTGATGACCTTATTTTATCATTTCATAAGAAAATATAAAGGTCGTAACCTTTTCAACTTTGGTAATGCTGGTGATGAGTAGGAGAGGTGTGCACTGACCTGTTGTAAAGGAGGATGTCAGGCGTCCAGACCTGGTCTGAAGGAAACCGCAGGTTCTGAACACCGGGGTACTTTTCTGGATTCCAGCTCAGGTAGATGTCTGTCCAGTACTGAGACAGAGACATTTTAAGAGTTTGAGATGATGTGACATTTTTACAACTGTAATGACCCTCGTGCTCTGCAAAAGCTATAACTTGCAATGACTAAGTGAACTAATCAAAGTTAACTTTTACAAGATGAAGGTACATTTCGTGGAAATAAAGGGTGAAATCTTGCCAAGAAGGACAAGTCAATGGAAAGGTAAATATATATTGCATTATTATTGTTTTCAAAATTATATAGAAACTCTCAAACGATCAAAAATGGAGAAAAGCCTGATTATGGAAAAATGTTTCGATCCATGAAAACATAGCACATGGCTTCAAAAATGTAGCAGCCTGCAATCATTTTCATGAAAACAAGCTCCATTAAAAGCAAAATGGTTGCAGTTTATTTCATGCAGAGCTAATGCTACCAATCAGCAACATGGCTACTGAGGGCATTTTTGCCTATGTGGTACGTGCCCACTCATCCACATGGATGAGTGTGGTTGTTCCAGGATGACATGTTCCAGGACGACCTTAGAACAAACACTGATAACCATAAAATTGTGAGCTCTGAAAATAATTACAGATAGCTTGGACTCCTGGACTAACTGGATGTATAATAAACATTGAATTGACTAGAATAGGCTGAGAGCAAGTTTACGCAATTAATTAAAAAATGAACCGTCTCTCTGGATGTGCTCAGTTAAAATTCAATATCATCAACATTGCCCGAATGTTGTGGCTTTTGTAATTTGTGAAACATAGTCAGAGTCTTTAGTAGATAATTATGCCATAAAAATATAATTAGAGCGCATTAAATTGGTGACAATGTGCCCTTCTCAAAGTTTGTCTCACCAGCTGCAGCCAGGCGTTGGTCATCAGCACTTGGTTCTTCTCATCCTGAGGACAGAAACAGGGAATGAGCTTTTCTTCTCCATTAGAGAAGACAACCAAACCAATTCATATTTAATAATGTGGAAAAGGCCTTCATCATCAGCAACTCAGTGCAGTTGTTTTTCATTTTGAAAGAAGAACAAAGCAGGCTTTGTGTAACTATAAAAGCTAGTTCTATGTAACCAAGTATAGCTCTGTTGGAGCTCTTCACAAGTGGGGACCATTTAGCAAATTGCAAAACCCTTTTAAAGGGTTTAAACAGTGGTGATGAACTGGAAAATTCCATGCTGGCTGTTAAAAAATAAAACAATGCAAACGGATGCACAATGACCATCCATCTACCTGTATCCATCTCTGTGTGTGTGTGTGTGTGTGTGTGTGTGTGTGTGTGTGTGTGTGTGTGTGTGTGTGTGTGTGTGTGTGTATCAACAATTCAGTGAAATGATGAAAATAGAATTGTGGGTCATATAAAATGTATAACATGAAAATATGGACCTTGCTCGTCTATTCAAGGTCACAACGGCAGACTGCCTGCAGCATTGTGAGCACAGTGAACACATATACAATACATAGACTGACAATAAACTTTACCTTCTCAAATCAAATTGAAATATAATATTTTATGGTCCATCATTATTGCCTCAAAAATGCTACGCTTGTAGTTTTGCACTGTATGTTACAGTAATAGTCATATATTTGGCCTATGTGACTGTTCGTTTCAGCATTTCCAGAACGATTTTATTTGATTGGTATCAATAGGTAATGGAAAACCAGTTCTAAAAACTAAAAATACTAAGGTAAGCCTATAATGACTCAGAAGGTGCACAGAAGCTCCATTCAAACCTCAAGTGGACCCATATGAATATTAAGCCAAGCAAATCGAAATCTTCACTAATCAAGGGAAGGATGGTAGACCGGATGGTCAGTGTACACAGTAGACCTGTTCCCACTGTACTTGTACTTGAAGCGCTGGAATGATGCTGATCTCAGTGATGCAATCCTTGTCAAAGGGCAGAAAAAGGAGACTATCAAGGTCCTCAACACCATCAACACACCTTGATGCCAGTATTGGTCCCTCAGTTGTTGCAGGCCAGTGATTGCATTTGAGTTCCCCCGTCACTCAAGTTGAAAAACTGGACAGGACGGTCAGTTCCTTTATTAAAAAGTATCAAAGAGTGCCGTGATCTCTGAACCGAATCTGGCTGTATAACAAGGAGCTCTGAAACGACATCTTTGAGAAATGACTGACGAATGTGCAAGGTGCAAGACTTGAGAAGACTCTTTGGAAATATGATAAGGTTATCCAGGCTACTACACTAACTAATGCAGCAGAAGGATGGAAATGATGTCCATGTGAAGCAGTTCAGCCAACAAAAGCTGCATTTCAAGTTTGCTGACATTGTTTTGAAGGTGCAGTACGGGCGAGACACTTGGCGCACCTTCGTAGAGATACTTTTGGCAAAAAGCAAGTAACAGTTGGGGAGGAACGGTGATATATGCCAAAGCTTTGTCTCGGTAAAAACAAGGACAGTGGACGAGGTAGGAAAACGTTGACTAGAAGGAAAAGTCTGTCCAAAAGGACCTCCAAAAATCTGTACCACTGGTGAAAACCAGCTTTTCAAACACATTATGCAAGATGAGTCTCAGCCAGGAAAGACACACATGGAAGCACAACATAACCCTGAAATTACATCAACGTAGGAGGAGAGGGTGAAAGACAGCACTTTAACTATCATGACGGACGACCAAAAATAGGAGTAGTTAGTACTCTTGAACTGGGTCGGCTGCAACAAAAAGAAATGGGAACCTCAAATGAATTAATGCAGTCACATCTGTAAGCGGTCAAATAAACAAACGTTTGTGTTTATCTCTGCTGCATGCAAAGTATTTTCTTTGCAGCCCTTTATCTTTTGTTTTCTGCAATCACAGTGAATGACATGCAAACACCTCTGTGCCTGTGTATTCTTGTGAGTCTTTGTATGGACAGAATTTACCTTGAGACACCGAGTAGCTGACTGTACATGAAGCCACCGGTCGGTCAACACTGTTTACTTTAAGTCTGATGAATAAATTAGTTGACTGTTATTGCAGTGTATTCGCACACCTCTGGGTCTCAGCACACCAAATACTGCTACATAATTCAAACCAATCTCACATACTGAGGCGAGGCATTCTCAGTTTTGCTGAAAGAGGCTTTATGTGGAATGAAAGGTGTGCTTTTACCTGAAACTCAGTCCTTACGGTAAGGTTGACTTAGCATCCTTGCTGTGCTCCACGAACAGTTACATGTATTCACTCTAGAAATGTACTCTATTTAGCCTACGTATCTAAACTGCTGGCCTGACTGAATCGGCAAATAAGCTTTAGTGTCTTGCTCAAATAGTAAAAATGTTTATTCTACTCCCCCAACATATTTTCCCAACCATTTAAGGGATGTGCAAATATCCTCTACCCTGTCCTGTTTGTACAGAATAATGACTAGGTGTGGGCATTTCAAGCAAAACTACTATTCGTTAATCGCTCTGACTTGATCGACTATTAAGGCTATGAACTAATTTACGCCACTGCAAATTATTGATCAGTGGATGGACCGTTGATCGTTGCTTCACTTCAATGATTATGAATAGCTGTGGAAGACTGCCGATCTGCTTGCTTTACCTGCAGAGTTTGCGCGGCACCTCGTCTCCATTTATGTTTTGAAGGAGTTCCACGCAGAACTTGTTGACAGCTGTCGTCGTTTTTGCATGTTTCTCCTGTTCGCTGCAAAACTCCAGCACCTGATTGCAACGTGTTGTTCTTCTCCTCACGTTGTTTAATGGCGGCTGACAGACAAGGTTTTGGCTGCATTACTGCCACCTTCTGACGAGAGTAACACATTACAACCAGGCGCTGGTAAACGGGGGAAATACGGAAGGACGATAATCGTGTCCACTAATGAGTTTTATATATGACTATGCAAGTATTTGAAAATCATGACCTAACCCGAATAATGACCACATAAGTTTGCAGTTTGTAAGTAGAAGTTACTTGTTCTGTTAGAAGCTTTAGAGAATCTGAAAAAAAAAAAAAAACTGCATCGTTTGCCCATTCTTAGACTAAAGACACAACAACAACTACCAGGAACACAGACAAGCCATTTAGAAATTGCCCCTCTGTGAAAAGCATGAAGCCCCTGCAGTAAAAACACACACATGCACACAAACAGTCGTATCTGTCTGTTCTGACAAATGTAAGCAGACATCTGGCTGGTGTAAAACTCAAGTGCATTTAACGCACTAACACTGTGGACGAGCTGACTGACAGTTGTAATATATGATCTTTGGTGTTTAATGTGTCGAGGCTTCATTTGAAGGCCCCCTGCGACTTTTTTTTTTTTTTTACGCTTTACAAAGCCATGAAAGATAGTAGACCTGGATTGATTTCTAGGTCACGAACTGGAGGACAGGGGAAGGGATTGTGGCTTACATAAATTGGGACATGTCGGTTGTCTAAACACACAAATATTATCAGGACAGCCGCTTAGGGTGAGAGTTTGACATCTCTTATCTGCAGTCTAGACAAAATGGGCAAATGTGGACAGAGGACATAAATAAGGTCTGTTAGCAACTGCTCCTGAGGAGCAAAACACATAACCCCAAACTGCCTCAGTGGGGCTGTAAGAAGACATGCATGCAAAACATCTGGATTAATGCGGAGACAATGAAACATGAAACAGAGGGGAAGGAATTGAGACCGGCAAGGTGTCAGTTAAACCCAATAACAGAAAAAGAGAATTTATGAAGATCTCTGTCCAGTGTGCGCATGTGTGATAATGCAAGTGTGCCAGTCCAACCGGGCCCTTATGTAACTGAAGTAAGTGAAACAGCGGAAGTGCATTACTTCCGCCATCATTTAACACTGTTTCAAGAGCACAAACCCACTGCTGGATGTGTCACTGATACCGTGGATACCGACGTTTAAATGCACTGACAATAAAGTTTATCATTAAACTGTAAAATATCCTGCTTCCATGACATATCTTTGTCATTAAGTAATTAATGACCACGTTACGATTGATATATCGTTAACAGAGCTTTTTGTCCTCCCAGTGCTCACAGCTTCGGTTTATTACAATCACTGTGATTATAGTCTGGAAACGCAGCTCATATTAACCTTCACTCAGCCGCTCTGTACGGTGGACCTATCAGCGAACAGTGTTGGTGGGTTATTACAATAACATTGAAGTTGAGTGTGTTTTTCTAAATGTAGTTGCAGCACTGGTACAGTCCCGGCGCATACCGATTGGTTAAAGCTGCTCTAATCATTTCAAAACAAACCCAAGGTTTACCCAAGCAGGAAGCAACAACTAAAAATGATTCCCTCTGGAGCTACACAGACCCATATATACACACAATGAATTTGGGTCTGGTATAAATGACTGTTTTCTCACCACGTCTATGATCTGCAGCAGTGTGAGGCCCAGCTCCACCAGGATGGCAGCTGAGTCATTCACCACAGGTCTCTCTAATCGATTGTAGTTAGCGAGCAGCTCCTTGTACAGCCTCCTCTGGTGCTCTCCCTGCAAGGACCCTGGAGGGAAGAGGCAAAAGGAAATGTGGTTTGTGTGGTGATTATATAGAATACAAAGCACTATCCTGTGCGCAGGTTTTTTGCATATGTAAGCCATAAATCTAGTGCTGGAATATTGATGCTCCAGAGACAAAAAGTTTTACAACACCATCAGTGTTTTGGCTTGGGCTACCCCTTTTCCCTGGAACAAAATCTTGTGCACTGAGGCTGAATTCTAATCCAGGAAGTAGCTTAATGGTCGTCCGAACCTTTTATCCTTCCTTTGCTGGCACCAGCCTGTAGAAGATTATAAGTTACCTGGTAGAGTTTCAAACACACAGCCACATAGTGTCCCTGTCACTGAAGTTTTGGATTCCTCTATTTATCCTGTAACTTTACCTGTTCTATGAACCGTGTATAAGAGGAAGGAACGTATGTTCTGAGCCAAAGGTTTTGATGAATAAATAAACATGTGCTGACATCTGCATACACATCTGCTGACTGTAACACACACACACACACACACACACACACACACACACACACACACACACACACACACACACACACACACACACACACACACACACACACACACACAGAGAGAGAGACTGGCAGGACTGTGAGTTGGTGTAGTCTTAAGGTCTGGGGTGATTAGGATGATGTGTTTGTTGGCCCAACTCTCATCACCATTATTGATCCTCTCTTCCTCACTTCCCATACACATTTAGCACTACCCATTTGTCCTAAAATAAAGAGACAGACACACACAACCACCCTCTCTCTCTCTCTCTCTCTCACACTCGGACCACATTGTTAATGACCTTTAAGCCGCTGATCTGTCCGTAGTGAATTTTTGTTTGCAATGTGAAAAGTTTTTCGATGGTTCAGACTTTCAGACCAATTGCAGGTAGTTGAGGCAGCCTCACCCATTAAACCAGAGAAAAGGAAGTGGGGAAGAAGTAGAAATGAGCCGTGGCAGGACACAGAAAGAGAAGACAAAGTATTTAATTGCAATTTGGTCCGATGAAATCCAGTCAATTTGATAAAAATGCATAAAAATGCAAAAACGTACTACTTATTTTCTAAAGATGGAAAATAAGTGCCGGTAGTAATGCAATAATAATACAATTATAATGGCAACAAAATGTATCTATTAATTCGGGGTTTTTTTACCATTCACATGAAAAAAGGATGTCGGCCAAATAGACCGCACGCCAATGTCGGATGTACATCCGCCTCCAAACCAATCAGTGTCAAGTACATGGAGACGTAGTTCACGAAGGTTGTAGAGAAATCATTCAAAGTTCTTTCATGCACTCACATAATTGTAATGTTACAACATAACTAACTGGATGAAATATAACAAACATGTGAACCCTCAGACCTTGGTCCGGACTTTCAGGTGAGAAAGCGCCTGAGAACGAGAAACAAGAAAACGAGTTAAATGATCTTTTAATCTTTCAGTAATTACATGTTATCTGACTGATAAAATAACATTGTATTGCACGTTAAAACAGAGTATCAGAGACAGACATGCAGTGGCAACGACAAATGGGGAGAAAGGATTACAGACACAGCGCTGTGAAGCTGTGAACACGAGAGGGGTACGCCTTTGGCCTGGCACGGTGCTGATTGGCCCATTAAGGCTTTAATGATGACAGTTATGGCAGCACTGAGCCCGAGGTCAGAGACAGACGAGCTACAAGAAGCTGCTCAGCAAAATCCATTTCACTGCTCCTGAGGAGCCCCACGGACTCTGACTAATACATCAGACTTTGTTCTTTCCATCGGCGCATCCACCCAACTTCCACTACTCTCTGTCGAGGACGGATTGATGGATCCGTGACTTTCCACAGACAGATATATTTTTGCAATATATTGTTTCTGTGTCTTTCTGTCTGTAAACATGTTTGAATAGGCTACAAGGCAAGTGTTCTGAAAGCTGTTTTTCCCGTGGCTTCAGGAAGGACAAACAATCTCAGTAAATCAATAGACTGAACAACAAGTTTACTAATCTGTCCATGTAGACGCGCACAAATTTGCATAGACACGCGCACACAAATTCAAATATAGCCTCATCCACAGCTGCTTCCCTGCCGGCCTCCCGCCTGTTTCTTCCTGGGTTTTATTAAAGTGAAATGTGAACTGAGGGCCAGACAAACATAACTAAACTAATAAAATCAGTGAAGAAGAATTGAAAGCTCAGTCTCTGTTGCAGCATGTCTCATAAAACCGTGTTCAGAAGGAATTAAATAATCAAATCAAATAAACCCCTGTGCCAACTTTAATTCACAAACAAACAGCGTGCAGCGTACGCTGTCGGGGAAGGAAAAGATTGATTTTTTTAATCATCTCACTAATGAAGCTGATATGAGAAGCTGGCATGACTACATCATTTTCCAAACACAGCAAGAGGTGTCATAAAAAAAACATAGCAGAGGGAATGAGAGGGGTAGGTACAGGAAATGTAGCGGGGGAGCTAGAAGATTTGCCCTTTTTTACACCAATTCAAGAGAGAAACTTTTCACGAGTTTTGCTGACACTGTGGATTGTCTTAGTGGGATGGGGAGTGTGAGGCAAGGGTTTTTGAGTTGGTTGAAATCTGCAACCTCGCCACTAGATGCCACTAAATCTCACACTGCTCCTTTAAAGATGATGGAAAACAGTCTTGATAGGTGTTCCTGAGGGAAGGGATGAAAGCAACATCAAATGTCAACAACACTCTAAAACGACTACCAGTTTTGTAAATGCAAGATCGTGAATCATCTGCTCTCAGAACTTGAGGGTACTTTCCCCAGGGACCATTAAGGAATGACTTGAGACCTTCAAAAAAAAAAAAAAAAAAGAAGATGCACAAGGGCCCTTTTAGACACTGAACTTGATCACTAACTTTATTCTCAATGTCACTTTACAAGAGGTTGACCTTTTTTGGTTTTACAGACATTCAAACCCAGAACTTTTTTTCACCGTTTACCTTATACCCGAGAAGGAGATGAATGTGCATAACAATACTACATGTGTGTGTGTGCATCATAAACTCAGACATGCTAATATTAAACAGTAAACTAGATCAATACTCCATCATTCTAACGCCAGGTGGGTCATGACAGGATATGTCAGGGGTCACCACAGTGTCCAGACCAGGTCTATGAGAAGGTCAGTGAGGGGTTGGATCTATCCAGATGATTGATTCTCACCAAAACAGTACAACACAGAACATGTCTGTTATTTAAATATATCTCAATATGTTAAGGTCAAGCCATTTAAAGCTATTATCATTCGAGGCAGAGAAGGTCAGGACGCAATCATCTTAGTCTGTGGAACCAAACTCTGAATCAAAATATGTCTAGCCAAGCAGTGTCATTGGAAAATGGAGAGAAATAACTTATCCCCATCTCCTTCAGAAAGGTCACAAATGCATCTTCTACATACAGCCCCACAGGCCACACACTGTTGTGGAGCTGCTCAGTCTATAACCAGCAAATAAATGGACAAATATGTATTACTGTGGATGAAGCACAGTCATTTTCACTCATTCTGTCCAAGTAAAAGGTTATTTCATTGGTCATGTGACTGAAAACACAGATTTGAAGCAAATAGTCAGGATTTAAAAAAGTTTATCAGAGACACATGAAAAAAACTGACTATTCATAGCAAACAGTTTGGCTGAAAAAGGTTGTGCTCTTTGAGAGAGCTCTCAAAGATTGCAAGCAGTCGCACATATTTAAAAAAAAAAAAAAAAAAAAAAGGATTTCCTCCCTTGTTAAATACAAAAATGCATATTCAATCTTAATGAAATTAAAATACTACGGACATGGCACCAAAAGAGGATGGTGGGATGGCAGAGGAAGCTGTGTTATGAATTTATTAGCAGAGTAATAGTGAGAGGAGCCAGGTTTTAATGGCCAAGCTGTTCATCTGCATGATTATGATTGGTCAGCTGATAGCCACAGAACGGATGAATGCCAGTGGACCTTGAGTTCCTTTTTTTGCTTGTAGAGCAAACTGGCCAAATATTCAGCTTGACTTTTCAAGCAATTACCTAAATTTACTTCAATACTTTTTTAGCATTAACTTACAAGAACAATTCTTTCACATGTTTAGGCGTCTGACACATTGTTGGGGGGAAACAGATATGTATATTCAGACACAAGCAATACAGGGAGGTAAGTGTGATCTGAAGCAGTTTTAAATGGCATGTGCAAATATAAAAAGGGAAAATCAGAAGTACATTATCCATGTCCTTCCTCCCCGATTCCCTTTCAAGCTTTCCATCTCTCATCTAAATTTTTTACACCTTCGTTATTGCTGCCGCTCTGCTGTAAATTCTTCATCCTTCTCTATTTTGACTGCACCTCTTTCCTCTTTCAGTGCCTTTATCCCTTTACAAACCTTTTCAAATCTTGTGATATATTCTGGTTCTCCCTCTCAGTCTCTCAGCCTATCTCCTACTAGTCTGTTTTTGCTTTCAACACTTCTTATTTACAATGAATGAGTGTATTCCAGAGCTGATTGAAAAGAGACATACAAAAAGCCTAAAAAACATTGGCGCGATCCGTACAGGCACCAGTGAGTTAGCATAATCTGTAAAGAGGTTTTAAGCCACTTGGGGGTCGAGGGTAAATGAAACAGGTGCAAGTTGACAAGTGTAAACTGACCTCTTCCAACTGTGAAGTGAAAAATATATTTGTTTGGTGTGTCATCTAAGCACATTATAATACTCTCTTTCTCTCAAACACTCACACATTAACATTTAGTGAGAAGTTCAGCAACGCGACTCCGTCCCGTTTGAATAGTTTTTTACTGGGTCAAAGCGTTCAGATGAGGCTCCCAAACACTCTTCAGACAAGCTATGCACACACAGAAAGCCTGCGGGACTCATTCTCCCTCTCTCTTTCTCACACACACAAACACCCAAACATACACCCAAACAAACAAAAAAAATGCTATTTTAGGCAGAGCACTAAATGACCACCACTTACATAAGGGTGTTTTAGTGTCCCTGATGTGTCCAGCTAAACCCATCCAGGCTGAGCTGGTTTCTGACACACACAGAGACAGGATGGAAATAAATGATCATGGCTTTGTTCCTCTGTCTCTTTCTGCCAAGGTAATCTGCCATACTTACGTAGATTAGGCAATCTATTATCAAATAAAACAGGGTTTTAGTACTTTTATGCTTTGGGGGAATCCAGGAATGACGTCGCCACTTTTCTATAATAGATACCGCTCTAAAAAACATAGCGGACTCATTGGAAATTACTACTGGAATAATGAGTTGATGAAAAGTTTGCAATTTTTGTGTGATTATGTGGTGACATTCAACATAATGCTTGGTGTACATGTATTGAAACCATTATTGAAAAGCAAGCCACTTATACATATATACCAACAGTGTGCAGAATGTGAAGGCCAATATGGAGAAGTTTATACAGACAGTTCACATTCATCAGGTTTGTGTTAATGCAATACTCAAAAGCCAAATACAAAAGACATTATTTAAAGCAACCAATGTCAATGTGTGGCTTCAGCAGTTTAAGACAAATCAAAAGGGGATATTTTCCAATGACTTTTAAGAGAGGAATTTCTTCTTTGTATTCATTCACTGCTGCTTAGATTGAAAAAAAATGTCCAGGAAAAATACTTCTTGTTTAATGAGACATGAGGTTTCTTGAAGATATTTGACTCGATTGACAGGTGCTGCAGCGTGTCACAGCTAATGCAGTTGTTTCAAAACATCCGTTCGGAAATCAATGAGTGACCTAAAGATTGCTATGTCCATGCCTGTGTCTTAAATCATATACTTGTGCCCGTACAGTTACTATATTGAGCGCATAGGTGCATTCACACTGTCATGTATGGAAACATGCGGTGCACTATGAATACGCAGATGGTGTACTCGCACCGGTCAACACATCGAGTATGAAACTTTTCCCCCTTAACAGTCACCATCATGGCTACGTAGTGGAAAGGGAGGAGCCACCAACTTATTTTGTAACTGCGGTGGTCAAGAAAGCTGCAGCTCTTGCAGGAACACCGAACAGTACAAAAACAAGTTGAGCACGTCAACGCAAAAGTGTCCATTTAAGTACCAGTATGCTGTTATTGTGTCAGTGAAACAGGCGTCACAAAAACATAGATATAATAATCAAACAAAACTGGCAGATATGTTTGCGTCATGAGGTGCAGAATAAGCGACTTGAGACAACACTAACCTGTCCAAATTCCCGCTTTACACAAGTAAGTATACTAACATGTAAGTATACTAACTGAAGTGCATTGATTGAGACACAGAACATGTTTTTCTACAGATAAGTGTAACTGGCTCCACCAACTGTTGTTCAACACCAGTGATTTGACTGTGACACGGAGAGGGTTAACATGAGGCCTCCAGTGTAGCTAGGGCCCCTGAGGTTCCAAATGACGTAACATGAATCCTGATGAATAAACAGTAAGAACGCTACAGAGCTGTGGTGATAAAAGGGTCATCAGGATAAGAAGTGAAAGGATATAAAAAATTTAAAAAAAGACATCCACTTCTGTGGACATAGATTTACATGCTGCCGGCAATTTCTTTCTTATGAGGCTTCTCCCTTAAACAAAATACCAAACACACAAACATAAAATCTCATTACAATTAAATAAATCCCTCATTACTTACGGTGATCTTATTTCATACAACATGCTAGCTAAATCTCAGAAATTGACACAAGACGCCAAATCTATCATCCGGACTGGAACATAAAAGGGCTCTGGTCCCAGAATGATCCGAGAGAGAGAGAGGAACCACAGTTATGAACGTGGGGAGGTGTGTGTGAGGGGGGGTAGGGGGGGGTGCACAAAGGAACCGTTGACAGATCGCCACTCCCTGAGGGCCGGGAGAGTCGACACCACAACAAATGTTACATATCAACAGCCTTTCTGATGCAAGTATATCTTGCGTGAGTTTGTACGTGAGAAACAGAGAGAGCAAAAATAAATAGCGTGCATACACACAATCAAATGGTGACGTGAAGGAGGAAATACAACTGATTCCATAATCCTACAATGAATAGACTTCATTGTATACAAGAATTGAAGCGTTCAAAAATGCAGTTGGTTTGCAATTGTGATTCTCAAAAAATAAATGTTGCCAATTTGAATTAAAAAGACAATGTGCAAAACATCGCGTGGGGGACATGAGAACCATAGAAGGGCATTATAGAGAGTGGAGACCTCTGCCGAGGCCATCAGTCCACTCTCTATGATGTGCAAACCTGTAACTGCAACTTTTTAGCAATGTCTGGATATATTTCCAAAACTATCGTATCTATTGTACCAGGCGTAGAAAACACTAAACATCTAACACAGTGAGCAGGAGAAACAAACAGAAGCAGAGGCCTTTGCTTCCTGCTAAGATATCAGACCTGACATAGCAAATTAATTATAAATTAGCAAAAAATATTCCAACAGGTGCTTGAGTTGAGCAAGGCATATGCTGCAATTCAAAATTAGCTGCTGTGCAGACAGATTTAGTGTGTTTAGGGGTTTTACAATACACAGTGTTAGTGTTGGTGAGCTAACACACAAATCTGTAAGATAAATCTGTGAACAGCAACACATAAAGTGTGTTGGCAACAGAAAGTGAAACAATACACTTACTGCGACATCCAACATGATACACAGGATCCGGAATTAATATAACCTCCCTGGCAGAGGTAACAAAGCAAAACTGAAATCTCAAATTGAGTTCATTTTGTCTTCATTTCATTTGGATATTTCACATCATTAAAAATAGCAGCAAGTAAAACTTTGAAACACTGAAGTACATCACAAGCTGATATTGCTGAATATTCACTTGGCAGAATGTCACATTTGGCCATTTGTCTTGCACACATCAGGCATGAGACTAAAGAGAACTGCTGTGGCAGTGGATCCAGTAGAGTGGACAACCTCAAGTTTGTGTGCCAAAGGGAACCTGCCAAATGTGCTTTCTGACACTTCCTCAAGATTGCGAATGGACGCCCGCCTTAACAGATGCCATCAATCTCTCTTTTAGATTATAGCCAACCTTGAAAACCTCAATGTGAAGAATGAATGGGACCCAGACACTGTAATGTCTAACAAGGCTGCGACAAACAACTGAAGTGTCACCTATGTCTGTGTGCATACATTGGTGTGTTTGTAAAAAGGATTGTATTCATGCCGCTAAGAAACAAGTGTCCTCGAAATGATGGAGGCTCCCCTGTTATTGTGAATTAATTTAAATGTGCACTCACATGTGTGCATAGCCAATGCAAACTTCCTCTAACACTAACCAGCTGTGCATAGATGTAAATTAAGGTCACGTCCCCATCGGTGATGGTCCAGCACCTCATTATTTCGCTACCAATTATTTGGTCAGGGGAACGAGTCAGTCAGAGGGAGGTCAGCAGGGAAACATCCAGATGTTCAGCAGCTTTAGGCCTACATCGTAACACAGGTGGCTAGCCTACCTGACCTGTTTTCAAATACAGATGGAGAGACAGAGAAATTAGGGGAGTTGAACTGGGGGAGCAAAACAAAGAGGGAGACCGAACATTTGAGCAGGAAAGACGAAGAGAGACAGAGGTGACAATGAAGGCGAGAAGACCCTGGCATCCAGATCTTTTAAAAGCCTTGAATATCGTACATGTCATATTTATTTTCATATCTATTTCAATGCCAAACTGAAACTGCAGGCAGATGTTTTTCTATTTGTCAAGGTGGAGCTGGCAAGTGATTCAAATGCTGTGATTTTTTTATGAAATCATTGAATTTAGAGTGTCCGTTTTTAGGTTGTTTATTCCATTTCTTCCACTTCCACTTCCAACGGTGTGCTCCGAAGTATTCTGCGCCTTTTATCATATAATGCTCGTTCGTAGTCTCACAGCTTTTATTTCGGCTTCATTTCAAGTGGGGGTTGCTGTGGGTATGTCATATAATATGTCATAAATGATATTTGCTGCGAAATGTAAGATGACTGTGCATGTTTTCTTACATACATGATTATGGGTTTTGAAAAATAAGTTGCAAAAACTAATGAACATCCAAATGTTTGCGTATGAAAGGAAGAAAAATCATGGAAGAAAACTTTTACATATAAAGCTACAAGGAACAGCAGCTGAGCACTGGCTCATAATAAAGCCAGGTTCACACAAAAAATATTGGTAAACCATTGAGATATTCACTCCCAAAGCAGGCAATGATCTTATAGCAGGCAGAAACAAACACTTTACAACTGTCGATGAAAGCCAAAATTACAAAATACATTGATGATAATAGCATCGACCACTGACAAAGTTATTATTCAAAGAGCATCAAACTAATAGTTTATAAAAAAAAAAAAAAAAAAAAAAAAAAGGCTAGTGTGCATTTAGGCCCGGTTTACTAGGAAGTGTGAAATATGCTATAAAAAATAAACTTTCCTCGTCAAGCACATATTTTCGCCCTCCATGTTGCACGTTAACCTGCTAGCATCTTCCTCTCAGCTCGCTTGAATGTGAGCTCCCGTCTGTCGTTGTGTGTGCTGCCGGGGCAGCTGTCACATGTTAACTTTGATGCGCTCTGTGCTTATTTTTCTGATGGCTTCATAAAATAAATTAAAAAAAAACAGAAATTGGCTATTGCTATTTTCTTGAGGTGTTGTGCTGTTCACCATTACGTCACTTCAGACGCTTAACATGACTCTCTGACCTTCAATGTCATTTCCAGCCAGACTTAAAGTTTGTAAACTAAGATCAACTGTCGACCACATAATGAGCTCAACATATCATTAAAATATTAATATAACAAAATATGCAAAATAAATATTATTTTTTAATTTTTTTTCATTGTGGACGTGCAGCTCCTTTACCATCCACCAGGGAGTGCTGCAGCATTTTTTTTTTTTTACACTCCTACGTCTGACGACCTTAATTCATACAATGTTTTTAAGTCATTAATACAGTTCCAACTGGCAATAACAAAATGTATAAGAAGCTTTGAGTCTTTAAAATCTAAAGACACAACAAACAAAATAGCATGAGAAAGGCAGTGTGTCCATGAAAAACAAGTAATGTATGAGGGTAAAAGTGATAAATAAGGGGAGGGTGAACAAGGGACAGATGAGGGATAGTAAATGAGACCTTAACAGTGAAAAAAAATATATTAACACAAGAGACTTCAACCTTACACTTTCTATATCTGACCAATGTCACCTCTTTGTGCAACTCTGCTTCTAGTTGTGTGTTTCTTGGAAAGTAAAACAAGTGCATGCACACATACTCATTACCGTTTTGTGTGTGTGACCTTTAAATCAACTGACGAGCCATGAGGGTATCCATTAACCCATCATTTCCAGCATCATGTGACGGTCCACACTGGTGAGACGAGATCAGATCGTATGGTGTTGTGTGTTAATGGAATTTGAATGGATGAATTCCTATAGGAGAGATTTATAATCTATGGTCAAGGGCTCAGTGTCCTAAAACCACTGGACGTTTAATCCTAATCCAGAGGCTGAGACCTCTGCTTTGGTGCAACACTGAGTGCACAGCTCTTGCATCTCAACTGTGTTGGATACAACCCTACTGGGCTTTACAGTTTAGGAGCTAAAACAGCTCAAAGAAAGCCCTGTGGTTTGTCAAGATGCTAAAGTGCTAAAACGGTTTAGTTGCGGGCATCCATTTCACTCTTTAAAATATTTGAGTTTATTTAAAGGTAGCACAAACTGTTTACTATCTTTTTAAAATCTGATATAAACCCATTTTTCATAAAATCCATGTTTAAGGAGCAGAGACAGGAAAATATTGCTGAGCATGGAAGAATCAAGAAAAAGGCAGTCTGTGGGAGGCTTCGCAAGAGGAAAAGATTTAAAACAAGAGAGACAGAAGACGACATTGAGAGAAGTGGCATTACAGTGAAATCAAGCAATTATCATTGCAGCACCTGGGTCGTGCAACTTCACGCTTACCCATTTCTCATTCACAGAGTGAAGGTCAGGAATACTGTTTTATCTCAGAGGTAGCTTTTTGTATTTTTGTTGGACACACCTGAATATCACGCAAAATAATACTTGTCGCTGAGGTGTAAATTGATTCAGTCACACCTGCAACTTTAGATGTTGAGGACTTTAGAGTCACCCTGTCATGTCTCCCGCCATAGTGTCTGGCTGTGTGGAGCATAAGTTATTGCAAAATCGTGCCTCAGTTTCAAGGAAACTAACATGTCCTATATCTTGTGATTTTCGGCTATTGTATTGTGTTTCCCTTGACAGACTAAAGCTGCTTATCAAAAGCACAGTGAATGTGCACATAACAAGCTTACAAGCGGCTAGCTGGTTCTTTAATCCCCATCCTAAAAGCCTCATGAGCTTCTATTCTGCTTCCATCAGTCAAACATGACACATCATGACACAGACATTCATAGATGTCCTGTTTGAACTGTGGTGAAGGGGTTGTCTGTGTTTGATTTTTGATAACCATTTGAAAGATAAGTGAACATTTCTGTTCTATCCTATTGTTTTTCATTTCCATCTTTTCCATTGTTAAATTTTAACATTTATTGTTCAAGTTCAAACTGAAGATTAAAAACACTGCAGCAATTTCTTGAGAAACATTAGCAAAGAAGTTCTTTACTTGTTGGGTGATTTTTGTAAATTGTCTAAGATAATAAAGAAAGAGTCAAAAATATTGATTTTGAGACTAAATGACATGAATTTGTGTGGTTGAAAATAGTTGTGTATATGTCTTTTAAAGTATATTTAACAGCAGGATGAATACTGAACACCAATATTGCCCCAACATGAGACAGCAATACTGTGTTTCATGTTAAACATGAGAGACAGCAGAGGCCTCCTGTCATGGGTCAGCATGTAATCCACCCTCTTTAACACACCATTAGTTTTTGTATAGGTAAAATGCCCATCCCCCCCACCCCGCCAACCCATCTTCTCCTCAACATGAACACTGACTGGGTCAGCATGGTGAAGTGGGAGCAGTGGAAGGTGGCGAGTTCGAGTTTGCATATGGTGCTCAAAGTGTACACACTGACATACAAGTGAAGGGTTTGAAGCTTCAGCAAAGCCGCTGTTTCAGAAACTGGTAAGTAAACAACCCAGATGTTACAGATGATGTTAATGATGTTGCTGGTGATGATGGGATGCGACTTAGGAGAGAATTATAGACTCATGCACGCACATCTCATTACACACGAATAAGCAAACATGAATGTGCACACTCTTACACATAAATGTGTGCACACATAAATGCATGCAGACATTAACACAGTGTTTAAAAATAACTCTTTTGATAATGAATTGAGGTACGTAAAGTACCCAGGACAAAAACTGCTGAGAAGTACATTCAGGGTGGAGAAGGAGAGGATTTCTTTTCTATTTCATTCTGGCCACTCAAAGATTCATCTGTCAGTATTATTCAAATGAACATGTGGTAACTATAAAATCACAGTGATTCACTGTGAGTAGCTTCACACCTTAAAATGAAAAAACATAAAAAAGTTCTATCGCTCAAGCTTGAAATAGCCTAGCTACAAACTCTGTTTTGCTTATCATGATATGAATAAAACAACACAGCATAAATTCCCTCCAATCGATTTATAAATCTTCCTATTCATTTTAATAGTTTTTTAACCTTACAGAACTTCCCTAATAGCAGTAAATGATTCCAAAAAAGACCACACCAAAGCCCATTAGTCTCTATAGAATATCAACTAAAGCCTAATCATCCAAAACTCATCAATGTTAGTAATTTTTCAGTCAAAATCTCCTGTAGTTTCATCAAACCCCATACATTTAATTCATGTAGTCTAAATTAATGAAGAACCAGCAAATAAACTTCCCAAACCTACCTTCGAAAAGGATGGCTGTCCAAATATAAAATCCAAACGAACATGATCCCCAAAACTTGTGGCACCGCATCCTGGCACCGCTCAGTGAACTCCGCCGGCGCCCGGCAGTGGGCTCTCGGTGTCGGCTAGACAGGGACTCTGCTCCGGCTTGGCGGCGGAATGAACATGAGGCTGGGGAGAGACGGAGAGGAGAGGGGGCAGTGTGAGAAATACGGAGACTGACTGACAAGAGTGTGGAGTTCAGATTGGCGCGTTTACACTGCATCAGGAACGCACTCCCTCACTCATACACGCACGCACGCTCGCTCGCACACGCACACACACACACACACACACACACACACACACACACACACACACACACACACACACACGTGCCTCTCCAGGCTCTGCATATAGCGATAATAATAACTACAGTAAAGTTTCTCTGATCGACTCTGTAATTGAATCGGCCGTTCTGGATGTTGTGTTTTTTCAACCCAATTTCATGTCATCCCTCATCCCTAAAGGCTATAAATCAGCTGCAATTGATGTGATTCTTAAAGGCTAAAATGGTTCTTTTTGCTGAAACCGAAAATCTTTTTTTTTTAGGTTAATATCGAGTTAAACTCTTCTGACTTGATAAATTCAATATCTGCGTTTCTCTCTCTCTCTCTCTCTCTCTGTGTGTGTGTGTGTGTGTGTGTGTGTGTGTGTGTGTGTGTGTGTGTGTGTGTGTGTAAGTGCGAGCGCGTGTGTGAACTTGTAGCTATTACTCATGTTGTGGGGACACATCCACATTGTCTGGTCCAGCCTCCCATTTTCGTAACTCATGACATTTTGATATAAAGACCTGGTTTTACCTTTAGAATAAGGTGAAAGGTTAGAGTAGAATTTAAGCAAGTTTGAGTTATGGTTAGGGTCAGTCCGCAGAACATTTATGCAAGTCCTCTGAAGTAATGGAAACACAACAACTGTGTATGTGTGTGTGTGTGTGTGTGTGTGTGTGTGCGTGTGTGTGTGTGTGCGCGCGCGCGCATGTGTGTGTGTGTGTGTGTGTGTGTGTGTGTGTGTGTGTGTGTGTGCGCGCGCGCGTGTGTGCGCATGTGTGTGTGCGTGTCCTATTATTGCTGCTTCACTCACATATGCACTGAGCCTAAGTCACTGTGACTTACTGTTAATAAAAAACTGTGTTTGTCTTGATGAAGAAATCATCATTACTGATCAACGTGTTGATATCAATTAGTATTTTTTATTTGCACAACAAGATGCTTTGTTATTAAGTTTGTTAATATCATATTCCCTGTTCTCTGGTGATGCCAGGAGAACATTTTGTCCTGAAAGGAAAACTTTGACATTTTGGGAAAAGCAACAGAGAGTGAGGTGAAAGACATTGATACAGATCTCAAAACAATACATTTTTCCTCAACGGGAAATTGGTTGAGGGTAAATTATTAGAAGGCAATTCATCACAACATTCCCAAGCCACTATCACAGTCAAAAATAACATACTCATAAACTGTGATTGATTTAAAGAAATAAAAACAAACCAGAGTATTTTTTTTCCCCAAATAGCAGAATTATATATGGATGTAACCAGACTATTCTCCTGCACTGGCACAGCATGGTGGAGATAGATATGGCTATGCAAGACAAGGGTAAGTTGATCAGGTGCTGGTTGTAGCTTTATATTTACTGTATAAAGCGGCATCAATATTATCATGTAAGTTGTGGAAAGACAATGACTAAGTGTATCTCAAAAAATGTCAAGTAATTCCTTCAGTTTTACAGTACACACAAGGTGCCAAATTAATTCGGAATAACACCGCAAGGGTCGACTGACTCAATATTACTGTCTGCCAAACGTCTCACTAAATCACAGGATTCCAAACTAACACTATGCGTGCTCTGCTCATACACCAAAGTAAGAAACTACCCAGTACAAAACCAGGGGAGAGAGTGCAGTGTCTCACTGGGGTAAGTGGGCATCTCCCTTCGTCAAAGTTAGGCCCACGACACCTCGGGAAGACTCAACAGCAGTCCTGGCATCCCAGAAATACTCCCCTTCATATTCACACCCACCACCCCTGCTCTACTTGTTTTATATCTAAACTAGTATAACTTGAGCCTCCATACTTTGCCAAAACCATTCTTTCTCCATTAAACCCAGAGACTACCCTGCCAGTCTGACTTGTGCATACATACTTTGGCAAGGTCATACGTGCTATACACAAGGGATTAAAAACTTAAACACAGAAATTACAGTGTGCCCATGAAGTAAAAGTAAAGTTTCAAATTTTAATATTACTCAATGATCGTTTACCCCTTAACAATACTTCACTTATTCCTAAAAGCTGTTCTCATCAATTTTATAACAAAGGATAAAATCCCCACAAGACTTGTTGAGGCCAAATAAAATCAGATAATGCAGGTTTAAATCAAAGGCAAGGTCATAGAGGTGTTGCGAGGAACACACGCATCACTCATCTCACTGTTTCTCTCTGCGCTGGACAAGAATAGCTTCTCTAGTCCATAAAGCAAGCACAGATCACCAGTCAAGTCTCCCTCTCCCACAGCTGCACACTATCATTTATGAATGCGCTGTGTGTCACGCTGCAATTTCCCACTTCCCAGTGTTACAAAGAGGTTCATCAACTGCATTTTTGTCACATTTGTCTCCTTTTTGTGCCAGGCTGGCTTATAATCAAATGACCTATTTATTCCTGTCCATAAATAATTGCAGTCGGAAATAGGATCCGACAGGCAATGAGGGGGAACACTGCATATTTCTCCAAATGTTCGCACCGCCTGGCTCCTTCTATCATCTCCACTCTATGAAACAAGGACGTATTATCTGAGAGGCAGTCTTGTGCTGGTGCTATTAGACCAGGTTTTTTTTTCCCATTCTCCACATGTGCACATCTCATCAGAGGAGATTTATGCTGTTAGATCTGATTTGGTTTAGCATCCCACATCTGTCTGTGCTTTAGGTGGGCTGACAGCCACGGCGGGCTCCATGAAACTTCTGATCACAACCTTCATCCTTCTTCATGCTTTCCCTGGGCAAACCTCTAGCCAGTGAGAAGGCAGGTATTAAACACATTTTGCCAAAGAAATACTGAACCAACTGTGAAATAAAAGCTAAAAGTTTTGTCATCACTACCACTAACTTTACTAAAGTTTACAAAGTGCTGTCCATAGTGCTGAAATCACCAGCAGCACTGTTCTGTGTCACCAGCAGTAGCATGCAGGCGTTAAAAGGCGTCAAAGTTACTAAATACTAAATTAGTTTTCTTCTACTCATGAAAAACAAGTTCATGAAAAAATCCGCTCATTCTTTGTAAAGCTTTGTTTCTCGGCGTGTGTGACAAAAAGACGTGTATTACAAGAAAACATAAAAGATAAATAATGTCAATTCAAAACGTCTGACAGCACATGTAAAGGGCTGCTGGCATTGTCTGAAATTGGAGCGTATTTGTAGGTTTGTTCCATTACCTTATACTGTAACCCCTATAGGGTGTACATCTGGGTATACATACAGTATTCAAGCACTTGTTGTATGTGTGTGTTTATGCAATGAGTGTGTTGATCTGCTGCACCATAAGTCTATTTTTTCTGTGTTGCCTCCTTTGTCACTCTGTACATATTGTCCGTGAAGTCAGGTGTCTTAGGTTTAGACACAAAAAAACATGTCTTCAGGTTTGGGAAAAGTTTGGATAAAGATAAGGAATTTTACATAAGTAACATTACATCTGTCACATGAATTACTTAACATACATTACGCAAGGTAAATACTTTACATTATGCAAGTAACTTACATTACCTAAAAGAAACTCCCGTTGATTTTTGCTTTCATGGACTCAAACACCAGTCTCCCAGGTCAAAGTCTTGTGTTTGTTCCATCCATCAAGCCTCCCTCTGATGTGGACTTTATCACTCTTTGTAGTTTGTTACATGACCGCAGCAGTATTTGATGCCCTGGGAATTAAAACATCCTGGTCATACATGCATGTGCTTTTTACACCTAGATGAGGCAAAATGTGACACTGGCAGAGTATCTCTTACTCGACTGAAGGGTGTATTTCACACTGGTGGGACACCAGCCTAAAATATTACAAAGACAGAAAAAGGAGTTGCTTTCTAAAACATCTGATTATCATCAGGTAAAACAACACAGCAAATAGACTTTTTAGCAGCACCACAGAGATTCAGCACCCTAAAGGGTCAATGTAGGTACCAGCCCAACACTTTTATTAAGCTAACACATTTGTTCAAACATGAAAAATTAGAGAAAATAAAAAATACTTGTAGATACAGTTGATATTTCAACATCCTGATCTAATTTTGAACTTCTCACTAATTACACTGCTGTCCCGACCCAGCTCAGAGGAAGGACAAAATGTGGAGACCACACATGATCATTTAATGTAAAATGAATTGAATTAAGAAAACTTAAGTATAAAGTCAGTTAGTCAGTTAGTCAGTAATGTGTGTAGTGTGTAGTGTGCAGATGTGGAGCTGTAAGAAACAAAATGAAACCTAACCAAGTCAAACCAAACCAGAGACCAAGCAGAGGAGAGAGACAGACTAATCAAGTGTGCCAGCTTTTATAGCCTGGAAGGCCCAGGTGAACAGCATCAGCTGATGACCCTCATGTCAGCCAGGGGTCTTGGAGGGCAAATTGGCTGACATGAGGGTCGTCAAGCCATCTGCATCAATGGTATGCTATTTTTCCCTAAATGCAGCTCTCTACCAATAAGAGATGAACAGAAAGCAGAGGAGAAGAGTAGAGGGAGCTATGAATTCTCTATCTTTTATAAATGAGGGGTGATCCGTGAATGGACTTAATGTGGTGTTGCTTCTTTCTTTCTTCTCTTTGTCTTTTTTCTTCCCTCCACATCCCTATGGTATTTTTTCTACCACATAAAACAAACCTAGCGTACATAATTAACCACAACAGAATCAGAGCTATGTTATTCCGCTTATATGAGGACATATGTGAATACCACAGTACAAGCAAAAGCAGCTGAAGTCAATGATAACACTGAAAGATGTCTCAGGATGCACTTTTAAAAATGACAAATGCATGAAGCAAATATTTGGTTAAACATCCATCTCATCACTTTCCTGTTTCTGTATTCAATATTTGAAATATTCGCCTTTCCCAGCAGGGTGCACAAGTGTGCATGTGTGTGATAGAATGGGGTCAGATGAGTTTTAGTTTTTGTCTGAGTCGCTACCTTTGATGTGTGCAAGATGCCAAGGTGTGTATGTCTGTGTGTGCATGCATTTGTGAATTGGCATTTCTGTGTGTAAGTATGTGTGTTAAGTGTCAGTGTCTGCAATTGTGCATGCATACTTGTCATGTATTATCTTTTCAGAAATATGTGCACATATGACATGTTTTCAGCCAGGAAAGTTATGAAAAGAACAATTAATATGCGGCTTTTCTGCCCCTCAAATACAACCTTGTTTCCAAACATGCTGGGACGCTATGTAAAATGCAAATAAAAAGAGAATGTGATTAACTGCAAATCATGCTAAACATATTTAATTGAAAGTAGATCAAAGACAACATACAACAAGTGTTGAAACTGAGAAATTTTATTTTTCTATGAAAAATATATGTTCATTTTGAATTGGATGGCCAAAAAAGTTGGGACAGGGTAACAACACTGTGTTAATGTTTGGGAAGTAAAGAAACCAGTTATTTGAGTTTTGGAAGTGAAATGTCTCCTTTTTGCTTGATATAGGATTTCAGGGGTCTCCTTTGTAGCATTTTGAATTTGGACTGCAGGCATTAATGATGCCTTCCCAGATGTGCAAGATACCCATGCCATGTGCACTAATGCATCCCTATACAGTCACGGATGCTGGCTTTTGACCTAAGTGCTGATAACAAGCTGGATGGTCCCTCTCCTCTTTAGCCTGGATGATGCTGCATCCATGATTTTCATGAACTTAAAATTCAGATTTGTCAGACCACAGGACAGTTTTCTACTTTGCCTCAGTGCATTTTAAATGAGCTTGGGCCCGGAGAAGAAGGCGGCATTTCTGGATCATGTTTATATGTGATTTTATCTTTTAATTGTTTAATTGTAGTTTTAACCTGCATTTGTGGATGCAGCAATGAACTGTGTTCACAGACAATGGTTTACCTAACTGTTCCTGAGCCCATGCAGCGATTCCCACTACAGAATTGTGTCTGTTTTTATTGCAGTACCACCTGAGGGCCTGAATATCAAGGACATCCAATATTGGTTTTCGGCCTTGTCCCCTGCGTACAGAGATTTCTCTGGATTCTCTACTTCTTTAACAATTTATTCAAACAATAAAATAATAATGTAAATTTTCACTGCTGACAGACACTGAATCTCTGGGATGCTGTTTTTCTACATATATAACCTAATTCGTTGAGATGTTCCACAAGGTGTATTTTTTTGTATCGTTCCACAACTTTTCTAGTCTTTTTTTTTTCTCTTCCCAACTTTTTTCAAATGTGTTGCTGACATCAAATTGACAATGAGTATCCATTTTTCATAAAACAATAATATTTCTCAGTTTCAACATTTGATAAGTTGTCTTTGGTCTATTTTCAGTTAAATATAGGTTTACATGATTTGCAAATCATCGCATTCTGTTTTTATTTACATTTTAGACAGCGTCCTGACTTCTTTGTTCTTTTGAAGTGTCTGTGTGTCTTATATATACAGCCTATGGTAAAAATCTAGCCCGCATGATGAAGTGCATCGTGGTCAGCCTGAAAAAGCTCCTCCTCTATCGTCTTGCAGCAAGCTAACCATTTGTCTTTGTTACACTGTACAAGTGGTGACTCAGTTTATTATAAGAGGTCAAACAAAGGTCAGAACACTCACACACACACTTAGGAGTTTCTAATGGTTTGTGCATTGTGTTTATGGACAAAAATGATGTCAAAGAAAAGTTTTCAGAGAGGTTCATACTGTTGCACAAAACTACTGTCAAGCATCTATATGAACATAATTAGGAATGCTTAAGTTCATAAATAGTTGAAATTATTAATGTTTTTTCTTCTGCTGGACTCGTGTTTATTGTTTCTGTGAATTAACTCTTATCCTTACTCTGGTCGTTTTCAGGTGGCTGCATCAGCATTTAAGCAGGAGTGTAAATTTTACATTACACAAAGAAATTCACAAGCACATACTCTAAGGATGAAAGACTTAAATGCAGCACCAAGTGGTGAAAAACAAGTAGAAAAAAAAAAGTATTACTATTGAATTTATTTTAAGTCGTTGGCAGTCATTATTTGATTCAAAAACAAGCTTTAAATTACCATCTATCTTGTCACTTTTATTCCCGAGTAGTAATTATTCTGCATTTACTGCACCAGAGAGATCAAGATTTTTTGGTTTATTGTTTTGTTTTTTGTTGTTGATATTTTCCCAAGTCTTTTTGAACAACTTCACTTTCTTCCACTGTCACAGGTTTCATAAACCTTGAGTATAATTTTTTTTTCCCATTTATGTCACAGGTTGGGTAAATGTCTGGAGCAGAAACAGTGACTGCTCTACTGTATAACTGGGGTTAGGACTCCACCCAGTGGAACAAATGTTGATGTACACCCAATTCCTCAATACAAATACAGTAATACTTCCAAGAGTACAAAAACACATCATACACTTGAAATTCTATTTTATGGTTGTTTAAATGTAGAATTATTCAGTGTCTGGGCAGACCAACATGAAGAAATCAGCATCATAGTTTCAGTCAGAGTCAATTAAATATGGTAGCCTAATATCATGTGAGGGGAATGCACAAAAACACAGTAGTATCTAGATATATATTAAGAATCCTTTTGTTGATAAAGTAATGGATCTAAATTTCAACAATAATTTTGTACTAATATTAACAAAATAAACAGCATTTTTTTGCACATTCTTTCCACTCATGTTAATTTATTTCAGGTAAATCTGGTTGGAAAAGTTGTATTGAAATAAAATTGATTTCACAACTCAAACTTAAAAATTATATTGTTCAATACTGAGAATTTGCTCAAATCAAGACTCCTGCACTGCATTTGTTTAGTGACTGTTCAGACAGTACAGACAGCACCATCTTTATGCTGAATCTCACAGCCTGACACTGAGGTACCTCAGTGTGTGTTTGCACGGTCTGCTGAAGCTTTGGCACACACATAAGTGGTTATTTTGAGTGACCAGCCAGGCCGGATGCTTGAGTCCATTCATTCCTGTCTGGTTTCTGGTAGAAAACCTGTAAAAGGACTGTTGTTCACTTTCACATTTGGGCAAGAGATTCTGAGCCCTGACGACACTCTCACATTCAGCCGATCAACAGCTCGCACTGCAGGTAAGTCTCACTATCTGCTACTTTTTAAAATAACTTTATATATACATATATGTGCATCAGTTATAATATGTAGGCATATTTCTACTTTTCTTCTAAAGTATTTACTGCATTTAACATTTCATAGACATGAAGTTTGTGATCCTGTTGGCTGTTTTGAGTGGTAAGTCATTTTCTAGTTTAACTTTGTTTGACACATATTGATGTTTTAATCTAGAGTTATGATATCCAGCTCTAAACTGCAGCATAATTCTCAGAAAACACAAACAAAACCCTTAAAAAAAAAAACTTAAATAAATTTGTATTTCCTCTGCATTTACACCATCATTACCAGCCATTCGAGACGTGCACAGCAAACTTTCCATGATTCAAGTATTGCCGATCAGATTCCTACATTTTAAGATCTATAGTTTCAATTTTGATCAGATATCTACATACATCAAAAGTCTATATTCTATGCTGTTTTTAATCTATGATAAATAATGATTTAACTATGTGAAATAAAAACTCTTGTAATTCATTCATTTTTAACAATCAAAGTGTTTTTCCTCTCTTTTAAAAATATAATTATCTTTATTGTGTTCAGGGGTTTTTGCCGCCCCGTTCATGAAGGAAGAGGAGGCGAAGCGATTCATCAGGCTGAAGAGGCAGTCGGGATACTGGGATCCACACCACTCTCAGAACCAGTGGGGTTACACCATTCAGGAACAGGTGAATACACATCATCAGCCACTTTGAGCAGAATTTCTTGCAAAGGACTGCAAAAGCAAAGGCTTTTAAAGTTGTTCTCTTCCTCAGGCTAATGAGTACTGGACGGCCCTTCGTACAGATGCTCAATATTACATGGACATGAGTAACCTGATGTTTGACCGCTCTGTGGCGACGTGAGTGAGACCATTTATCCATTTTACGTTTTTTGCAAGTGACGGTGTCACATTCTGCCCAGTTAACCTCAACACTCTACTGACATGTGATAATATCCATCAAGTAAATCTCTTTGTAAATTAGGTGAAATAGTTTAAAGTTACTAAGGCAATTGCATGTAAAGCTGCTAATGTGCTCACATTATACTGTACACTGATGCCTTCATGAGTACTATAGCTTTCTTTAATATGATTTTCAAATCATGTGATTTATTATACTTCCTTACAATAATTTTCTAATAAATTTGATCTGGTTATGTGTTGTAGGGAAAACAACAGACTTTATTTGGAGATGCTACGCAACGCACGAGCTCACCTGGACAGTCAGATGGGTCAACACAAGTAGAAAACACAGAAGAAGACTGAGGAGAAATGACACCATAGAGTGGTCAAAGTAATACCCAAGGACAGCCCAAAAAAACTGACCCTAATATGATTTAGATTGACTAGAGATACATTTTAACATATTTTATATTTTTAACTTCAGCTGTGAATTACTTTTATGGAGGAATGCACTGGTTTTGCATTTAAATACGAAACTGCATCTGAATGTGCAACTCAGTTTTGGGATGGAAAATGATTTTCCCAATTTTATACCAGCATTGAGGCCTCAATAGAGTATGAAATGTGCCTGTTTGTTCCCACGCATGTCGAAAAAAAATAAAAAAAATTGTATACATGTAGATTATTTCAGAATAAAATAAATAAAGGAATCAAAGCAAATGAAATGGCTTTTTGTTATTGCAATAATGCTTCCTTATTCGTGTAGGATTTTCTGTGTCTTCTAATACAATTTATATACAATGTAAATGTTCTCAAAAGTTGAATAAATATAAATAAACTAATGGAAATTAGATACATCTTGCATGTTGGGCTTTTGTGGGCTCAAATCTTTGAATATTGATAGGGATTTAATTTAAATGCATGAAAGGAAGACATATTTTTTTCTTTAAAAAATAACACACAAAAAAGGATGTCTGTGTTTTCTTTTCTTCTAACCTTTCAAAAAAAGGAAAACACTCAGGTTTTAATATCAGGTGGTGCTGTCAGCTCCAAATATCCCTTAAACCAGTTTCACATATTTTTCCTAAATATGTTCCTTTTCCATGTGCCTTTTTAAAATGATCTTTGACATCAGTGTGACTGTTTGAAATTCTGTGCATATTATGTACTCCGGTTTTCATTGAAAAGAACAGGAGTAAAGATGGCATTCACCATAACAAATAAAGCCTCATGTATTTAAACGATCTTTATTAGGGTGACAAAGTACATCTGAATACAAACACTGCACTTTTGAGGATGTGTAATTTAAAGATGTTTTCATTGATTCAGTGGACTTCATGTTATTTGAAATTAGCTCCCTATCAGGGGCAACATACAGTACATAAAGCAAATTTGGGATTTGAGGAGGATGAGACAGTCGAGGAAACAGATGTGGAAGGTAATTCAAACTTTGTTGATACCTTGAGAGATTAAGCATGAGCTTTTCTTACAACATACAACTTAAAAGGAGTTGCAGCAAGTGGATATTTGTGATTCAGATAATAGTTAATTCAATAGTGACAGAATAATTATGTATAAAAGAAAAACCTTTTTTGAAGTAGTAGCTTGACATTTGAGGTCATGCCTCTTTTCAACTGTCGGTACCTGCTTTTTTTTTGGTTTTCCATTTTCTGTGGATCGTACCTGGTACCAGAAGCTATTTTTGGTATCACGGCTGTTGAAGTTCCAAATAGCCAAGCTACATAGCATCCGCATTTTAGTTTACTGCATTCTTTTTTTTTTTAATTGTGAAACACTGAGATAAAAAGGTGCATTTTGAGTGCAGACCACTTACCATGTTTTAAACTGTTCTATCCCCGTGTGGAAGTTTGTTTTGCAGCCCTGTGAAAAATGACACATTTCAGGAAAACAACAAGCATCAAACTAAAGGCGATGTCAATAAGAAACAAGTGTCAGTCAAGCACATAAATAATCAAATTTGCAGTGCATTTATTATTTCATTGTACGCTGAATAAAGTTGGCTGGACTTTTAGTCTCTACTTTCAAGTTTCATTCAGTTTTGAGCTTAAATACCTTTTAAAATAGTGTGATATAGTTTACTGATAGATGGATGCCACTTTGTGTAGGATTTGTTTTTTTTGACTTTCAGTTTTTTTGGCAGTTAGCAGGCTGAGAAGTAACAGTGGTGCTACTAACCTTTCACCAAGATTGTCATATTTATCTACAAACCAAATGTTATGCCATCATAATGATTTGAAACACGTCTGGTTTGCACAGTATACACATACTGACTTGAGGACACACACAATATTTTACAGAGTGGATCAGGAGAAGAAAGTCAGAGTCAAAGTGCTCCTGCAAAAAGTACCTGCAGTGGTTTCTTCTTGCTTAGTGGTAACATGTCTATAGATTGTTGAAACGGGTCGTAGGACGCATGTGAAAGGGCTGCATTACTGTTGCTAGTTTGAAGGTGGATCTTCACTCGCAGTTGGAGGAGGGGTTTTCAGGAACAGGTACACAGCTGGAGTGAAGATGAGGATGGTGCCCAGCACTGAGACAGTGAGGAAGGCCCACAGGAAGATCCTGTCTAACACCTGGGCCACAAACTTCCAGTCTTGTACAACCTGCAAAATAGCAGAGGTTAGACACAGTATGGAAGAAAAAAACATGTATTATAAAAATATCAAGCCCCTAACCTTTATAATTCTTATATATAGTAATACTATATACACACACACACACACACACACACACACACACCTCACGGATGAAGTGCTCTTTGCGAATATGTCTGCTGATGTAGCGCACTGAAGAGATGGCTTTATCCAACATGGTGGCCCAGGCCTCGTCCTCCTTTCCCTCAGAAGTCGCCTGTCTGTGGGCTCCACTGTTCGCCCTCTGGCCTCCTCTCCGACCTCCAGAGCGAGGCTTCAGCTCCGGGCTTTCAGGACCAAGCTCTGGGTAGTGGTAGCGGTCTGTGTGTCCTCGCATGCAGAGCAATCGAGGTAGTTTCTGAAGGAAGAGGTTACGCACCCACGGCGACATCGGGTGGTAGGTGGCTGAGGAGCGGTGGTGCACATTGATGACAAAGACAGTGACGATGATGGAGAGGGTGACGAAGATCATGATGAAGAGCAGGTACTCTCCGATGAGTGGGATCACCTTGGAGGAGGAGGGAATGATTTCTTCGATGACTAGAAGGAACACAGTGAGTGACACTAGGACGGAGGTAGAGAGTGACAGCTTCTCTCCCTCATCCGACGGGAGATAAAACACCAGAACCGTCAGAAAGGACAAACCCAAACACGGAATGATCAGAAAGAGCGTGTAGAACAACGGCAACCTCTTCAGGATGAAGGAGTATGTGATGAAGGGGTAGGAATACAAGCCATCCTTTCTGTTTCCTCTGGCACCAGTAGCACTGAGTATCTCCCACTCCCCGTTATCAAAGAAGTCTTTCCGATCAACCTGGTTGTCCATCAGAACCAGGTCCACCATGTTGCCATCATAGGTCCACGACCCAAACTTCATGGTGCAGTTCTGCCGATCGAAGGGGAAAAAGGTGACATCCATGGTGCAGGCAGATTTGTAACTGGCAGGTGGCGTCCAGGTGATGGCACCATTGAACTTCACAATAGCTTTGGTCATCAGAGAGCCCTCAAAACGGCCATCAGCACTGAAGAAATAAGGAGCCAAAGTCAAACAATCTGTTGTTCTGATTAGAGTTACATTTACAGAATACATTTACATATTATATTTTCATTGCTTTTAATAGAAAAAATTATAATCAAATGAAAACTGACGGTTAAAGAATTATATCAAAGTAGCATTGTCGATCGTAGCTTAGCGTTGCATAACCTTTCTTTTCATATGTTAGATCAGAGCAAAGATTAGAGTATTAAACTTTGGTTACATCTTGAAAATTAAATCTTTCTTTCTCTTAGTTCACTTTTCATACTGGCAGAGTGTCAGAGTTTCACATGAAGTAACATCAGTCAGTTAGCTGGTGAAACTTCACAGCAGTCTTACTTCTCATACAGGACGATATCTGGGAGCCAGAGGTTTTCTGAGGGAACTCTGATGGAGGTGATTCCACCATATTTTTCTGGATTCCATCGCAGCTTGTAATCGATCCACTCCTGGTCAACATCCGTACAAAACACAGGATAAGACTCAAAGTTTTGGAGACGTATCGGTCTCTGCCCCTGGAGTTGGAACCCATTTATCAGAGAGTCCTCTGTCTTCCCATCACCAATCAGCAGTAAAAGGAAATCAAAGCTATATATACATAAAAGTATTGTAAAATACAAATAAAGAAGATGGGTTTCCTTCAAGTCTGAAAACCAAGGCTTACAAAAATTAGAGCATTTACACTTATAAGAAAGAGTAGATAAAGATTCTCTTTAAGACCTAGTATTTAATGTATAGTTGTTTATATTGCTACCTGTTTTTATAGCTGTTTTTTTGTTTGTTTTTTATAAAGGGACACCACTCAATCTATATCAGACACTGTTATCAGTATCATCATGTTCATGCCCAGCAAAGTAATTTGTCATGTACCTGCTACAGTTAATGAATGAGAGGAAACAAATAAATGTACATTTTAAATTGCAAAATCCTTCTCTGATCATCTTCTCTTCATACACACTAATGCTTGCTGTTGTCTGCACACTCGTTAATAATAATGTAAGTAGAAAACAATTTTTGTTTGCTCCAATAGAAACTATCAAATTCAGTTTTTATTTTATTCTATTGACTTGTGAAGATTGACTGTGACCACATAGCCTCAGTTTATTTTTGTCTTACCTGACGCAGCCAAACATTAGTCGTCATCAGCTGGTTTTTCTCATCCTAAAACAGAAGACAGATAATGACTGATGGAAGAAATGGAATAAATAACCAAAGAAAAGGAAGAGGAAAAGGAAGAAATAACCAAATACTTTTAAAACAATGTCCAAGTTAACAGCATATTTTAGTGATGAAACCGGCTAACAGCAAGTTTTTATAATAATGGGCTTCACAAAAACAAAATCAAAGTCATGTGTTTTCTTGTGATGGAAACAGTTTTGTTTTGGTGATATTTGTGATCATTTTTGGAAGAGATTATTTGAATATTTATCAGATTTGCACAGAAAGATGTTTGATTTTGGTTGGTATGTGTACAACTTACATTTGAAATGTTTAGCCCAAGAGTCTGAGTTTAGCATCGAGATTGGGAGGGTGTGTATATCAGATTTTTATGGAGTATGGGGAATGTCACATGATTCAGAACGGAGCAGCTCGAGTTGACTGCCTGAACTAGCACGCAAGCATCGCTCCATTTGTTTTACGTTACTAAAAATGTTATTCTCTACTTAAGTGATGTAAATTGTTCACAGCTTTCTGACCCAACCTTTTCTTGGTGGCATTAGATTTGATTAGCAGACTATGACAAACTTGGTTGAAAGTAAACTAAAATAATCGTCTCTCTTTTCATGAAACGAGGAAGAATCTAATTTATCAGTCTCTGCCACTTCCTCAGCAAACAAGAAAACATAAAACCAAAAGGTGGGTGCAGTGGACCCAGCAGAAGCAATATAAATACATCGAGAGGTAAATAGAAGAAGACAGGAGTACAGAGATGGAGAGCAGCTAACTTAGGTTTATTCCACATCACTGGAACCCAGTTTGAGATTCAGAAGGAAGACTATGGAGAAGAGACTTCAGAGAAATCAACCTGGCAAAAGCGAAACAGTCATATTGAAAACTGTATCTGTTCAGCATATCGAGCCCAGGCCTCAGCTGTCAGAGTGAGTTGGATGTTTTGGTGATCACACAGACCAGAGGTGAACCATAATCTAATAGAGAGCCATGCAGCAGACTCATACGCAGCATGGCCGAGCTGTTGTGTTTACGGTTATCTCTCCCTCTTCCTTTCTCTTTTCCTGAATCCAACATATCAACCAAAATCCTTTTATTCGACACAAACACGAAGGGGCCTTGTTTAATTCATCATTGGTCGTCTTTGGTGGAAGGAAGAGGGATGAAGAGTTAAATCTAAACTGGTGTGAGATAAATATTTCAAGCCAAGTAGAGTGGTTCCTCCATTAGCATCCGCAGTTGTCTCCTACTGAACACCTAAACCATCTCAACCTATCACAGCCAGCCTCTGAAATATTAAAGGAACACTCCAGAGAGCGACTGTGTAGTTTAAGATATGAAGAGAGTGTTCCAGATCTATTTCAGGACCATGGAAAGCGCCACAGTGTGCAGCTGCCAGTGGCCTGTTTGGGTTCAGCACTATGGACAGAGACACTGCTGAAACAAGAATAAACATCCAACATCCTTTCTCAGCTCAAAAACAACCTTTGTTATTTTTTTTTCTTATATATTTAATTCTGTTTACTCATTCTCTTCCTTTGTGCGAGACTTTTTTTCAGTCATTGCCTCCTCGCAGTGTGTCAGGCTTACAACTTGCTTTTATTATTAAAACAAATCCCATAGAAAGAACAAACTCAAGAATGTGTTCATCCATCTCTCAATACTTTCCTGCTTCCCAGACATGGCTGTGGCTTTCGGCCCCATGTCCATTGATTTTTTTTTTTAAAAGGTCACAATCGAGTTTAATTAAAAAAAAAAAAAAAAAAAAAAAGGCTTAATGATTTACTAATACAGCTCAGGCATATAGTTTTCAACAAACGTAAGAAAGGCACAAGAAAAAAGTAATTTTGTTGGGGACCATTTTCAGTCATAGATTTGGAGCTTAGCGTATTTGTAGCGTATTTACTAAATGTCTCCACTGCGGGATTAATAAAGTCTAAATCTAATCTAATCATTTTACTTCAAAATAAGATACAAGCGCAGGTTGAAAGATCATGTCATCCAGTAAAATAATGTAATTCAGAGAAGTATTTTGATAGCTTTGGTGTACAGTAGTGTATAAGTTTTGTTGTCTTTTGCATAATTCATTTATTGCCTGATTGACGGTTATAATATACATAGAAAATTACCTCAGTGTTTTGAAAATGGTTTGTGGAAAACTCATCTGTGCTGTGAAACACTGTGAAATACTGTGAAATTTTGTTTTGGATTAAGGTCAAACGCTCAGCTGTGTATTAAAGTGTTGATTTGCAAACAAATGCAGTCAATGTGCTTGTAGGTATGATCTCACCACATCAACCAGCTGGGAGATCTTGAGTCCAAATCGAACTTTAATGGTGTCGTTGGCACGATGGATGGGCCGGACCCAGCGCTGGTAGCCTTGGAAAAGGTTCTTGAGCAGGGCGTCCTCCATCTCCGCCAACGACACAAATTCATTTGGAGCTGGAACAAGGAGGAAGAATGTGGATTAACAACAGTCCTCCTACTATGACTGTCCTTTACAATTATTAGCCAATGCTGCCATTTCAATAGACAGGGGTGGAAAGTAGACCATTTCAAGTAATTAATGTCTTGCTAGTGACGGTAGATGAGAACCTGTTTCATGTACAGTGAAATCTTCGTCACAATTTAAACTTAGTAACACCACTGATATTGAAGAAGCTCTTTGGAGAAGTTTTGCACTTGAAACATCAATTGAATTGTCTATTTTGCGGAAAGCATTACTTGCTTGGACAGCATCACTGAATCTAATCGGGATTGATGGATAGTGTATTGCACTCGTGAAATGTTCATCAAGTGCAGAAAAAACTGTGTAAATGCATCAAACATACATCAAGGTACCGGATAAAACGAGGAGTGACAAACAGGACTTCAAACGGAGCAGGAAATGAATGGATAATTTCTCTGTGTCCAGAAGCTGGGCGGTCAGCACATCAGTCTGCCTGAGATGAAATCTCAGCAGTGACAGGAACTGTAATGTTGATAATAGATATATAATGTCGGTCACACGGGACATCAAGTGTGAGACCGGATGTGTCTGCTGAAAAGGAGGAAGTGTGTTAACCTTTGACCTGCTGCTGGTTTCTCCTCTGGCTTCACATCTGTTCAGGTAAATAAATCTATAAGTATACCGCCAAGCAAACACACTTTTAAAAGCCACATGATGGAGCATTTGATCCCATAAGCTCTGTCTGTACTTTCAAGGACAGGTGCAGAGAGCTGGACATGGATATCTGACACCTGTGTTCCTGTTTGTCTGATGACCAATCAACTTTAACAGAAAAAGAGCTGGGCCAGCACATCACTGTGTGATCCAGGAGCGCAGTGGAACATGGTAAAATAACATCCTACAAACACCTCTATTAGTTCCAAACAGCACATTTCTATTTCATTACTGTAATAGTAATAATAATAATAATAATAATAATAATGATGAGAAATGCAGAAAAAAAAAACCTGTAAACGTGGAATGAAAGCTGAGCAGCATACTGAACTCCGAGTCTGCATCCTCTGACTCAGTTTCTGAGACAGGGGAATAAATGAAAATGTTGCTGTAAAGAATCAATAGCTTTCTTTTTGGACATTCAAATAGATCTTTCTGTTTGACGAGGTCATCAGAGGTTATACGGAGTCGATATATCAGCGGATGTTGCCCCACATGGTCTGTTTTGTCGGAGCGTTAATCTCGTCAGGCTTGTTCTCCAAACAGAAACAACACAGTTTGGGTTTTAAAGAAATATTCAGAAAAAAAACAAAACATGGATAAAGAGTGTTCTCACCTGCGATGCTGGCAAGGGACAGCGGGGAAGACACCGACAGGAGGAGGAGGAGGAGGAGGAGGACCGCCAACTTCATGGTGCTGTCCCGCTCCGACGGAGAGCTCCTCTCTCAACTGCGGAAAGGACGACACACACACACACACACACACACACACACACACACACACACACACACACACACACACACACACACCGCTACTGGAAAGACTCCGAGGTTCCCATCAGTGCAGGTACTCGACACCAGGCGGAAAAAAAAAACACACCCACTGCTGCCGTCTGCCAAGGGGGCAAGGACCCGATGTGAGGGTGCGTGTGGCAGGCGTCCGCGTACTGAGGAAGTGTCACGGGAAGCAGCGGGAGGCTCTCCACGGGAGGGAGGGGAAAGGAGGGAGGGTTGTCCGGGTGGGGCCGAGACGTGGAGTTTGAAAGATGCTCTGGACCAGTGTGTTGTGTTTTACACAGTGAAACAAGGAGGAGGATCCAAACGCACGACACTGAAACCGGTAGTTTGAGCTTTAACGTGCAAACTGCAGGTTTAAAAAAAAAAAAAAAAAAAACCTCAAGGACGCAAAACCAGGAAGAGCGAAAATCATCCTGTAGGAGAACTAACTAGAAGTAAAACAGCTGCAAAGCTCGTAACTCACGGCGATTAACACAAGCAATCTGGACTGGCAGCTAAAAGGCAGGACAAGCAGAACTAAACTCACAGAGGGCCGAAAGACTCGTGACAGCCAGGTAGGTGCAAGAATTGGCGGGGAAATAACACGATGGCAGGAAGTAAAGTGAACAGACGCCAAAGGTGAGGAATTTCAAAGTAAAGCAGGAAACCCAACTAACTGAAAGGCAGAACCATGACAGTGCTTAAAGGTGGAAACTAAGTGCTAATATTCCCCTTATTTATACGTTTGAATGTGTATCGGCCAATAAACTAATCAGCATTAATGATTTAATCACTTAAATAAATCAATTATATTCTGAAGTTTTACAGAGAATACAAGGAGATATTTCTGATGGCCACGACATAAATTTATTTAATCAAAGTGACAACCATTTCAATTAGACTGACAAGAGGAGGTCAAAAGCATACAGTTGGACTAGCCTACGTATGAAACGCTAGAAGGCTTTTACTTTGAAATGAACACAGGAAGTCGCTGCGTTTAACAAATTAAAGGTCACTTCAGTCTTCTCAAATGAAGTCCTTCTGGAAAAGAAGACAATTAGGTAGTTTATCTGATTGAATGCTCTATTGTAGAATCAATTCAGTATTTAAATGCAAATAGTTACAATTTCAAATGTTTACCTTTTGGATACAAAAGTCCCCATGGATTTGAGACTTGCAGATTAAATGCCTTTTAGTGTCAAACTCCAAAACAGATCATTTTGTTCAAATATCCAAGTCAAGTAACAACAAACACAACATTTCTTTTCATTTCTGAGTTTAAACAGGAAGTAGAAACTAAATTAACGTGAGGCTTTATTTTAGAGACTTTTAAGATGAAAACTTGTTTAGAGACTTTTAAAAGAGTAGAGAACATACACGCAATAGTCCAATTGTATTGTTTGTGTTCAAATGTGTTACAGTATCAATTTTATGATCTTCATTTTGTTTTTAATCACAATGTTCAATCACCTGAGGATGATTATTTTTGTTTAGATTCATATTTACTCTTATTGATGCTGGCATTTGTGATTGTCATCTAGACAATGCAACTACAAACAGTGTTTCTGAAAGTTTATTTTCAATGCACGTTTTACAAGCACATTCAGCTGTTCATTCTTTCCTATTTTACATTGTCAAAGTATCTTTTTTTCAAGGGCATGAAAAAAAATCAGAGAAAAGTGAAGTCTTGATATTTAATTAAAGTACAAAAATGTCAGTGTCAAACGCATGCTGTTGTATGCCACACAGGGTGAAGGCTGGGTCAGCACTTCAGGATTCAAACACGAGTATTTCTCCAACATGCCCACAAAGAGACGGAAGCACACACACACACACACACACACACACACACACACACACACACACACACACACACACACACACACACACACACACACACACACACACACACACACACCATTTCTGTGTAGGCGTTTCCCTGTTGTGAGGACTGTCCTGTCAGTGAATCAGCTCACAGACAGTTTCTCACTCTGACTGGACTCACGGAGGTTTAGATAGCACACACTCTGTCATGTGTCACTGCCAGATGTTTCCAGTGTCAGACACACTGTCAGCCAGAAGGCCACCGTATTTCCCCAGATGGGTTTCTTTGTCTGTGTGTGATGTACCTGTATAAACACAACAAAGGGAGTTAGACTGACCAGCAGGTTACACAGCCTTACAGGAACATAATCATGAAAGACTGTGTATCTACTGTATGTAGATTTTTACTTGACATTGTCCGAATTGTGTTTTTAGTCTCACATTATTTTAAGATTTGAACATTTTCCTTATCAGCTAGTCACCCATGAATCAATATAAATGGAACTAACCATTAAAAAAAGGTGCTGTGCAAATGAAGTTTGAAATGAAATTTAGTTTTTATTATTTGTCATTAACTATGTAATGTTTTGATTCTTCACTAAAGATATTGGGGATCATTAGAACACCTAAGTCATAAGACAGAAGAAGGAAAGGAAAGGAAAGGAAAGGAAAGGAAAGGAAAGGAAAGGAGAGGAGAGGAGAGGAGAGGAGAGGAAAGGAAAGGAAAGGAAAGGAAAGGAAAGGAAAGGAAAGGAAAGGAAAGGAAAGAAAGCTAGTCATGGTATACTGTACAGGACAAGAAGAGCTGCACAGAAGGTCTGATTCACACACGGAAAAAGACAAGAACAGTGAGAAAAAGAGAACTAAGAGCAACATAAACTCATTAGCATTCTTCCAAACAAGTACACACTGATGGTGAGATGGCTGAGATGAGTTTATACATCACAGCTGAGAACAACAACACATTAGTTAAAGGAATGTGTGCTGTGAAATCCGTTCTGTGATATGCAGCTGACTTCTAGGAGAGTGTGGAATATTTAGCTGAGGTGAGAAATCAGCTATTGATAGATACATATTTTGTTTGTTTAGTTGTGCATCTCAAAGTTTTATGTATTTACTTTAATAAAACAACAACATTTTTGTGGGCAAATGAAGTGCACCTTCACACACACACACACGCACGCACGCACACACACACACACACACACACACACACACACACACACACACACACACACACACACACACAGGACTCAGATATATCAAAAGCCTCTCAGAGTTGTGGTATTAACAAGTGTCTCTGGTGCATCAGCAGGAGGTACAAAGTATGAACCAAATTCAAACGCAGTTTTCCGCGCCGTTCAGCATCATTCTCAGACATTTCCAGGCAAAAATCTCAACAATGGTTGTCTTTAAACTCTCACAATAAAACCAAACAGTATGTGAATTGTAACATTTTGTTATTTAAGGGAAAAGACAGTAAAAACAAAAAATAGGAAAAAGGACCTGGGAATGAATGCAGGTCTTAATAGGACACGCAGTCTCCACAACTCAAAGACACATACATATATTCTGTGCCTAACCAGGCATGAAGCACACATTTTCTCTCTTTTGTATCTTCATTCCTTCTTCTCCCCCCTCTTTCTCTCTCTCTCTCTCTCTCTCTCTCTCTCTCTCTCTCTCTCTCTCTCTCACACACACACTCACACACACAGTCACACTCACACCCTCTGCCTTGTGCTCCCCCCTTTCTCCTTTTCCATGGGTTGAAGTGAAAGGGATAACGGCAGGCTGATTATCACAATGAAATTATCCTGATTTTCTGCTCCACTTGGAGCCGTGGGGCGGGCAGCTGCTGCCTCCAAGACCGTCCCATCCGCCTCGCCTCTAATCATTCGGAAACATAAATTCTCGCGGGCTGGAAACCTGCCAGTCCCTTCCCAGATGACTGTGGGCAGCTGCACAGTGCGTGTGCATTTCTATGTTTTAGATCATGTATGTGTGTGAGAGAGTGAAGACACAAAGTAAAGGTAGAATAAATTTTCTGCATCTGTGTGTCTACCAATTGTTAGAGCTTGTTTGTGTGCAAGTGTGGGTTCTCTTCTTGCTCTGTTTGGTGTTGTTTTTGTTTTCCCTGCCGTTCTTGAGCACATAATTAAAGTCTGCATAATTTCACTTGGTGCAGAAATATTTAATTAATAATAGGAAACAACCCTTTCTCCCAAGGCCTGGGGGTTTAATCTTAATCTGTTTGTTATTTTAAGGATAAAAAAAAATAAAAAAATAAAAACTGGTGATAAAAGCAGGAGGGGGATACAGCAAAGGAAATCTAATCTCACACAGGCTTCAAAGGAAAACACTGAATCAGTGGTCTCACACATGCTCATACTATTAGCCTACCTTGAGCACTTTTAATCAAAACCCGATAAACTTGAGTTTTCGACAGAGCCCATACTAGCTTTAAGAGGATACAAACTTTTTTTAAATCAATCACACTTTAAAATAATCTGATACAACTCCCTTCCCCCCACTCATCATCAATGTAGTGGTTCAGCTATTTGATATTTAAATTCTCTAAAGTGCCAAAGAACTGTAGGGCAAACAAGCCGGACAGATTCTGACCAGATCTGAGGAACCAAAATGTAAAAAAAAAAAAAGTGTGCTGAAACAACAGAGAGAAGAAAAACGAAAGGAAAATGAGTGAGGGATTAAAACAAAAGTGGTGACAGTATCTATTGCATTCTGGGATTGATGGTGGATTTGGGGCTCCAATGTCAAATGTAGCAGTTCAATGTCAACCCATGCTGAAATGGAGCTTTCTCACTCAGCAGACACACGCACACAAAATATTTATTGACCTTGAACATGATACATCAGTGTAGAAGGCTCACACTGAATTTCCATTTGTTTTCGTCTGACTGACGTGATTAAAAAAAAAAAAAAGGGCCACTGGCTGAAACTCAAGCCTGTCAGACTGTGTTACAATACCGTCTCCTTCAGATAACAAATAATGAGTAAGGAGCAATAATAGTGTGCAATAAAAAAGTAAAGGAATAACTCAATGTGTATGTCTGTGCTTGTCATGTTAAAAAGAAATAGATATGTTTAAACAATCACATTTTGGGAATCTGTCTCCATTTTGATGGCAAAATCTAATTTTAAGGTGAAGCCCTGGCTTAAGGTTAGAGCATGGTTAGAAAATGAGTGGTAAGGTGTGTGTGTGTGTGTGTGTGTGTGTGTGTGTGTGTGTGTGTGTGTGTGTGTGTGTGTGTGTGTGTGTGTGTGTGTGTGTGTGTGTGTGTGTGTGTGGTGTGTGTGTGTGTGTGTGTGTAACAATACAGATTTCACTTGATAATATAAACTATGTCAGCAGCTACTTTTCTCCCTCGGGTATAAAATACGTAAACATGGTGTTTTGTCTTGTTTGCTCACATGTTTTACACTGAAATAGCTCAAAAGCAATTGGATGATGACCATTTTGTACAAACATTCTCCAGTGGATATTCCCAACGACTTTGGTGACAAGAAGGCCGCTGACAAAAATGCATAACACCGAGGCTGGAAGTCAAAGTAAAGCAAGCTTTACTTATGAAAATGCTGGTCCATCAGAAATAAAGTAGTCCGACAAAAACATTTAATGCAGGCGGCAGCAGAATCCAAAAATAGGCAATACCAAAAAACACAGAGGCAAAAAGGCGCATAAAGAACTGAACTCAGGTACTTCTACAAACCGTATCCAGTGTAAGCGTCTATCCACAAAGGTGAACAGGGCGGGCTTTATATTCACAACTACCTGATGGGAAAGCAAGACACAGGTGGGAACAGAAACCGGTGGGAAACTAAACAATGGCAGGAAATAAATCACACATGTACTCCCAAGGCGGATGATTTCAAAATAAAACAGAAAGGGATTACACAGTGAGATTCAAACAAGGTGCGACAAAGTGAAAGTAAGGGCTGCAAATCCGTGAGGCCAAAATGAAAACTTGGGCTCTATGGAAAAGTCTAAAAATTCTCAACTGCAGCTCTACCAGACGGGATCCAGGACAGAATGTTTGGGATGAATGAAACACTGTTTGGATTAAAAGCAAATGTACTTCACTTTACTGTCTTAATAATTTCCAAATACATCATTTAAAATGATTAATCTCAATATTTCAGGCAGCAATCAAACCCCAAAGACATCTCAGTGTGGATTTATTCATTGTCTTGCTGCAGCGTTCAGAGCTTACACACTTGAGACAGAATATTCATAGTTTAAACACTTTAAACAGAATGTACAGAGTTTAAAAATATTAAACAGTATGATCAGACTTTAAACTGAATGTTCAGAGTGTAAATGCAACGTTCTGGATGAACGAAAATCTGTTTAGATCAGAATTTTCCTGGGAGGATGAAAAGCAAATGTACCCCTGATGTATGTAATTTGATGCCATTTCGCATTTAATGTATGTTTATTTTATGAATTATTTCCTTGCGAGATATAATAGATTAGATTTCATTTATCATAACATTTATTTTCAGCTTTGCAATTTACTTGTATCCAGATACAGACTGTGCACTCCTATTGCGCCTGTGTGTATGTGTTTTTATGTGCCTGTGTGCATGCGTGCATGTATGTGTGTGTGATGGTCTGCCACGGTCGGGCTCTGCAGCAGACCATCAGGGCAATCTCAGAGGCGGCGGAAAGAAGCAGCCAGTGGATCTGGATTAAGCGGAATGACCCACGTCTGGGCTCCAACTACGTCAGCATAACCCACTTGAGAACCCCCACCTGTTAACCATTCAGTCGTCTACCATTCTCAATGTTGTCAATTTCGAGACAGTTGGGCACGGCACACGAGCTGAGGGCTGATCACCCGACAGCTGGCCGCCTTTGGGGAAGGTGTGTAGTGTTTAAAGGCCGAAACACCCAGTGACACAAGGGAACATTACTGACGATGTGTCCTGGGCCCAGCCGTCCCAAAATTCTACAACCTAAACCAGACCGAGATACACCCCGCACAAGCCGGAAAACCCCAACTTGTCGATCGTCAACCACTCAAAACAAGTTTAATTTCCTAGAAGTGCTCGCCACCTTGGCACGAGGGACAGTCAAACATCATGTCCTGTGTTTTTTGATTCTATGCATACACTGTATGCATGAGTTTCTTTATGTGTTTGTGTCGAGTGTGAGTCGCATTCATGCATGAATTGTGTCTGCCCACCTATGTTGGTGCATGTGCCAATATGCCTGTATGCAAATAAGCATTTGCATATTTTTGTCTGTGTTCAGCTTTATCAGGCTGCACATGCTGTGTATTTGTGAGTGCGTCTGCCTGTCTGTGTGCGCACACCTACTATGTATATCTGTATGTATGTGTACTCCACTGATGCAGTTACTCCTCAGGGCTCTGACAAACAGTGTGTCAGTGTATCTGTCTCACTGCCCATGAGGAGTTCAGTGTTTGCTGTCGTGGGGAAAATCAGTCTCCATTTCTCATATAGAGTTGTGTAACTTTCATTCGCCTCTGGACGAGACAGATAAATAATGAGGCATCCTCTGTCACGCACCCACATATGGAGTGTGTCACATTCACATAAATCCTAAGCGACGGCATCACAAAAGCGTTGATTTGTCTGAGCTCCTGGCAGAAGATTTCACATTGTATGTACATCCTCACATTTGTTTTATGGCATGTAAGCAATGAGCAAATAAATAGTTCAATCGCATCAAATTTAAAAGGCTTAAGTGTCAATGCAACAAGAAGCCTAACAAAGCATGTTGTCAAGTCATCAGCCACTATTAGTTCGCACTGCACTTTGTGTATTTAGCCCAATATCTGTGCCGAAAATTAAGATGAATACAAAAATTTGAACTGACTTGAATTTCAGCTGACTGCAAAAATCTTCTGTGAGGTAACTTACAGTACAAACTGTTTAATATTCAAAACATAATTTAAAATGAAATCCACTGTTTTGAGTATTTAATTTTATTTGCTACCTGATGGCTGCCCAGTGCAGTGTTTTGTGTTGCTTTTACAGGAAACATTTGTAGGAGCACGCGAAAAAAATAATATCAAAGATACTGTGACGTGGTGTAGTACCAGTGGGGTAACATTCAAGGACGGACACACACACACACACACACACACACACACACACACACACATACACACAGGACTCGGATATATCAAAAGCCTCTCAGAGTTGTGGTATTAACAAGTGTCTCTGGTGCATCAGCAGGAGGTCTGAGTTGGAGACTTTCATGCTATGAACTAAAAGTACAGTTTTTGTTCTTCAGTTGTTACACAGCTTTCACAAACGTGACATCTTGGGCTTCTGCTCGTTGCGGCGTTTCAGTCGCTATCTGAGGTGCTGATACGGCACTGACAGGGCTGGACGCTGCTGCTGTCGCTGTCCAAGGTGCTAATTCTCTGACTGGAGACGATTTTTCTTTGAGCTGTTTTTTTTTTTTTTTTTTTTTTTCAATTAATTTGAATTGTTATTGTTTGTTTGGTTTGGTAGTTTGTCCTCAAATCTGATTTGACTGACATTTTACTGATCAATTTATTGTCAAGTAATGAAGACAAGACAAAAGCTGGTCATGCAACTTGAACGCCACAATCAGACAGATTGAACTTTATGTCCTTTCATCTTGTCTTTCTTCTTCTCATCCTTTCGCCTCCCATTGTTCCAGTGTATGTTAGTGCTTGTCTGTTTGATTGTATTTAATTGCCTCAGCTCTCAGCAGGTAGTCTCTCTGTCACATTGCTGCAGCGCTGCACGACGATGTTTTTTTGACAGCAGAGTAGACGTCATAGAAAGCTGTACAAGTCTAGGTTTAATTTCTTCCATTTGTTTAATTTTATAATCTACTTTTGTTTTTGTTTTTATCCTAAACTCCAATTTATTAAAAAGAACACTGAAAAGATGCATAAGCAGGTATTTTGGGAAGATGAAAGATGGCAATGAATCCAATATTTCTCTTTACCAAAAACAGACCAAAGAACGAAAATTAAAACATATATTGTTTATTCAATTGGTTATTTAATCATTTAAATATAACATAACATGCCACAATGAAATGCAAATTGTTTCTTGATTCAAGTTACATTTTTGTGATGGTTGCTCCAAACTGGAAAAACCCTCTACATTTTGTTGTTGTCGTTCCACCAAAATCCTCTCTCTTAATACCAAGATAATATCTCCTCAATAAATATTCATTTAGGACAAAAATTAGAAGCCATTTCTTTGCAAACACATGTGAGTGTGTGTTTGGCGTGACTGTGCGCAGTATTCTACTTAAAGAAGCATCCATTTGCATGTGTGAGAGGACCCTAAATGTATGTGTGCGCGACTGTTCAGAAGGCTCCCATTGGAATTAATTATTTAACAGAGTCTCCTTTACTTATCCATGGTCGACTGGCCGCAGGCATGTACCGCTCTGCTCCCAACGACACAAGAGACTACCCTAATTCACCATCCACCCTTCTGCAGTATGCCCCCATCTCACCCTACAACCCCACCCTATGTCTCAGCTAGCTCCAAGAGGTCCACTGAAGATTTCCCCTCATCATATCTTTGCTTCTTGGGTCCCCAAAACTACTGAAGAAAGCCAGAAAGGGAAAAGCAAGACATAGAGAAAGCGTCAGTTTAGGGTAAAAGATGAAGAGAGAGTCATGTGGGCCAAAATAAATGAGGTTTTAAAGACGTTTTTTGTAAAAGAAAATAAAGTAGGTTACAAAACAATGCTTTTATTTTTCAAAATGTTTGATCCCAAACAGACAGACAAGCTGACAGACAGACAAGCTGCGACAAGTCTGTCATCCTAGAGTCCTGCTATCCAGGAGTTGGATGCGAACATTTGTCGTCAACAGTGACGAATCATGTAAAATATTCATCCATGTGGCTGGCTTAATAATGTATTATACATCAATTTACCACCCAGAGCTTTTGCAGCGCTCTGCTTTGCTCTGACTGCCTCCAAGTACTTGAAGTCCAATCATTCAAGAAACATCCACAGCTTGAAAATATCAAACTTGCACCATTACAAATTCAGATTAAAGTGGCGGCGCCTTTCTAGAAGCAGCCAATTTCTGAGTCTTTTTCAAACTATTGTATAAGTGGGATCTAAATACGTTAAAGACAAACATCTTTGTCGAAGAGGAATGAGAGCTTTAATGTGAAACAGATTAAAAAGGAATGCGGTGTTGTGGGGCTTGTTTACCAATTTATTCCCTATTAAAAGTTTTAAGGGCTACTCAATAAGCCTGTTTGGAAAATTGCATGCATCACACACATACTGTCCAAATATAGCTGGTGGATCTCTGACTGATCTCTTCATTCCGTGGCAGCCAGGCGCTGATGTGACCCTGTCAGGCTGCCGACTGAGACTGATGGGATGCTACGAGTGTCTGCGGTGGGGCTCCTGCTGCCGCTGCGTCATCTCCATATTTATAGCTAGACTCCATCCATCCTATAATCCGGATGTAGTGAGAACCGAAGCTATCGAGTGCACATATGGACACACATAAACATGCACACACGTCCACTGCCTCGACAATCTCTCTCCGCTTCTTCCTCAGGTGACATGTGTAATCTTCCCTTCTCTTAAACACAGACACTCGTGCACAAACACAAACGTGTACATGCTCATTGAGTATACATAAGTAGGGATTAATCGTGAGCGGCTGAGTTGATGAGAGCCACAGGGAGGGCCAACTCAAAGCCATAGTCACACTCCAATGTGACTCGAGGCGTAAAGGGCTGTACATTGTGCTTTCACTACTCTGAACTTTCAGTGTGTGCGTGAGAGACACAGAGAGAGAGAGAGAGAGAGAGAGAGAGAGAGAGAGAGCTGACAGGCACATTCAGATTTACCCGTGACCTTTGATAGAGGGAGGGAAAGAGGGATAAGTCAGAAAAAGAGAGGAGCGTCAAAGAAAAATGTGGACTTTGGAGATGCCGTTTGTACCATTTGAAGGTTTAATTTTACCCACTCTGTGTGCACCAAGGTTTCTGTACGTGCTTTGTCTTTTAAAAACTGATTTCAGACTCATGCCTATTTTTGCCTATGACACACTAAATTTCCACTGAGGTGAATACATCCTGAAACTGCCTTTATAATTATCAAAAGCTAATTCTGTCAAGTAGTGCTACAGAATAACTACTGAATGTCTAGTTGATATTTTATATATAGATACTAAAAAATACTTTTTACTTATGAAGCACTTCACAATTAAGAGAGATAAAAGATAAAGGACAAATCAATAACATAAAATAATCAAATACAAATGTATTAAAATTGTGTTTATCCTGTAAGGTTTATTTAAAATAAATCAATAAAGGTCATTCACAAAGGTTCTATGTGACTATTTTTCCACAACCCAAACTTCCACTTGCAGTCCATGTATATATCTGCAGTGCATTTGGGAGTTTTATGGGCTGACTCATCTGGACCCCGACAAAAAAAGAGCGAGCACATCTGGCAGTTCCTCCCCAGCTGGATAACTCTCCTGACACCTAACTCCATTCTCTTATCACTCCTCCAGCCCTTTTGTTTTCTACCTCATTTCACCATTCCTCCAGTCCTGTGTTCGCTGTGGTCTTCCTCTGTTTTCGTGACCAGCAGCTACAAACTCAGAGTTGGATCTAACACAAACTCACAACCACCTGATATAAGTTTAGTCTCGCAACTATGAGATGCAGCTGCATCAGATGATTATGAAATAAATATTGTTTGAGTGACTGAACAATATTCATACAGTTCCTCACTCATATCATATCTTCTCTGAGGAGTTTCCACTTACAATTTAAGCATTGTTAGTTGCACTGGTACCTTTGCACTGGTACCTTTGTAATCTTGGCCATTATACAGCACCAATATGTCACAATAACAGCCGACAGCACACTCATCCATATGTCACTGACAAATTGTTGGCTCTTGTGCTGGACGCTAAAATACATTTAAGAAAGGGAATGAAGAAAGAATGCAGGAGAATTATAGTTTTGTAATATGCTGTAAATGTTATATTTACAGCAAAAGCTCAACAAAACGCCAGTGATTGAACAACACTGAATGAAAATATGACTTCTACATACTGGCAATAAAACCAGCTCAACTTAAACCACACCTGTTCTGAGACTCTAAACAACATGAAAACGAGCTACAGCTGTAATTACATTGTACATTGTGGACTTTTTGCTTTGTATTGTGGTATTGAACAGAAAGCTCCTCTAAAAAAAAAAACTCTAGTTTTCATTTGCTAAAATATTCTTTACGGCTCATTGTCTTCAGAAGATTATTATCTCTACATTACATTACATTACATTGTATCCACAGTATACAGTAATTTGCAGGCTGCACATGCCTGCAAATGTTTTTTTTTTTTTATCAATTTTTATTAACCTACTGTTACTACTGTGATCTGTCCTTTACCTCTTTCCTCTCTCTCTCGTATCTCTTATACAGACACTGATTATTGTTTTACTGTACAGCTTCAAACCTCTGTGTCATTAGACAGTATGCCGCAACTGAGATGTAGGATGCATGCAGACAAAATCACACAGAGAAAATACTTCTTTTTTTTTAAGCCCCCAGCAGGATTACAACATTTAGGGATGATTTCCTTTTACACACACACTTCACCTTACCAATCTTTGGCTGATTATTCAAACTCCAACAGAGTCAGGGACCTTAGTATTACTAAAAACGACTAGAGTCAGTTTTGTTACTTTAAGTCTTTTTACAAGTTTAATCTACATTGTGCAATTCAAAGTGTGTCTATAGATTGTAGGTTCGAACTGTTGTTGGCAATTTATGTGGTGCATAAATAAATATATATACTGTATAACACACATCAGTCTACAGCCAGTGCTCTTCTCACAAGCCATGCATAAATTCCTTATATTTTACAAAGAAATTTACAGGGAAACATACAGAGAACTGGTATCTGACAACAGGAAAACACAAGATCATTACCAGCTGTCAAAAAATATTTTCTAAACTTACTGTACTACAATTCAAAAGTATCCTGTCTTTATCGCTCTGGCTTACAACTACTAAGTGGTATGACAAAGTTATTCAGGGTCTTCTTTTTTTGTGAATCATATTTTAGGAGGTTCTTTGACAGTAATTGCAGTGATGATTAGTTAAATAACTGCCTGACAATGTTAAACATTAAATAAGACTGTATAATATCAACAACTGTGGAAGGACGAGTGGACATTTTCAGTAGAACACAGAATAGAAATGCAGCCACACTGGGAGACAGAAGTTGACTTTGAAAAAAGAGATACTGTCAGCAGTGGCAGGTCATAGCGTGGCCCAGGAGAGGAGAAAAACAAAGAAAAGAGAGCAGATGTGATAATAAGGTTTGAAAAAACTGATTTGGGGGGAAAGAGATCAGATAACCAGCATTGCTCTTACTGATGGGGCAAAACATAGGAAATCTGGGTAAATCATGTGAGGAAGCAGACAGCTGAAGGCTGATGGCTGATGATGGAGTCCCAGAGAAGAGTAAGGGACAGACAGAGGAGAGACAAAAAGTCAGAAAAGGAGGACAATTGGTACACTAGTGTTTGATGTAAAAGAGCTGCGGGGGGGGGGGGCACTCCCAAAGTAATTCAAGCTGGACAAAGAAGCAGACAGAGGTAGACAGAAAAAGGGAGAAAGAGCGGGGACGAAGACAAGTGTCTCATTTGAAGAAGTTGATGACTGGCTGGAGGAAGAGTCCCAGAGTTCCCAGCACACACACCGTCACAAAAACCCACAGAAAAATCCTGTCGATGACCATGGCGACGTACTTCCAGTCATCCTCCACCTGAGGAGAAAATAAGAGGGGAACTTTGGTGTGTGTGCATATGCAGAAATGTTTAGGCCACACATATTTATATTCATTGTGCTCTTTCTCCTTCCCTTAAATACTCCCAGCGACCTTTGCTTAATGGCTGTTGTGAACTTTACAGCAATGGTACAAATTGTCACATTCGCTGCATCTCACTGTGTCGACACTAGAGCAGTATGGCAATGAGGGTAATGTGTGCGTTCCTATTTCTGTGTAAAAGAGCCTGAGAGAAGAGTTTACGATCATGCATATGTTTATATTTGGAGTAGTTTCTAAATGTGTGTGTGTGTGGACAGTCATATCACGCAGTACAATCAGTGAAGGGGCTGATTGGTCCTAAAAGATTACTGCTGCCTGACAAAGACCCCAAACATCCAACCTTAGTGATAACAATTTTTATCTTCAGCGACAATAAGAACAAAGAGTCCTGCAACCGATGATATGGCCCTTACAAAGCCCTGATCTCAGCATCATGGAGTCAGTCTGGGCCTCCTGATATTCCTAGCATTGTTTATAAAAGCACAACATCACTTCCTTTTAGCATTGAAAACATTTGTGCAGAACTGCATATAGTACGAGTATTCATTGATCAGTCAGGTGTAGACAATACGATCATGGCTGCAGTGACCATAATGCCATTGTGTGTGCACAGAGGAGGCAGTGTGGCTATTCTGCATGCATCAAAGAAAGATCCAAGCACTGCTAAGAAAAGATGGAGCTGAAGCAACAAACATATCAGGACCATTCAGAGTGGGAGGGAGGCATTCACAAAGCCCTTCATCTGTGACAAACAAGCAGCTTTACACTCCCTTTATAGCCCTGGGTAAATGGTTTCTACGCTATTTACTAAGCTACACAGAAATTCACCTACTCTGCAGAGATAACACACATGCTGTTTAGCTTTTGTTATGTGTGTGTGCTGTGTATATTGTGGGAACAAAATCTGTTGTCACCATTCTAAGAATAAAAAGTGTGGTCCACACAACATGATTTATTTTAAGGATTAAGGACGAGGTTATGATTAAGGCTTGAGGAGAAGCATGTAGCTGTTTTGTAGCCCTAACCAACATTTCCTGAAGCGAGGTCACTGTGCACAGATTTTGCACAGCTGTCTCTGAAGCCACAAAAAGGCTTCATACAACTTTTTTTTTCAACAATTACCTTCATACTCTCCAAGACTTGTAAACAGACTGATATGTAAGAACAGTCCATTTGAATTTAAATGCTATTTCTTATTACATATGAAAACAGAATGTGATTTGAAGAGCTTTTCTGTGAATAATATTATGGTAATCAGTGCAGCTTCACGTTGTCATTGAGCAGCTGACACTATCTAACAGCTCAGAGTGAGGCTCTTCACTATTCACTTGTGGATTTGCAGTGTGATACTGAATTATGATTTTACAATATTATTAGACGTTCTGCTGAGAAAAATCTTATATCTAATGGGAAGATGCAAACTAATGCTAACATTCCCAAAATAAATGGCCAACAATAAATAAAGTACACAGTGACTGTTCCACAACAGCTTATCTACCTCAATTATTTTGCAGACAGCAACACACACACACACACAACTTGAACTGTTTTTTTGCATACCTCTTTGGCTTTGTTGCGAGTCCTCATGTTCTCTGCGATGTATTTTACGCTCTCAATAGCCTGCTTGATCTCTGGAGACACCACCGAAAAGGCCACGACAGCATTGACTGGGGATGGGGCATTTAGGGGCCTTGACAGCTTGGGCAGGTCTGACTCCTGGGGCCCCTGAGTTGGAGGTGCCGGAGGAGGAGGAGGAGGAGGAGGAGGAGGCGGCGGCGGCGCCATTAGAGGCGGCGGCGCCATCGGAGGCGGCACAGGAGTCGGTACCTCCTTGCCTCTGTAGGGGCACCTCCTGTTCATATCCCGGTTCATCTCCCGGTTCAAGTCACGGTTCATATCACCATACTCCACACAGTTCATGGAGCCGCCAGCTGAGGAGGTTCCTCCCACTCCACCTGCGGCACTATCCAGCTGTGGACACGCGACACCCCCCGTTATACCTCCAACACTAACACTTCCTGAGCCACTTCCAATGCTGTTCTTCCTCTTCTTGTTCCCTCCGCTGGTTCCTCCTCCTCCCATCTCTCCTGTGATACTGGCAGGTGAGGAGCAGCCCTGGTCAATAGGCCGCCTCATCAGCATTACCCTTGGCAGCACCCCGAGGAAGACAGACCTCACCCACTCCGGCATTGTGTGAGTCATTGGGGTGCGGTAGTGGACATTCAGCACAAAGACAGTGATGACGATGCTAAGTGTGACGAATATCATCGTGAAGAGAAGGTACTCCCCGATCAGTGGGATGACGAGCGAGGTAGAAGGGATGGTCTCGGTGATGACGAGCAGGAAGACAGTGAGGGAGAGGAGGACGGAGATACACAGGGTGACCTTCTCCCCACAGTCTGACGGGAGGTAGAAGACCAGCACCGTGAGGAAGGAGATGAGGAGGCAGGGGATGATGAGGTTGATGGTGTAAAAGAGAGGCAGGCGGCGGATGTAGAAGGAGTAGGTGATGTCCGGGTAGATCTCTTCACAGCAGTTATACTTGATGTCGTGCTTGTATCCTGGTGCGTCGATGATCTCCCACTCCCCACTTTCCCAGAAGTCTTTCAGGTTCACCTGGTGAATCAAATGTGCGAATTACTTTTAGGAAAAATATTTGAACACCAACATTTTTCTGTATATGTTAATAGAAATCAAGACAGTTTAAAGCAGGGGTCTCCAACCAGTAGATCACAATCTACCCAGTAGATCATCAGAGCTCTCAAGGAAAACAAGGTTGGTGACCCCTGGTTTAAAGAGAAAAAGCGACTTGTAAAATGTTTTTCCATCTGAAAAGAATCTGCTTTAAAACAATATTCAGGTGCCAATTTCAACACCGCAACAAGTTTTGCTTGCTATAACCGTTCCTTCCTTTCAAGCCCTGAAAAAAATCAGCCCCCAAATTATTTTCAGTGTAAGTGATGGGGGACAAATACAAAATCGTGGTTTTATGTAAAAATACATTATATAAAGTTTATCTGAAGCAAATATGAGGCTTGAGCAGTCTGCCTATGTCAAAGTATTTTTTGGATTGTATTTTTTTTGCACAAATCAAGGACTTTGATCACTTAATACTGAAAGTGTGTCTAAGTGGTGGCACAAAGAGAATACAAGTTCTACATGCAGACTAACAGCAACAAGCTAAGGTTAGTGGCACACCGAGGAGCAAAGAGCTTGTCGATGCATCAGCAATGCCGCCTGTTGCAACAATTCAGGTTTACCCAAAACATATTGGTGACATTTTTTAAGCATATGAACAGCTTGATGAATAAACAAATGTGTTGTTTGCCGTCTCTTAAGTTCATTTGAGAAAACAGCTACTCTCATCCTCGTTACCCTGGACGATCTCTCTGACCTTTGAGCCAATGAGCACCAGGTCGATCTTCGCCTTGTCGTAGGTCCAGGAGCCAAACTTCATAGAGCAGTTCTGGTAGTCAAAGGGGAAGTAGGTGATGTCCATGGGGCAGGAGGATTTGAAAATTGCAGGAGGAACCCAAGTGATCGTGCCATCAAATTTCAGCAGAGCCTTGGTCTTGTCTTCCACAAGGAAATCACCTACAGCACTGTGAGAGCATTTTAAAGGCCATTATAACATTTACCTCAAAATGTCAGAGGATGGCGAGCATAAATAACATAAGCAAGTACGAAGAAAAGTAAAGAAATAAAGTAAAGAAGTTAAAAAAAATTTAAAAAAAAAAAAAAAAAGTTAAAGAGGGTAAGCTCTGCATTCAGACAGGCATGATTATTTAACTGGCAAGCAAAAGTAATTTGATGGCTGGCAAATTATTTTATAGAAAATATATGTCGGACATGTATATATGTAAATACAGTAATGTGTTGCCTATCGTGCGAGATGTCTCTTTGCATCGCCTTAGAAAAGCTAAGCATGGAGACATGCACCTCCCATTGGTGCACTGAAACTTACTTGTTGTACAAAACGATGTCTGGCCTCCAGATCTTATTGGAGGGAACTCGTATGAACTCAATCCCATCGAACTCAATGGGGATCCATTTCAATTTGTAGTCGTTCCACACCTAAAAGAAAGCCAAAACCAGATATAATCATCATTCACTTTGAACAAATAACACGAGACAACTTGTATAAAGAACGTAATCAGCACTCACATGTCTCAGCCACAGGTTGGTTTCCATGATTTGATTCACTTCATCCTGAAAGGACATGCAGGTAAAATCAGTCCATTGAATGGATCAGCCATACTGTCTTACACACACTTTACAAACTTTATTTTCATACAGACTTTCTGCTCTTACCACTTTGACAAGCTGAGACATGGACACCTCAAACTCCACAGTAACTGGATCGGATACATTCTCCACCGGTCGGATGAACTGATTGTACCTTCGGAACAGCCTCCGAAATAATCTGTCCTCCCCCTTCGATGGAAAACAGCCTAATGAAAAAGAAGAAGAAGATGATGATGATGATGATGATGATGATGATGATGATGATGATGATGATGATGATGAAGGAACAGAAAAAGATGAGCAGACAAGGGAAAACACTGTCAATTCACGTTCACTGTGTTGAAATGGGGCTTTGTTGAGCTCTCAAAGAACTCCAATATTGCTAAAAGGTCAGTCACTCAAAAGGATTTCATATTAATGTCTGCTCAACCAAATATTAAAGGGACACAAGGACGAATTAAACAGAGACAAAGAATGACGCAAAGCAAATTGCAACACATTAGCCATCACATTGAATCCACGTTACTCAGAACAGCTTCAACATTTCCTCACTTTCATCTCGTGCCACTACCAACAGACTAAACATCACATACACCTACATCTTTATTAAAGGACTCACTCCTAAAAGCATCAATCCATACAGGTAGGTTACCTATATTTCATAAAGTTTTGACACATACGCGACTCAGACTTCTCTCCTCCCTGATTCAATTAAGGTAAATGGAATATTATTTGTGGTGCTTTGTTTAGTTTAAGCATCAAAAAACAAATCCCTTTAACCTCTGTCATACTTGAGACATGGCAGTGGATATTCTGAGCAAATAAGATCACATCTGTCCACATGTCTACACATCACAAGGAGTTTGAACTATTTAATCAGTATATTTTTGCTCTGGATGGAAAATGGGCACAATGAAGACAAAGACTGAAAGCTTTTGTGAAAACTCCAAAAACAAGGTGCTTTAACCAAAAAAAGAGGAATGTGTCCTTGGCCAGAGTGTCTGCAGAAGTGTTTGTGTGTGTGTGTGTGTGTGTGTGTAAGGCTGGACTGAAGGTCACGATGTGGAAATCTGTCACTAGTAACACTGGTGCTCGGGATGGCACATAGACCCACGCCCATCCAAGCAGAAAATGTGGCCTCACTTGGGACAGCACACACTCACACCACTAGCACAACCTCAAACACTGTTCCAGAGGCTGCAGCTCTGTATCCTCAATTCATCACCACAGAAATGGAAATAATGTCTCTTGGTTAAACTTACTCTGTGTCTTCATTCCAGTCTCTTCATCACATCTTTCCTTTGTCATGTTCCTCTCCTCTATTTTACTCTTTACTTTTGGGTAACACAGGACACCACAGTTTGACAACAACAACAACAACAACTGATTTTTTTTTTTTAAAAAAGCAGAAGCCAACCTCTTCTTCCATCACAAGTAAAGAAGGGTTGAAAATATTATTGAACGCAGAACAAAACCATCAAGACTGCACTTAGCGAGCTGCCTGAACCGTTTTAGAGATGGAGGTGAATGTGTTTCACAAAAAGGGCCAGTGCAGCGCAACCCATATACACACAAATAGCTGCATTCCCTGAAAGGGTTTGTTTCCGTGGCAACAACTAAATAAAACAAGGACCTTTAATCGGAAGTGTCGAGTCAGTTAGCGTGCTACAAACCAGAAATGATGGAAAACTGATTCACAATTCAACTCTGATATTTCTATTCCTGCCATCTTGTTCTTTACTACTCTTCTTCATCTCATTATTTGTGTCGTGTTTTAAAACAGAAAAAAGGAAGAACAATAACTGAAACACCATTTTACAGTAAGCACATGAAGGTTACAAACATTCATAACTACAGATTTGTCCTAGAAAGAGGTTTTACAGAACATATCAGCTATCAACAATGTGCACAATTGGTTTTGTTGGTATAAATAATTAAGAGACCAGCAGCAGAGTTAACCACAATCATTTAGTTTTGCCAGCGGGCCCTCCCCTCTTTTCCAGTGGCCTTAACTTTATTACTTTTATTAATATTATTATTATTATTATTATTATTATTATTATTATATGGCTGATATTTACCAGTATTAGTAATGTCTTCAACTATTACAAGACATAATATCCAACACATTCCCTTTGGATTAAAGTTGACTTTCAGTAGAGGTGGTACCTTAATATCACATCTTTTGAAGAACCTATGCTGAAACAAATATTTCATATTCACTGTGCATACAGTAAAGTAATAAAGTCATTCTTCGGTTTATTACCATTGGGAGTAGACTTAAATGAATATCTTCCAGACATCTCGGCTCACAGTCTGTATGTATTCCCATATTAAGGGACATGCTCACAACATCTATTTTAACCTGCCAGGCCAAGAGAAACAAATGAATATCACTCAATCTTATCCCAAGTTAATTTATCTGAGGGGGATATTCATCTGAAACTTTTCTAATAATGTTAGAGTCCACCAACAGTAATTCAGAGAGGCAGTGACTTAACTTCTGAAGCCTTTCCTAGGTTTTACAATACTTTTGTTTTCAACTCTTTGAGGACCAACGCAGCTCAGAGGTATACTCAGCCTACTGAGCTAAAATTTTGATCACTAAAAAACAACACTTATATAATCACAATGTCTGGTGCACATAAAAAAAAGACAACACACAAATAAGATTAGAGACAATATTTAGTTGCAAATAAAGGTCAAAACTATGAACAGCACGCTGCAGCAAAAAAAAGGAGGTTGTGCAATGACTAAATATGGCCCAATAATTTACACACCACATTGATTTTAAATAATTTAAATAATAAATAGTGTTGCTAAAATTTAAATTAAAATAAAACACATCCAGCTGGGCATATTAGTGGAGGCAGAAGTCATTCATGTCCACTGAGATAAATAACAATTAGGCTGCGTTATGTAGGAATCAGAAAAGCTGATTTAATTTGACTTCAGTGGAGATGTTGGGAGCAAAAAACACATAAAACATCTACAAAACTGCACAAACTAAAAACAAAACCAGATGTAGCACCAATGTTCATGGAGTAAAAAGTTGCATTAGGGGCAATAATGACTTCAAAACTCTCGAGAAGTTTTCCGAGGTCACTGACAGAGGCGAGTTGAGTCTTAAAGCTTAATGAAAAGACCTTTCTCCAGAGACACTTGTGTAATTTCAGCTCTTAGTACCTGCCTTAAAAACTAACCACAGCTCCCTGATTCGCCACACTGTCAGAACCTTGTTTAAGCCTCTAATTGGGTGAGGGAAAGCCAGGGCAATTATAATCAGTCAATTAATTGGACCTTTTGTTCGTTGTGACATAAGAAAAAAAAAATGAAGCCAATAATTTTTTTTTTGTCCTGTGTTGCACAGTCACTCGGCTAATTCCCTTTATTTTTTTCTACCACTAAAGATCTTAAGAAGCCTCAGTTTCAAGGAAGTTAATTATAACCTTTGCACTTTCACCTCTGCTGATTATTCCCTTCTTTTACTGCTCGCCACACTCTGTGGTATTTAATGTGAGGGTTTAATTTGTGAGCCACAGCAGTTAATTTTTAAGTGTGCATGTGAAAGTAACAGGCAAGAAGTAATAAAACATTCATGGTGAAGGACGATTTATGAAAAACTCCCTTCCATCAGTAAACACGTCACTCTAACAGAGATCAGGTTCAGATTTATATGCAGAGCACATGACCCCTGCATTCTGAATACTTTTTAATTTTACTTTTAGTAAGTACTACAAGTACCCTTACAAAGTATGTACTGTTGCATGTAGTATGTATACAATTGGGACATAGAACTTCATCATAAAAATGCGCCTGAAACTTTTACCCTCTTGGTCATATCCGTCACGATACGTAGCAGGACATTTGAAGTACAAAGAAAAAGGATGCGATTTGGAACAAGTTTGCTTCTTTTTAATGCGTCTTCTTCTCTTTCTTCCTTTTGCTGGCGGAGCCATAGCGCCACCAACTGTCTCAGCAGCTCAGTCGATGTGACGTATCTTCCACCGCACAGAGGATTGTGGGTGAGAACAGCTAAAGCAGCATGCAGAAGTCATACACATGTCTATAAAAAATAAAAAAAAACACATACTGTATGTTACACACTTGCAAATAAAATGATTCTTCTTCTAAGGTTTACTAAATAAAGACAAATTACAGCTGGAAATGGCATTGGATTTGCAGGCGTTTGATCATAAACCAAACTGTGAGTGAACATTTTGACTCGATAATGTCTCTAGAGCAATGAGTCCCAAACTGTGCTACGTGTAACACCTGGTGCTGGCATGGCCAGTAAAACAAAGAAACGTACACGGACACAGAATGGCACGAGACAAAAATCTAGGAACAGAGGCAAACTGAAAAACAGAAAAGGAGTAATATAAACAGAGGAGCCTGATAATGAAGAGGAAACAGGTGAGCAGAGTGGCCGGGAAGCAGTGGGAAGAAACGGGAAAGTGGAAACAGGTGAGAAGGATCAAATGAGCAGGAAACACACAAGGGTGGAAAGTTAAACAACAATGCAATGGAGAACTTCACATTAAAACAGGAAACACAAAAAAACAGACTAAAAGAAAGCCTAAAAGATACTAACACTAAAATAATAGAATTTCGGTTCTGATGACCAAACCAAAAAGTTAAGAGATCATCACAGTTATTACAACTTATCTCAATGAGGACCTTGATTGTCTGACATGACACTCCATCAAAAGGTTGTTGAGATATTTCACTCCCAACCCCAAATGCCAACCTCCTGATGGGGCTTAGAGAACAGTCAGGAAAGTAATGTTGACATATCACCTGGGAAACAGAAATATCTGTTAAAAATTGCAATGGCAATTGCGACTGGTTGGTTGATGAACAAAGCACCATGGCAGTAAGAATATCTCCAGGGATCATCACCATCAAAACATGTCCACATTTTCTCAGCTCAGGTGTTTAAAGCGTCAGAGGACAGTTGTTAATCACTGTAGACAGAAATGTCCACGCATCTGATTATGCAAATTATGTGAAAGTAGCTTGACAATCATGTTGCATTGTACCAGACGTGTGCTCTTTCCTTCCCCCTGTCTTTGTGATTCGGTCCCGAAGTGACAAGCCTTTGTACTGACGCAGATGAAGCCAAGTCACACAGTCATGCATTTCACCCTTAAAAAGCCCCATTGATAGAATTAGAATTAGAATTAGCAAACTAAACAGTGAGTGTGTCTTTGCCTCTCGTGATTACAGGAGAGTAAATCTGCAGAAAGACCCGTGGCCTGTGGGAGGCTCTTTGATCAGGCATGTGCTTAACAGGATGAGCATGGGAGCCAGCGGTGGACACTGCGAAGGAACTAATTACCCTCCAAAAATACACTGGCAGCGAGTGTGAGTGTATCGAAAAGAGTTACAAAGAGGGAGACGGCGGAGAGGGGAGATAGGAGGAGAAAACTGACAGCAAGAACAAGCAGAGAAAAGCTGCATGGCGTGTCTTTGCTCTCCAGGGTTTTTTATGGCCTGACTGTGACACGCTGAGTGACGCACGAGAGGATCCCACGGTGATTACGACACTTGCTGTGACCATCACATTAAGCATATTGTGCTTAACCTGTGCGGGTCTTCATGTATGAGGGCTCACCCTACATACACGTAGCTGTGTGTGTGTGTGTGTGTGTGTGTGTGTGTGTGTGTGTGTGTGTGTGTGTGTGTGTGTGTGTGACTGAGTGTACGCACACGTTCCTATTTATGCACAGTGTCCATTCTCCTTTGGTTTGACTCACTCTGAACAGCATATGATTTTTTTTTTTCCGCTGATGCATGAAATTCAATAGCTCCTTGCCTTCATTCTTTCATCTGAGAAGATCTGGGAGTTTAGGTCATATTCTCTGCATTCACAGTTTGTCACAAGATATTTTATATAAATCCCCCCAAAAAAAATTATAATAAAGACATTTTTCCAGGTGTAAAGATAGCCTGTTGAGCCCACAGTATACATAAGTGAACCTTTCAACACTCAAAATAAAAGTGAAGTAAGTTCCCTGGCCCCGTTAACAGACACGTGATGTTAGCAAGGAAGATGAGCTTCAGGAACGAACAACTGCTGGTTTTATCTTGTATACCGAGTCATAGCGGTAGGCAACTGTGACACCATCTGCGATATACCAGGATGTCCTGACAAAAAGCTTAGCAAATCAGAATTTTTTTTTTTCCTCTCTCATTTTGACAACTTATATGACAAATCCTGTGACGAGGAGCACGGACTCTTCTTCACACAAAAGGTAAAAATGATGAAGATTAAGAGAAACAATGCTAGAGATACAAGATGATTGGCATCAGTCGCGATACAGACCTTTGCAAGTAAATCAAGTATTGGTCAGATCAGTGCATCCCTACTTCCAGGTCAGAGGTAAAGTCATCGCCTCCCTCTTCAAAAACAAGGAAATGACTGGATCATTTGGCACAAATCACGGGAAACATGTAAAACTGTACAACCACCTACTGTAACAGAATGACTATTGTTTCTCCAGTCTGATCCTGGCATAATACTTCCCTCAAAATCACTTTATACAGTATGTATCAAACAAACAGACAAACAGAAAAATGGATAGTAATCCCCAAAAAGAGGAGTGTCATTGAAAAACAGTGAACACGAGAGTCAACGCAATTCACTGGGATATTTCCTTAGAAAACTTATGACATAGAACAAAGGGAAGAAAGACATTTGCCAGTGTTTGGGCCATTTGAACTCAGTGAGCAGTGACTTTATCCACAGCCGTAATGAATGAGGTGAGCAGATAGACAGGGAGCCCAAAAGGAGCACTCGATTCTACAGAAAAATCAAATGAGAGACACCATCCTGTGTTTCAATATGATTGATTATGACCCCATGATCATTAAGAGCTGCCAAATGTTTAATTAGCATATTGTCGTATTTGCAAGGCTGCCTTGTTGCAGTGGCAGCTGGAAATATGACAATGTGCTGTTGCAACATTGTTAAACAGTTTGGGAACTTTGGAGTGGGAGGTTGTGGTCGCTTTCACAACATTGCAGTCACAGCTCCAGGTAACTGAGTCCAAGTGTCTAATTATCTCTCCCACAGTGACGCTGGAGTTGGCCTGTCTATCACGCATGTCGGCAGCACTGACTGAATCCGTATTCAGTTAAAAAAAACCTTTTTAAAACCCCTGTGCCCCAAATCCATGATAATTCTTAAAGTTTTCTGCTCTGTTCAAGAGTTTGGGTAAAAATGTTTTTCCTACAAAGTCATTTTTACACTAAACAGACTTTTTTTTTCTCTGCTAATATTTTGACTTGTCCTTGAAGGAAAATAATGTCTTCCATAGGATTCATCCATGGCTCTTCCATAAATCAATATAGGCTTATTTGTCTCATTCTGTGGTAGACCAGAGACCTCAGGTGTCATGAGAATGTGCTGATTTTCTGTGTTTGTATCTGCTGCGAGAAATTCAATCGATTCACACACCCAATTGTGTTTCCATTCGAGGTCAAAGAACCAGAAAGAGGAAAGTAGCTTTCCGATCCATTCAGAGAAGAGTCTCGACCACAGCTTCGAGCCCTGAGTAGTGAAAAAGTAGTGACATAATTGCTGCAAGTGGATCAAACGACTTGATGGCAGGGATAATTGTTTGAGGCAGCGTGGAAAGCTGAGGCTGCATGAACAGCTCAATGCTCCGCTCCGGCCCTTCCATATTGATAGTCACTCAAAACAACAATGGAGATATTTAACAACTGTATCCCTGTGGAGCTGTACCAAATAGGGCAGAGATCACATTTCCCACACTGACCAGGTAAATTCTCAGGATCCATCAAGGAACAGGAAGGAAATGATGAGAAATGATGCTGGGCTGCACTATTTTCCGAGACCCACGACATGGATGAGAGAATGGGAAACACAAGAAGAGCTGGGTGGCTCATGGAGGGCTTACTTTCGTTCCATACTGTACTACTGATGGATTCTGAGCAGGCAGCTGAGCCACTGAAAAAAGAGGCACAAGAACATCTAATGTTTTTGTTGTAAACTGAAATCATGCTTCACCTCATTGATTGTGGGAATTGTTGGAAACTGGAGCCGACTGTCAGCAAGACCTATGATGAATACAGGAGGGAAATCACTGTGGGTTTCACAGCTGAGCAAAAGCAAAGCTGAAGCTGGCGCTGAGTGACAATGATTACGAGTTCATTTTAATGAAGTCAAAAAGAAGCACAGAGTTCAAAGAAGAAGAAATTTGACTTGACGACTGCCGACAACAACTGAAAGACCAGGACCATCATCACTCTTTCAACAGAAGTGGGCTGGAAAAGCAACAATACTTCAAACATCTGTTTAGAGACGGAAAAATAACAGCAAAATGTATTGTGAATGACATTATTGTAGTTTGAACAGCATGAGAAGAGTTCTTATTTCCTGTCGGATAGCCATGAAAGTTAAAAGTTGTTAAACTTGTACGTCTGTTTTAGACACCAAATGCACTGAGGGAGCCTGTTCTCATTCCCAGGGTGTCAAATTCCCCCGTTTTGTAAAAGACTTTGGTAGACAAGGTACAGTTCGGTGTCTGCAGTGCACCGTGGCCACCTGAGTCAAATAAGGCCGTGTGATGGAGTACAAAATGAGCGACAACATCCACATATAGAGAAGGTCAAAGGTGACTTTACGTTACGTTACTTAACTTACTTTCTTTAACCCATACTATGACCTTTTCTGAAACCTAACCAAGTGGTTTTGATGCTTAAAGCTAAGGCACCTTGTGTGCATCCCTGAGACGCCAGCAGGCTTTGACAAATCAGCAGTATTTTCTGTGCCTGAATGAGAATGAATGACCTTGTAGAAAATAAGCCAGTAAGGAAGATGTGACATTTTTTGAATCCCAAACTTAAATGATGATAACAACTCAGGAAACTTTGGATAAACACGACTCAAAAATACCAAACTGCAAGAGAAACAGAGGTCAATCAAAAGGAAAACAGTGAGTGGCCAGAAGGAGGAATGACACAAGAAATGTGGAGGAAAAAGTGCCCGCCCTCCATCTGAGGCATCTTGTTGAACGTCATCTCCAGCTTTCTATTTCTCACCTTCTCTCCTTCTATCCTGAAGCGTGACTCAGTTCATTGCCAGCACAGAAGACCAGGATGTCTGACAGGACTAAATGCAGCAGGGCTGTCTGGAGGAGGATGAGTGTGTGTCTCTCTCTCTGTGTGTGTGTGTGTGTGTGTGTGTGTGTGTGTGTGTGTGTGTGTGTGTGTGTGTGTGTGTGTGTGTGTGTGTGTGTGTACGTGTTGGAGGGGAATATGGTGGTTTAAGCCAATCCATAGGAGGGGTAGCATCAGGCTACTGATGCCTGTGGTGGTTACAGAGTATATGTGAGAGGGAAGCAGCAGGAGTTTGGTCGCAATAATCACATGACAATCGTGTTAAGAGGATCCTCGAGCCACCACACAGTCCTTAAGCCACACACTAGCACACATACGTACACACTGATTGCCTGTCAGACTTTAATGCAACTATATTGCTTCTGGGAGGGAAACCAGAGAGCTGCTCTGAAGTTCCAAGCAAAGCTCAGATGAGCAATTACGTCTGGCAGAGAAGCAAATATTCTTGATGATGCTGCGATGGAGGCAGACAACTCCATAACAAGTACACTGAGATAATGGCTACAGAGGCTTAATATCAACCATCTCTAATGCTACTGATAAAATTTAAAAAAAAGTCATTGTTGATTTAAGACATTCACTTGTGACTATATATTTTGAATTATTAGTAGCCTGTGCTTGCTGCTCTCTTGGGCAGAAGTGTTTTGAGGGCAGATCCTCCTCACACTGTCGACACGCAGCTGCAGCCTTTGTAAATGCACACTTAAGTGAGATAAAGGTTGAAACTTAATGCGGATCAGATCAGTATAATGCAGGCATGGCTGGACATCTCTCTCCGTTATTTCTGCTGGAGATGGTGCAGACCAGACGCTGCAGGGAAATGCACCATGCACTTTCATTCACTCGCTCTCAAACCTTAAGGAACCCATCATGCCCTTATTGATGCTGATGTGCACCACAATCTTTTCCGCAGGCTGTGATTTTATTTTGAAAGTCATGACTCCAACTAACAATCCCATGCTGCACAGACCTCTCATTCCCTACCTCCAAGCTATTTCAGCCAGAATCTATTTTTGACTGAAATACTCCAATCCCATGGACAGCAGGATCAGCATTTCCTCTGTGATGGGGACAAATCAGCCGATCCCGGATGGCAGGAGACAATACCTTCTGCAGCCCACTAATCGGACCCCCGCTGGGAGTGTGTCAATGTGTGTTTTTCAAGCAATTATCTGCATATACAGCCGCTGTTCATAATTAGACAAAAGCCCACACAGAGTCAATGAGCGATTGAGTAAAGGAGGAGAGGGTAGAGTGGGGGGGGAAAGAGGAAGGTGAGGGCTAAAATTCTCTCATTTTTCCCTCCAAAGAGCCAAGTTAACCACTTCTAACTAGCAAGGACATCGAGTAGATTTCCTCCCACTTGAGCAAAATCTGTTCTGCTGTGAGAGCACAGACACTGTCATCCTTTCAAGGCTCTGTTCTCCTTTGAAATTCACTCAGTTCAAGGGCAAAGCAGTTAGCTGTAGCAAATCTGTCCAGCTGAAGAGAATGACAGGGGGAGGCAAAAGGAGAGAGAATTGAGCGAGTTCATTTCACGTGGCATACAGAAACACATGCCTTCCTCTCGACTGCAAAGTCTGCGTTAAGGTTACAGGATGTGTGAAGCAGTGTAACTCGCATGGCGACTGGAGCGTGACATTTCAAAGGCACTTAGTGCTGTTCCCGGGGGGCCTCCAGGTACGACATCTGGGACAAACTCACTGATGTACGAAAGTTAAAACAGCAACAACAACAACAACAAACAATACTGATTTAACCTACAGCCAATTTAACTCCTCCTCCTACAGGCTCTATTCAAAGCACACCGTGTCCTGGAGGCAAACATTTAGGTTTGTTTGGGATAAACCAAGGAAGACTTGGGTGGTTACTATGATACACTGATACAAACTGAGAAATATGTCACCTACGCCACCCGCAAAATGCTAATGAAGTAGATATTATTAACTTTGCCACAGAGGTTATGTTTACAGTGCAATTTGTTGGTTTGTTGTCAGCAGGATTACAACAACAAAAAAAATGTTCATAGAACTTGTTGAAAAGGTTTAGCATTGGCCAATAAAAAAACATAACATTTTGGCGCATGTACAAATTGTACATATTTAGTTTTTCCTCTGCCTGCTTTAGTGATAAGGATACTTGCAATAAATGTCGTCTTTTCGCAGCATAAGACTCGAGGCTTACTGAAGTGGGAAGTGCGGCTCTACTGAAAAAAAAAAAAAAAAAAAAAAAAAACATTAGCTGCGGTAGCTAATCGGGCCCCGATAGCCAGTGGGAGCCGACCAAATGTGGCCCCTGTTAGATGTGACACCTACCTATACAAGGCTGTCGTTAAAAGTAAAACGTGAACTGAACTAAACTCTTCCTATAGCTTTGCAGCATCTTAGCTTTTCACTCTAGCTGAACTGATTTGGTGAGCTAAGGTACCTTTAAAATGACACATTTAAATCAGTCAATAAATTGATTTGCATCGATTTTGTTATAAATATTGACTACGCAGGCAACATAAAGCAGCGATACTTTTAACTTCGATGAACTATGGCCTTTAATGGATGAACAAAGTTTAAAAAAGCTACATCTTAAGTATATGATTTTTTTTTTAATCTTGCATTTCATGGGGATCAGCCAAAGGCCAAGTACAGTCATATCTGCACTTTATTGCATTATTTGGCAGTGATTTTTGCATGGTGTGAAATAATCAGCACTGACAGGAGGAATAAGGCAATACAAATGTTTCACAGTTTTTCAGCCAGCCTAATAAATACCTTTACATCTTCTACTGCTCTCCGTCTTTGGAAATAGTATAGTATAGAAACTTGTAGATGGTACAGACACTCAAACTTCAGCAACAGAAAATCCACCAAAAAAAAGACACTAAAGCACATCAAACAAGCACATCTCACACTGTTTAACTGACAAGTGATAAAGTACCAAAACAGCAGAGAGCACTTAGAACAAAAGGCGCTGCCAGAAAGTGTATTACCACTCTAAAGAGGGTTATTTATCTCCCACATAGATACCCATTATGAGGGTGCTCCCATCAGCAAAGGCGCTCTCCCAAGAAACCTGCTACGCCTGTGTTTGTGGAAGTGAATGAGATGAGGTTCAGGATTAAAAATAACCATTTGGTTACATCGGAACGCATGCAGCACAAAGTTTTGCTTTAAAGTATTTATCTGCTCTTGGTTTTGCTCTGGGTCCCCAGGGAGCCACTCTCAAGGACCCCGCTTCACAATCTGCTGTTTCAAAGCACACTGGAGACTGGCAGCCTAACATGATCCAAAGACAGAAGAAAATAGAAAATATGCATGGTGGTGGTTTTACAAATAAAAGAAAAGAACGAAACGGATCACGCATAGAGCAAAACAAAATGCAGACAACCTAGTTTGTGATTAAACACAAACCACACAGGATATGAGAGTTTTCTTTATAACTTCCACTCTGATTTTCTCCTAAAGCATCAGGATCACCTGTAGGTGGTAGACACTGCAGTAATTATCACTGGCAACCATCTGCTTGCTTATACAGCCTTGAGCAAGATACTGAACCTCGACAGCTCCAAGGCAACTGTGATCTACTGTACCTGACCATAACCTCTGACCTCTGCTGCAGGTGAAAGCCTCTGATTCCTACACATCTGGATAATCTAGGGATGAAATCCACACTGACAGTTATTGAGCTGCCGCTGTAGAAACGTATGTCATCCATGTGGTTTTTTTTACATGAATGGCTGCTTCACAGTAGCTCGCTCCAGGGGCTGAGGTATCAGCTATAATGCGACATGTCACGATCCAGATCATATTCCGTGCCTCTGGATCCCAGTGGGGCCCTATCTCTGGAGCATAACTCTACAAGTTTGAAGAGCGCATGTGATATTATATTTCACAGGCACGTGGGGATTGTCATTAGTAAGGCATATATATACGCCGGGTTAAAAATGTTGTTTCCTTTGTTGAAAAGTAGTGCACATACAGAAAGTCTTCTTACACTGAAATGTGAAGAAGAGCTCTCGTTTTGCTGCCGGATGTGCGCTCCTGAACTCCCGCAGGAATTTGAGGAGGACGTCTCACAGACCGCCAGTCCTGCTATTTGTCATCATCAAGCTGCATCAAAGCACGAATGCAATCCAATTTGTTAGATAAAGTGAAGTAAAATATAATTCGCGCTCTCTGGGTGAAATTGAACAGATTGGGTTTTTTTCGTGCTTCTTCTGCGGGTTGGAAGCAGTTTGTTTTCAGTCAGGTGATCATCAGCGGAGTAAACTTAAGGTGAAGTGTGCAGCCGATAGACATTTAAAGCCGAGGTGAAACAGATAAAGTGACGGTATAGGCTTCTAACATGATCGAGTAGCTGTACTTTTTTTGTGTTGCGAGTCCAGCACAGATCCACGGCGCGCTATCTTACCTTGCGCTGCGAGGAGCACCAGCAGGGAGACGTTTGTTAGTTTGCCGGAGAAATTCATCGATACATCGGCGCCTGGCGACACTTTCCGAGGATAAAAAGAAGATACCGAAGAATTGATTCACGTCGGTAAAGTCCTGCGGTGAAGCCTCAAGATTAGAGCGACATTTTCCTTCGTGCTCCCGACCGTGGAGAGGTTGGACTCGAGGTGCGCTCTGCCGACATGGACAACTTCTGCACGTCCCGCCCCCCCCTCCACCAAACCCCGTCCCCCCTCCACCAAACCCCAGTCCCCTCTCCATCAAACCCCCGTCCCCTGCGTCCCACATACCCACCCACTCACCCAAGGGCCAAACCTAGGACCTGACTCACAGTGACTCAGAGGTGATAGGTTTGGAATAATGAAGTCGTTTTCAGAAATGGCTCTAGGACCGTCAGGACTCTGCAAGTCCAAATGCAAAAATATCCATAATAACAACTAATTTACTACTATCTATCTATCTATCTATCTATCTATCTATCTATCTATCTGTATTTTTGTAAATCTGGTAACATTTTTCTGGGAAAAAAAAGAGAAAATCCACTTTTAACTCAAATATCTCTACTCTCTACCACTCTCAAGGAAGATGCAGCGCACACACACCTATACACACTAAAAGATCACATATTTTCAGTGCTGAGCTGTAAATGACCTATTTAGTCACTTAATTGATTTTATACACATAACAATGCTCAGGCAGCTTAAAGCATTAGCTGTTCTATAATAGAGTATTGAAGGCTGCCGAGTCTGCCCAAGTCAAATAATGGAAAGCTATTAATGCATGACAGCACTGCATTGAATGAGCACACAAGTCCAGATTGACTTCTGACTCATCTTAAGTGTTAGTTAGTTAGTTAGTTAGTTAGTTAGTTAGTTAGTTAGTTAGTTAGTTAGTTAGTTAGTTAGTTAGTTAGTTAGTTAGTTTTAGATATCAAACACTAGATGGAAAACACCAGAATAGATTTACTTTTAATTTTTCTGTGCAAAGTGCAAAGTTTCAACTCTGTTAGATGTTTACCTTATCATTTTAAACAGTGTATAGATATGCATCCAAAGTATATCTTTGATTTGTTAGTCCAAATACCCTTATCTCCTCTTCTGTCAATCTCATGTTAGACATGCAGAGTATGTTATTTTATGAACCAAAAAATAACAGGATGGACAGGAAAAGCTTTTGGTTTAATTGTCCTTTATTATTTAATGAAACTGAGTTCATGTGTGCATGCATATCGGGAACACATGTACTTGCGTGAGTGTATGAGCACATACTCTGCAGACCTCCTATGTGTTTTAGTATTCAGCAACATACAATATGTTTGCAGCTGCTCTGCTGTGACTACTTACCTGGCAGAAACTGCAACTATACCTGCTTCTAAAATGGAGGTAAACATACACATGCACTCACGGACACACTCAAGACAGAAGAGAACCTAGTTTTCTTCTTTCATTTGATGGAAAACAACACATTTGTCTCTCTAGTTCGCCTTAGGTTGAAATCAGATACCCGGGGCATTTTGTAACTATGTATTCATGAAGATCATGGACTTTTTAACTCTCTGCCACAACATCAATGGCCATTTTTCCAGCAGTTTAATGTGAGAGTGCTGCAAAGTGCCTTGCATGTCAGAGGCCGGCAGGTAAGGAGCCAGGAGGCTAAAGACAAGAGGAACTGCTCGGCCTTCCAATTTAAGCTCGATTAGGTTTGTCATTGGGGAGTGAAGTCAACCGAGGTTGTTGTGGGGGCATAAAGAAGGAAAGCAGTAGTGATTAAGTGCCTTACATTGTTCAGCAGCCGCCCCTAAAAGAATAGAAAAGACAGAAAGTAATGTATAGTACAAGGAGGAGTTTAATAGGAGAGAGAGAGATGCAGATAGGGCGTGATCAGGGAAATTAAAGAGATATGGACAGCTAATATACACTCAGATCAGCTGACCATGAAATGTTTAAAAGCTCCAGAATAGATGTGATTTTAGTGAGGGAGTGTTTCCAGAAGAGAAGAGAAGAGAAGAGAAGAGAAGAGAAGAGAAGAGAAGAGAAGAGAAGAGAAGAGAAGAGAAGAGAAGAGAAGAGAAGAGAAGAGAAGAGAAGAGAAGAGATGAGAGAAGAGAAGAGAAGAGAAGAGAAGAGAAGAGAAGAGAAGAGACGAGAAGAGAAGAGACGAGATGAGAAACAGGGCTGCGTAATGTGCTTCAATGTGACACAGAGAATCTATTTGCAGAAAGGTATTTCTTGAATTAACAAGGAGCAAAGAAAAGCTGAGGAGGAGTCTCCACCCACCGGTCCCAAGAAGCAGGGGATCTTTTTTCTTGTCTTTTATTCCCCTCTCTTGTTGCCTTTTGGCAGATTTACATTTCCCTTTTTTTTAACATGTCTTTTCTTTCTTTGTTCCTGTTGCACAATCCTCTTTTTCAGCTTGAAAACAGTAAGTTCATTCGAAGTGACGTGCTGCAAGCAAGATGGTGATGGACAAATGAAACCTTCTTGACATTTTTAGTGCCATAAAACAAATATTTGGATGTTTTCCTATGGTGCCAAGCTTTAAACACAAAAGGTCAACCTGCGACCTTTGTCATTTATTGAAAATTTTCCCTGAAATGACCTGTAACTGTATGTTTTAAAAGACAGAGTGATGATGGTATAGCTGTTCGTTGATGATTTGTTCTAAAATCTGATTTTGACAAGCATTTGATGAAAAAGAGACATTGAAAATGTATGATTTTCGGACTGTAGCAAAAAGAAATATCTTATTGTTTCTAACGTATACCACATCTGCTTCCTTCATTTAAGATGAATTTTCATTTGATTAGAAGTGAAACAGGTTGAGGACTTTACCAGGATTAAAAAAAAACGTCATCAAGGAAAACAGAAACTGTCCTCCATACTTTGTACACTTATACAATCTACTGTAGTCGGAAACTTTTCCGTCACTGTAAATCAGGATTTATAAAATGGTGTTAATGCTACTGTATGAACTGTAAGAGCTGTATTTTAAACAAAGTATAATCCTGATCTAGTCAAAGACTCTGCTAACAGTATTGAGTACTGCTTCTAAAAAAAATATTAAAAGAATACATTGTCTTTGATTGTAAAAAAAAAAAAAGGCAGAGGGTTTGCATTTCAAATCTTATAAATTAAAATCAACATCCGCAGAACTCTTCACACCCCTCTTTACTAAGATAAAAAAGAAAATGTGAGAGACAATTTCAAAGAAGTTGTGTGCATGAAAAAATATGTGTCATGCTTTAATTGAGTGTGGGTTCCTACAGTACATATATCAACGTGCACATACGGTATGTATACCCATGTGAGACTGCACAACAGATTGTATGTGCTAACACACTCGCATAGATCCAGCGGAGAAAGTAAAGCTAGATGGAGAAAAGTAAAGTAAAAAAATGGGATCTGAGCGTCAGAATCAATCAACCGGTGTTTGGGCACTGTCTCAATTGGAGGAGACATCCTGTCCACTCTCCAAAACAGGAGGCAAACAGGACAAACCTCCTCTCACCCCGCTTTCTACAAAGTCAACTTTTATTATTTTTTTAACTTTTGTCTTTTTCTCTAGAGCTACCTTATGAGATGGAAGCTCGCTTATTTTTCAGAACGATTCTTAACGATGGCAACTTGCGCGGGATATGCAGGTCTGCTGCATTACACCATCTACAACAGATCCCAATGGGCAGTCAAATTTTCTGTCAACGTGAGCCACCAGCAAAACCCTGAACAAACAACAACAACCTTTGCTCATCTAGTTTTACAGATGACAGATAATCCAAATTATTCTGCACGTGCGAGATGAAATCGTAAAGCCTCAATAAATGTTCAGAACAAAAATGACAAAGAGCAAATGTGTTTAGAGAAAAATATGGTACCTACTCCTACTAGTTTGCAAGTGCAGTCCAGACATTTGTATTCAGCCAAAAGGAAAAGGGTAAAGGACGTGTTGTACATTGTGTGTTAGACAGGACTGTCTTGGCTCATCCACATCAAACCTTGCACACTTTTTCTTTCTTCTTGGCTGAATGTATTCCTCCATTTTCTGTTACTTGCCACCCACTCTGTTGCTTTCATCTCTCTTTAAACTCTACTCTCTTCTTGTTTCTTTCCTCTTTCCAGCTAAATGTTTCGAGATTTCCTGCACATGTTATAAAGTAAGTAATGTTCTTCTTTAGACCTTTTTCACAGTAGACGTTTTGACTTGGCAAACACAGGTGTTACTAATATCATTATGAATTTCTGTGTCACATTCCCGCTGCAGCAGAGCTGTCGTTAATATGATTAGTTCCACCTGTTTCCAGCTATGACAAGTCACAATGCCTGCTGTAAAAAGGACTATTTAAAGAAGACTATAAATAAAAGCTCAAGACAGGGGAGATCTATTTGAAGAGGTTAAAACTGAGGGTCATAGAATTGAGAAAACAAGTGGGTTTAGTCTTTCCATGCCTAATTAAGTGCATTGCTAGTTCTTGTCTTTTCCCCCTGAGCAGGTTGCTGTCTCATTTCATTACTTGCCAGTCACACTGATGAGATGGCTACAGATAAACACCCGTTATAGTCTGACGTTACAGCAAGTCTGATCCTGAACCTGTATTATTGATCAGGTTGTGTCTGCGACAAATTTAGCATCGCCGTCATCCCGTGGATTACAGCTGGCTGATTTTCAGCCTTGAGGCTGAACCAGAAAATATTCTGCAGTTCTGCTTTTACAGACTGGTAATACACTCTGGACTCCACCAGAGGATACTGTGTCAGTGTCACATTTTGACTCAGCTATGCACGAAAAGTACACGCATATATGACACCTCGGGTTGACTGGAAAGTAGGTCAGGGGGTGGTTGGATGGAATCATGTATATAAAAGGAACACAGCTTCCAGGTGTGAAAAATGAGACCAATGTGGAAGTGCCTTAACTGCATTACCAATGAGGGCCACTAGGGGTTGGCTCCAACAAATGTCAATACATTTTTTCCACAAATCATAATGGTGTCATTCCCTAAAGCCTCTCCTTCTTATTCATTTTCTGGTGGTCCATCTGAAAGTAATTCCATCATTAATTAGATATTAGGCTTCAATAAGCGGCACGTTTGAAGGCCTGTCTGTTTGATTGACAGGCTTGTGGAGCAATCAAGTTTTCGCAGTAGGTGAGTGGGTGTAGTGTCCTTGGAGATCAAGTCAGATCCATCACTGATAAATCTCTGGCTCATCCAAATATGGTCAATTCTGGCTCCAAACTAGCAAGATTGTGATGACCGAGATACCGAACTCCAGACCTCACAAACCAATGGGAGATGTCACGGGTGTCTGCCGTTTGGATGGAACAAACACAGGACTCTCACACAGGAGATCAGGATTTAAGTCCGCAAGAACGCAAAAGTCAGTGTGTTTATTTTCTAAAGTAAAGAAAAAATTAAGTTATTTAACTTCCATGACATATGTGGCATTACTGATGTAAAAATTACTTATTTTAATCCAAACCATAATATTTTACTGAAACTAATCACAGGGTTTTTGTATCAACCTAAGTTTTCACGCCTGGGCGAGACAAAATGTGACACTGACACAGTATCTCCCGGTGGACTGGCGGTTGTATTACATGCTTTGACGTGATACCAGATTGGCTAATAGTGTTTTTCAGCTCAGGGGTTTTACACTTGTTTTGGTTCAAAAAGTTGTCAACTTTTTGCACTAGCAAATATATTTTGAATGACAAATAAAGCTGAGTAGATTCCATTTACAATTAACATAATATGGAAAAATGTACATGTATATCAGATATGTAGCACAAATTACAAAGTATTAGTAGTATTTTGACTGACAACATAATTGGGTTTCTGCCACTATGCAGTCTTGCAATAAGATATGTGCTTGTACTGACTACAACATGATTAATCTCTTTTATGTGGCTATGATTTGGCACACATGACACTTAGCTATTAAGGGAAAGATCGTAGACTGTTTTAATACAGAAAACGTGAGTTATACTGTATGTGTTTGATGTTAATATTTAACGAAAATCTATTTAAGTCTTTATTTCAAAATCTAAAAATAATTGTGAAATTTAAATTTTAATGTCTAAGATGTGACAAGTGAAGTGAATGTAATCTAAAAAAAAAAAAAAATGTTTTCCCTTTCCTATTAACTCAGTCTAAAAAGTTTACCCTTCTTCCCATAATCCTCCTCTTCCTCATGATCAGTCTAATCCCACCCCACCACTATCACAACCCCTTTTTAGAAGCTCTCAGCATCCCCTTTTCTCCCACAGCTTGTCTTGATCTGCCAGTCACGCTACACTCCATGACCCCACTCAGCCCTTGAGCATGCACATCCTAAAACCCAGCCCTCCTTCCTCATCGTCTCCACTATCACATCTCTCTCACTGCACTCTCTTCCTCCTCCCTCTTGGTCCAGAACCATTAACGCCACAGAGTTTACTTCCTATTTCCCATTCAGCCAGTGTCCACTATATGCCGTCTGCTTGGTCATGCTGTGGCCGGTTCCAGCCACCAGTAACTACTTAAGGTCCCATCACTGTTTGAAATCTAAGTTATCTGATTAAAGGCCCTTTGCAACTAATTAAACTGCTATCTCTTCATATGCCATGTTTTTCCTACGAACTCCCAGCTCCCACACACTCCTGTTCTCTCACATACACACGTAAAAATCTAGAACAACAACTTTCATACAATTATTTGCTTACAACTCCCCTCTACTTTATGTTTTATCGTTTCTGTACTTCTGGTTCTTTGAAGCACCAGCAGTGTCATGTCCAGTTAACCAGCAGCTGCCCGAGGGGTCAATCAGAGCCATGCAAAGTACACTCATTATCTGGTATGTCTGAAGATATAATCCAAACAAACTGTCTCTGCTTCTCTTTGCCCTCTCAGAGGATGTGATCGTCATAGCTGCGAGTAATTTTCAATCAGTTTGAAATGTGTTAGGAACATTTCATTAATAGGAATCGCAATTCTCCCGAGTGGCCTTAAGGCAAGTGTCCAAATGGACCATGTCATCCTGTTATTATCATAACTCTTATCAGATATCTGGTGGCATGTATTTGACAAAAACTGCTGCATTACAACATATTGATGTAATTATAATGGATATAAATTATAGTTTTTCTCTGGTATTGAAATTTACATCTGATTGAAGATTTTTGAATTTAATATGAGGCCAGAGTATGTCTGCTGTTGCTGACACTGAACTCTGCAGTATCTGCTCTAGCCACTAGTGTGCAGCAGCATGCACTCTGATCTGTCAGCAGGTAACAGACTTGAGGAACTATTATTTCTCTTACAGGGACATTTACAGAGCGACCCCTGAGCCCTGTTTAAAACCCTGTAAAGTATTTGGCTCTGCGATCAGTCCCTCAGCTGAGTGGCTCAGCAGCTCAGAGGAGAGGATCAATGCCCACACCCCCAATCAACTGCACAGCAGCTACACATTCTATAATGCAGTAATGTAGTTCATAAATATCGACCATAGAGCTGAAATGGCAGGTATAAATCCTAAAGGAATGTCCTGTGCAGGATAATGGGGAAGATGGAGGGCAACCGCTGACTGCAGGAAACAGATCAGAATGGCTGACACTCACCATGCTGCATCGAGGTAGGAGAGCCTGATTGCAGCATAGAAAAGAAAAGAAAAGAAAAGAAAAGAGAAGAAAAGAAAAGAAAAGAAAAGAAAAGAAAAGAAAAGAAAAGAAACACTTCAGTATAGAGTTGTGGCATGTAGCCTGTACGTGTGCTGCCTATTTGAACGACTTGTGAGCTACTGGTTTCTCCAATACTTCTTAATTTCTATCTCAGTTTAAACAGCTGTTGTATGACATTCATGAAAGTAAACTTGTCGAGCATTTCTAAATCCATACCAAGTTTTTGAGTTCAAAAACATTAGATTTGAATTTTTGTGGCAGTCAAAAAGTCAACCCCATAAACTAAACTAAATATCTAAATTTAAATCAACTAAAAATATGCTGTGAAAACAGATTTCATTTGCAGTGTGCTATCTGTAGTTAATACATGTATGCACATTACACATGTGTGTGGGTTTGTCTTGCAAAGAAGAATAAATGCTTATTGATCTTTGATAAAGGCACAAAATGGTCTTTAACGTCGCCTCCTCTGCCGGAGCCTAACAGACTACAAAAGTCTTGTGTCTCTTGTTTATGGCCGACCTTTATCATCTCTGTCATCCTCGATCATACCTCTCCCTCTCTTTTTCTCTCCCTCCCTGCTTGTAACTTCCCTCTCCTACCTCTCACTCCACCCATCCTGTTTCATCTCATTGGTCACACTTCATGGGACCACAACAACAACTCTCTCTCTGCCTTTTTTTTTTTTCTGTCAATGTCTGACTTCTGAAGAATCTGCCTGTTTGCAGTGGTGCCATCTTTGAAGGGGTACACGAGTAAAGGAAATCAAACACACTCATACACACCTTTGTGTTATTCAAGAGTCAGTTGGGTTGTTTGCTGACAGTATAAAGTCAAAGAGAAAGGTGGGTATAATCCGAGTGCTGTTGAAATCTGCAAGAAACCTACTTTCTTTTTTACTTGTGTAGTGTTAACAAAGTTGTTAGCTGAGACAGGTTAGCCACAACACAATGACTGCCAGGTCAGGAAGCAATCTGGATAGATTTAAGATAAGTTTGAATATAATTTCACCTGGTTGGCTCTTTGCTTTACTCTTTGTTTTTTACTTTGTTTTCAATGTTGCAAGACCCCTGGGAAGTAAGAAAGGATAATTTTTTTCACTTCACTAGCAACTCATATTGGCTTTAGTCACTGACAAGCGAAGGATGAAATGTGCATATTTAAATAATTTTAAGGACAGAGGTTTATGTGAGTTTGGCTTAATCCTTTCTGATCAATCACCTGGTGAAGTTCTTTGCTGCCAAACACATGATAATCTACTCTGTGTCTACAACGACAAAGGGTTTTGCAGCAACAGTGACTGCAGTTGGACATTCAACATTTGGGAGACAAACTGGAACAAAGCAATGAACTAAAAGTTTTGTGATGTTTACAGAGCTAAATATCATGTGACTGTCTGACTCCAGCTGCAGCCCTCCAGACCACCAACAGCTCTTCACCCTTCAACCCCTCCATCCCTGCCAACACTCATGTGGCCACTCTCTTAATGGAAATTGATGCAGATGTCAAGTATCTAATTTACGTGTCATACGAGGAGAGGATGGCGAAACAAACATAAGCTATAATTGCTGAATCCAGTTCCAATTCAATGGTTGCCACTACATCTGTAGGATTATGTTACTGCGTGTGTGTGTGTGTGTGTGTGTGTGTGTGTGTGTGTGTGTGTGTGTGTGTGTGTGTGTGTGTGTGTGTGTGTGTGGTGTGCGTGTGTGTGTGTGTGTGTGTGTGTGGGTGGCTGATATAATGTTAGCAATAAAATTACTATGACGCAGTAGCATCTTATTGGAAGCATCAGCAGTTGCTGGAGGACAGAAGCTTGTGTTCTTGTCTGTTTTGAAAGTGCAAATAATCAGGGACCTTAAAATGCCCATGCAGACTCTTACATAAAGTGTAACTGCTGTTATTTTTTGAATGTATAATTGTACCTTATTATTTTATTACTAAAATGCTCATGCAGACTCTTACATAAACTCTAATTAAATCTAATTATAAAAATTGTTCCAAAATCTTAACTAACGCTGTTATTGTTGGAGGCTATGTTTTTTAATGTCTACATAATTACTAAAACCATGAGTATTACTAACAGGATGACTGTGAAGAAACGGCCAACTTTAACTCAAAACTTAGATAGTGTGTAATGTGATTATCTGTGGCATGGAACCAACAAATAGCCAGCTCTATCTGATGCTGCCACCTCTTTTTAAGTTCTACACCATGTTGCAGGAAGCAGCTGCTATGGGATAAAGAGAGGGGTAAGCATCATAACACAGATTTTCCAGATTTAAAATTGTGGGCGTGTGTGTTTATTCACAGGCTGTCTCTGCAGCAGTCATACCTACTGCCATCTTAAGCTAACAGAAGGTGAGGTTGCAAGCCCTGAGGATAAAAGACTGTCTAATGAATCTGCAGTCAGCAGACTAATATTCACCCCCTTAAACAGAACAGTTCTCACACACTCACATACACAGAAATCTCTATTCACAACTACAACCGCGTTTCCAAAAAAAATCTGAGACCCTGTGAACATTTTGTATGAAAACAGACTGTCATGATTTGCAAATCTTCAAAACCCAATTAATTGAAAATAGAACAAAAACAACATGAAATGTTAAACTTTTATTGTTTTATGAAAAATATATGCTCATTTTAAATTTGATGCCAGCACCATGTTTCAAAAAATTTGTTTTGGTATTGTTTGCTGAAATAAGCAAGACCTTCCCTGAAAAAGACATTGTCTGGTTGGCAGTATATGTTGCTCCAAAACCTGTATTGTTCCGTGCCTGCACCCTCCTACCATCAAAGATGCTTGTTTTTAAACTGCGTTGATAACAATCTGGGTGGTTCCTCTCCTCTTTAGCCCGCAGAACACGGTGGCCATTATTTAAACAGGTGTAATTTTTAGCTTTATGCATTTTCTTCCAGTCTTTTTTGCCCTGTTCCAATTTCTTTTCAAACGTGTTGCTGGCATCAAATTCAAAATAAGCATATATTTTTCATCAAACAATACAATTTGTCAGTTTCAACATTTAATATGTTGTCTTTGGTCTATTTTCAATAAATATGGGTTTACATGATTTGCGCATAATCACATTCTGTTGTTATTTACATTTTAAACAGTGTCCTAACTTTATTTAAAATGGGGTTGATTTTTTTTTACTTTAACATGGTAATACTCAATTATCCTGTTACCTTCACACCAAAAAAAGAACGCGTGGGTGCAGAGACGGTGAGCGAGGGTGAAATAGCTCAAAAAGAAGTTAATAGAAACTGGTGCATGTTTATAAAGTTGATTCATCAGGACCGCTTGTTGCTTTCATTTCCCTTTATTGATCCATTTAGCAAGACATCAGGTCCCATCACAGTACTTTCCTGTAAAACAAAACTCAACAAGTCACGCAACATGACTGGCCAGTGGGAAGGCAAAATAAAAAGCATGTTTCATTGTACCATCCACAGAGAAAATAAAGATGAAAGAAATCAATACAGCTGGATTAGTACAGTACACCTTCTCCCTGTCTAACATTGGCAGCAGTGACAGACTAGTGCGTTATGACAGTGACAAGTTTTAATACCTCTTAGAGATAATTACTGGACGTGGATTCAAGTAATGTCTCTGACTGCGATAATAAAGCATACATCATGATGGAAGATAATGCAAGTGAAGAGAGGCGGTTTGGTTAAGTTGTTCCAGGTCAGTGTGTATAAAATACTGTACAATATTATTGCTGGTGGTTTTCTACGTGATGGATGTTGACAAACTGGATGGATGCTGAAAAACAACCTTCGACAAAACCAGCATACTGTACCTTTAAAAAAAAAAAAACACGGTGAATAGCAACAGCCTTATGGTCATTGGTTTGAAGTATTTTTTTTTTTTTTGCAATATTGTAAAGTCCCTCTTTCATTTAAAAAAAATAAACGGCTTTTAAACATTACAACAGCAGTTTGTCATTGATTTGATCAGTCTTATTAAATATGTGCAGTGAGTTGTGTGAGCATAAAAACAGGCTGGGCATCCCGTCCCACACACCCACAAGTTATTGCTGTATTTGATCAGTCCAGCAGTCAGATGTTCTGTGTCCCCTCTCGGTCTCATTTTCAAGGCAAAGATTATAAATTCATACAGTATGTGTGCTGTTAACAAAAGGATACATAGGGATGGATCTTCTTCTGAGTATCTACACAGAAGTTATTCATCTTCTCTTTAGGGGCATGTTGGCGGTGTGAGGCCCATATCTGCAAAATGTGTCTGTTTGTAAGAGTCTGTGGCTTTGTTCATCTTTGGGCTTTGAATCAACAAAAAAGAACGTAAAACAACAACCAAAAGTGCCTTGTATGCATGCTAGCACCAATTATTTTCCGTTTGAGCCATTTGAATTGGATTTAGACGTAAAGCAGAAGAATTAAGAGCAAAACCAAGTTCCATTCTGAACAGGAAAAAAAATCCAGTCCTGAGTTGCTGTTGGCCAGGTAAACCTTAATGAACAACGATAAGGGTCTGAGCATTTCTGGTAAAGGGGTTATTTTTAAATTACTGCTACATATCAAACCTTGGAGAGCTGTAGTTCTATGTTGACCTGTAAGTGAGAGCATCAAGGCTGAAAGGTAGGTGTCTTGTTTTGGCTAGTTTACTTGATTGTTTATTAAGTAGTAAGCACTGTGATTGATGAAAAACTTTTTGGGTTATAAATTTTGTGTTTCCATTTTTTTCTCTTCCAAATAAGCTTGGCTAACCTGGGGGTTAACTGGAAAAATAGATGCCAGCTTCTCTGTAAATGATTTGGAGCAGAGGGTGTCAAGACTCGTGGAGGCTGAAGCGGGGCAGAAGATGGAAGGGGGGCAGGTGGCAGAAGAGGGCTAAAGTGCATCATTGTCATTTCCCAGTCAGAGTGTAGTGAGAGCCGGACGTGTGAATGTGTGTGTTAAATTGTTATCAAACCTCTGTTTCTGGGGGGAAGATCATTTCTGGGTCATGTTGAGATCAAAGTTCAGGCTTTAGATTTCAGTTATGCTCCATGTCATCAATAATGGGGGTGTTGTAATTCTGGAACAGAGGCTGCATGAAGAGGCCCAAAGTCCCGACCACACACACGCACACAAAGATCCACAGGAAAAGACGATCAATCACCATTGCCACGTATTTCCAGTCTTCAATGATCTGCAGAAAAAAAAGAGAAGTTTGATGTTAAATTTTGCTGCTGTATTGCTTATAGTCCTGAACTGAACTGATGTAAATAATTAAACGTATTACCTTTTCTTTGATTTAATCATTTGTTTTATTTTAATATTCATTGTTAATTATTTATTGGCTAAAATAAATCTGACATAATAACAATATAAAGTGGTACAAATTTTTTTTTTTTAAATCCCTGAATTAAATATAAATAAAAATACATCTGGCATCAAATCATATGTAAAAACATATATCCTAAAGAATATCACAATAACAAAGTCCAGATTACAAAAAGTAATTCATCAATAACATACTTAATTTATTGGCTCAGCCTATAAAAACCTGAAGAGACCAAACAGACAGTTCAGACTGTGTCCTTGCAGTTCTAAAGTAAGTAGAAGTGTACAGTATTTCTAGTATACTGATAGAACAATCTCCCTGAGACCTGAATGCCAACAGGTTACCATGTTCATCGTCACATTTGGTGGTTGAACACAAAGTACACAGGAGGCTGATGGGAATGCCAAATCTTTTGCAGGTATTTGGACAAACTGTTTTGGGCAAACTGGTCAGAGGATCATCAATCTAAGAAGATGTCACACTCTGTATAAAATCTCATGTAGATTCTTCCGATACCTGTTGAGATATTTTAGTCAGGACCAAAGCGATGGACTGACCGACAGTCCAACATTGCCATTCATAGAGCCACATGGCTACTATGGCTAAACATCATATTCTTAAGGTTGCTACACTCCCAAAAATTTGGTAAAAATCTAGAAATAAGTAAATACAACCTATGTAAGAATGAAAAAAAATAACTATAAAAAAAAAAAGCAGGTGGGCATACAGGAGGGTGGATCAAAAAGTTCAGGAACTGTTCCTGTTACGTGCGAACAAAGTTACACACATTTTTCTGACTACTGGTACGTGTACATTTGCGATGCTCCTATGAACTTGAGCAAACAGTGCACATCACATTTTGTGTCAAAATTGGCAAACGAAACCCTTGAAATGACTCAGAAAGCCTACAGCAATAAAGCAATGAGCTGGCCAAAGTCTGTTCAGAAGTCATTTTCTTTGACATGCATGGGGTTGGGCACTATAAATTCGCCATCCAGGGTCAGAGTGTCAACACTGAGTACCACTGTGATGCTCTGAGGCTTCTGAGAGAAAACATTCGGTGTAAACGACCTGAGCCGTGGCACGATGGCACTTTGGTTCTCCCTAATATGACAACAAGCCCACTCACAGCGTGTTGAAAATGCGCAAACAACACAATTGCAGTTCACCATCACTCGTACTTGCCAGAATTTAATGTGCGCCCTCTGCTCAACTCCTTTGTGACATCGTCACAGCAGTGCACTCAGCTTGCACACAACAGGAGGAGTCTCTAAACGTATTAATTGCCCCTCATATATCATGATATAGGAATTTAGCTTTGTATTGCAAACACCTACCCCCTCATCATCATCCTCACTCTTCATCTTCTCAGCAATGTAGCGAACTCCATCTACTGCATCCTCCACATCAATGTTGCACTTTAGCGTCATTCTCTTCCTGAACTCTGTGTTCTCTGACGAGTCACTGATCTTCCAGCCGTAGCGTTTGGCTGACTCCTCATTGACAAAGAAGGATGAAGAGGAATCTCTCATCCCCGCAGCAGTCCCACTCTCGGCTCCACACAGCTTCTGGTCAGAGTACTTTTGCTTCTGGTGTTTTTTCCGGAACCTTTCTCGGATGTTGGAGCTACCGGGTCTCCGCATGAAGAGGAAAGAGGGGAGCCTATACAGGAAGACACGTTTGACCCAGGGAGGCATGGTGTGCGTGCTGGGAGACCGATGGTGCACGTTGAGCACACAAACGCTGGTGACGATGGAGAAGGTGACCAGCACCATCGAAAACATAAGGTACTTCCCAATCAGAGGCACTGCTAAAGACGTGGGTGGCACAATCTTTGAGATAAGGAGTAAAAACACAGTAAGGGCCAGGAGGACAGAGATACAAAGAGTCATCTTCTCGCCACAGTCTGATGGGAGGTAGAATACCAGAATAGCTAATGATGTGATCAGGATGCAAGGAATAATCAGGTTGATGGTGTAGAACAGAGGTTTTCTCTTGATGATAAAGTCATAGGTAATATCCAGGTATCTGATATCGTTAGGATCTTCATTCTTGCGTCCAGGCAGTGAAACAATATCCCACTCACCACTGGGTTTGAAGTCATCACGTGACGCAAAATCACTGAGAAGAATGAGATCAATCTCTGTGTGGTCGTAGGTCCAGGAACGAAACTTGAGTGTGCAGTTCTGCTGGTCAAAGGGGAAATCACGGACTTCAATTTTGCAGGCCGACTTGTAGATAGCCGGTGGGAGCCAGGCCACCTCACCATTGTTGGAGACCACAGCGTTTGAGTAGAATGAGACTTCATAGGTCCCATCAGCACTGAGGAAAAGGTAGGAAATGAAGAGAAAGCAGAGAGTAAAGCACTGAAAGAAAGACTGATTACTGGAAGGATCATGGCAAAGCGTACAGTATATCTCAGTCACAAAAATTATATTGTGCTGCACATTTATACAGTTAGATTTGATGGAAAATCGTCCATTCTTTGAGTGACTTTTCAAGGAATCTGAGCTTGCTAAAACTTGCTTTAACTTCCTGGGAAACAGGAAAGACCAGATAATATGTCATAGAGAAAGGAAAGGACTCGACGAAATAGCTAACGTTAGCTAGCTTCTCTATAGTACTATTGTTTGTATTGCTCACTCATCATGGAGCACAATTTTCAATTTTTTTTTTTTCCATTTTCCATGCTTTCTGTCACAGAAGCTATCCCTGTTAAAGCACAAACAGATGGGTGAACCAAGTGGCCAAGAAGATTATGGGACGAGAAGAGAGCTGAAATGAAGCTAATTCCAAGACATTTCTATGTCAGAGAGCTTCACAAAAAACTAGGACAAAAATGGGACGCAGACCTCGCATGTGGTCCACTGGACAGGTGAGCAACCATTTGGCTAAAGTTATTGAAATAATAATGATAACTTCTTTGAGAGATGTTATCTGTTGGCTGCGTGTTGGCTAAAGCATCAGATAAATTTAGTTCAGGTGCGACTCAGTTGGTTTCTGAGCAGGCTAACCTGTTTTAAACTTGAACTGTTTGGTGGTGAATCATGGCTTTCTTACTTTGGACAGTCATCCAGCAACTGGGGTGGGGGAGTGTAGCTATTATGGGTCAGCTTACAGTGGCTACTGGAGGACGGTTAACTACAGTTATATCTAACAATTGAGTTTCCATGGTGGGGAGCCACGTTTCTAATTCACTGAGACTCACCTCTCCACAGCAATGGCTCTGACTGGCTGATTGTTTCAGTCCATATAATGACTAGTAAAGTCCTTCAATACAGTTACCGTGTGTCTGCAGGGGTGACACAAACAACAGTTTGAAGACCAAAGGATGCGTTTATCATCTCTGGGGAACAGCTTGGCCTGCAGCATGCCAGCAACATGACCACAACTACCCCAAGACCTCAAATCTGCTGAGAACAACTTTTTTTTTCATCTCACCAAGGCTGCAGATGATGCATTATAAATAAGTGGCCTATCAATTATAAAGTAGATCAGGAATCCAACAATCACACTTGGCCTCTAATGCTTTGGGGCTGCTGTGTATGTGCAGACTAATTAAAAATGCAGAGGCCCCACCTGTTTACTGCAACCTCTGGTCTCAGACTTAGTCAGAGATCTCAACCTGAAGTCACCTGAAGTGGTGCTGATCGTCTACTATCGTTTTGCCTCCTAAGCCATTATGCACTTCATGTGTTCTTTGGCTGACCAGCAATCTGTGTTCGTAAAAGTTTAATGCCTACAAGCCCTGCAAGTGGTGGGGAAACTCTGCTGACCAAAACACAAAAGCTACAAATCCAAACGATGGTGAGCCTGTCAGGCGATCTCAATCTCAGGTTACAAGTCCATTCTTGGCTTTGGACACAGTAGTTGAGAAAACAATCACACAACCAAGTCGCATTGAACTGTTCATTCAAGTTTAATTTTTTTCCAATCACTTTAGGGCTTCTCGTGCCTAAAATTCACAAAATGAATTATTTAAACTCCACCTGATGAAGAAAATCATACAGTATGACTGAGAGCTCCAGAGCAGTAAAGGTTAAAGGTCAAGGTCACTGTGACCTGACGTTTTTCTCCCATTCTTATGAACACGATATCTCAGGAACACTTCGAGAGACCTTCTTCAAATTTGGCACAAATTTTCACTTGGACTCACGTACGAACTGTATAGATTATGGTGATCAAAAGTCAGAGGTCAAAGTCAATATGACCTAATTTCCATCTTTTCTGGCAGTCCCATTCCCATGAAAGCAACATCTCTGGAAGGCCTTGAGGGAATATCTTAAAATTTGGCACTTTGGTAACTGTGACCTCACAAAACATGTTTGTGGCCATAACTCAATAACTAATACGTTAATCATAACAACAATTCACACAAATTGCTAATAGGGTAAAAAGATTATTATTGTTTTCTGTGTATCCTTTAACACCATAACTGAGGGGAGATTGTGACCATATTTCTATTTTATGACAGATACTGAATTGGTGACATTACCCTGGGTGTTAATCTAGTAAATGCAGTGATTGTATAGATCTTCTGGGCTGTCAGGATTGAAGTTGCGTGTGAAGCATCCCACGTTTTACAATTTATAACTTCTTTGCTTTTTTGAGTTTTGACAGATATGCATGTAAACCACAACTGCAGTGGCTATATCCAATTGGTGTAAATTCTGGTTTGACTTTGATTTAAAGAGTTTCAACATTAAATACATTACAAACAATCTCAAATTTCTGTTTTATTTACTTCAAACCTATATGACCAAATAGTTTTCGCATATCACAAACAGTTCACTTCAAGCCAATGTCAGTCCACTGATTATCATATTAGCCGATCACGAAATAAAATCAATGCAAACCTAGAACTCAAAAAACATTTATCAATTTGTATGTCAGTTAACTTAATACAAGAAACTAGCAGATGGAAAGGAGACCCCAGGTGTTGACCTACAGTATATGGGTGACAGATGAGGTGAGGTTCAAAAGCTAACTCAGCTAACACTCCAGTCAATAAAGGCAGCCGGGCTAATTTCTCCTTGACTGATTACAGCATCAAGATTCTTGTGTATTGATCCTCCCCTGCAGCCATTTTGTAAAGCTGCAAGATGATTCTTATATGTGCACACAAAGTGAAAATATCAATGTCTTATACATTCCTGCTCAGCAGGTAAAACCACACGATAATGTACAAGGATGTGGTCAAATGCAGGGTATCATTGATTTCTGTTGACACATGAATTGTGAAGGCCATGATGGGATCCAGTGCGCATATTGTATTGATCCTATGTATGTAGGCATTTATAGGAATAAATCTCATAGAAAACCCTTCACGGTAATTTAATCACAGCTGAAATAAAATGGCTTCTGGTGTTCTGATTTTGGTTAAAATTATTACAAACTGAGCACAGTGTAGTTTTACTTCAAGTGGACTAGTGAATCAATATTTTCATTAGTCTATTGATGACAGTCAAAGGTATGACCAAATGCACCAAAACTGGTGACCTTCTGGGTTAACACTTGAAGAAAAGAAAAGAAAAGAAAAAACATTAACATTATATTCACACTTTAAACCCTGTCTACTGTAGCTGTGTTTCTTTTATCTTTCCGGCAGATTTTTAATCTTAGTCTCACCCCATCTCTCGTTCTATACAAAATGCATAATCTCTCAAACCCTAAAAGATCACTCATTATCCCGAGTCTGTCTGCAGGCACTCCAGACAGCGTTAAAAAAAACATTTTCATTATCCTCAAAACAGGTGACAAGTGGGATAAAAAAGGAGCGATAAGAGGATAGATGGAATAAGAGGATAGAATGACAAACCTTTTAGGGAAATGGGGCTTTTGTAACTATTGCAGTGAAGTTTCTTAATCGTTCCGTCTGTTCCTACTTTCATCACTCAGTTTTACAGACACACACAGATTTTGTTTGTTACAAAATGGACATACTTGTTATAGAGGACAATGTCTGGCAGCCAGATGTGTTGTGACGGGAGTCGGATTTTCTTGATTCCCTCGTACTCTTCAGGATCCCACATTAATCTGTAGTCATTCCATACCTGACGCAGAAGTGCACACAAACACACACATTAATGGCGTCATCCAGGAATCAAATACATGCAAATGTGAAAACTCATAGAAATGACATTCATGCTTTTAGAAACCATAAATAAACATGAGCTGACCTCACCAGTGCATCATCTTGCGTATTCTTTATCAAACTGCTGTACCGCAACAAATCTAAACACATGACGGTGTGTCTGTGTGTATTTGTGTCAATGACTAATACAACTCTGACACGTGTTGTGCCACTGATGCAGGCAGTGTTTTGATGTGCCCTGACACACAGACATGCACACAAAAAAACACAAAAAGAATACAGAAGGAGAGGACACAAACCTGAGTGAGCCAACAGTTGGTCGTCATTATCTGCTCCCTCTCGTTCTGAAACACAGACAGACAGATGTTTTGTGAATGGCTGAGAACATGGCCGCAGTGTTTAGGTAGTGGCTGAACTCAGTGGTCTTATTAGCAATGACCATCTGTGTTGTCGAATCGTTTTAAATTAGTCAGCTGCAGTATGGCTCCATGATAACAACATAATTGGATTGGTGTGTGTGTGTGTGTGTGTGTGTGTGTGTGTGTGTGTGTGTGTGTGTGTGTGTGTGTGTCTCCTTACCACGTTGATCAGCTGGGCTAGGGACACCTGAATGTAAATGGTGACCTGCTGGCTGTTGTTGACAGCTGGTCTGATCAGCTTGTTGTAGCGCTCCGGCGACAACAGGTGACTCACCAGCCGTTCCTCCACCTCCGCACACAAGGCAGCTTCGCGCACACACACACACACACACACACACACACACACACACACACACACACACACACACAAGAAGCACAGATATAGTGAAGTCAGTTCATATTCATGTAGCATATTTATATACCCAACAGAAGTTGACCAAAGTGCAGCAAACATCAGACAAAATTCAAACAAATCAGAGTGAAGTAATAGAACATAAATGCATAAATAAATAAAAAACATTAAGCCAAAACAGCAAGCTTTCAGTTTTCCAAGTGTCAGTTTAATATAATTTTTAATCCTCCTGGTTAAACACGGGCTATTGACATTCATATTATAGTATGATTTAAAAAACATTGAAGTCAGCCTTACTTGTTGTAATTCTGGGTCAGAGGTTTTGGGAATTTCCCTTAGCTGTGACATCTCAGACACGACCGTCAGTGAATCCCATATTAACACTTTTATTAATATTTCAGCTACACATTTTCTAGTCTGGTTTTGCGTTCTCTCAGAATAGACCCAGAAAATATGTCAATTTTTCCAGTAGGCTATATTATGCTTAAATGAGTTTCATTCATTATGCTTGATAATAAACGGACAACAATTTAACTGTAATTTCAAATCAAATGGAAGAAGATTTATTGTAATGACATAAAACAGCAAGAAATCTCACATTTCCTCTGCATACTGTTGAAACCTCATTGGAGCTTCTCCAATTTATTCTATTTCACAAAGCTAAAATATCCTCAGGCCATTATGTAATCTCATGCTGTTGGACGCTTCACTAAAAACATCAAATTGCAGTCTCTACAACTGCGTCAAAAAAAAAAAAAGAAAAAAAAATTCCCCAACATTCCTAATTTGATCATGTCAGTGCAGTGAGTATTGAGATGATGCACTCCTATGAAGCATTGAGGGGGCCTCGCATTGAATAATATGTGTCTTAAACAATTATGGTAAAGAGAGATCTCCAAGATGAGTAAATACAAACAGCCAGGGTGACATTCATAGCTTTGGTTGTGTTGCAACCTTAAGTTCACTTTTATTGCTGTACAGTCTGATGTGAACGATTATACCTGAAAGAGTTTAGTTCTCTTTTCTCTGCTGAGTGAGAGTGGAGAGGTTAAAGTGGCTCTATTGTCAAAATAAATAAGTGGTTGAAAAAAAGAAGCTACGGTTTTGTTTAGCCGTTCATTCATTGACCTTATTTTGCATCTAACTTATTTTAAACATTACATTCTGGTTTAGTGCCTTGAAAGAAGAAATCAAAGCTCTTGAAGACATTAAACAAAACCTGATAAAAAAAAAAATTAAAAAAAAGGAATTGTCCCAACCAGCTTCTCAGTCAGCTTCATGACCACCACTGACATCCTCTTGGTTTTCACTGAAGTTAAAATGAGAAATCACATAATAATAATAATAATAATAATAATAATAATAATAATAACAGAAACACACACACACACACACACACACACTATTCATGTCTGATCTCACAAACAGATCAAATGTAATACTGTATTTAGTAACAGTCCAACACACACACACACGTTAGACCTACAAACGTCCTACCCAGGCATTAAACCATACACTGCATACTACATATTGCATGTTAACAGTGCATGCAATATGCAGTTCATATGACAATAATGAGTCGCATTTTAATACATTTACAAACAGAGAGAGAGCGACCGCAGGGCTGATTTCACCCATGTAATCTACACAGAACGATGTCTGACTGGGTCAGAGAACTTCAGTGATAGTTAGTGGTTTAAAACACTGACGCTGCTGGACTTCAGTACATTTTAAACACATTTTAACATTCCTGAGTCCCAAGCTTTTTCATTCAAAAACACAATCTCCGTCATTAACACTGTGAAGCATTCAGCCGCACAACTCCACTTTAACAGTCTTTCCACAACCTGTTTGTAGGGGATTTTTATGGATAAATATCTGCTGCTGTTTTGACACGATGAATATTCAGAAATGCAAATATTAGAATGGATTTATCATTACCAAGTTGTCTTTTGACTGCAATCTGAATAACCTTTTTCCCCTGTTCTCCCATACAAACAAACAAGGCACTCTGTGGTACAGTTCTTCACAAACACTTTTACATTTTAAGTTTTTTTCCTCCAGTTTAGTCTTAAACCTGTTTTTTTGTAATGTTTTGCCTCGTCTATTTTTATTTTGCTTTGTTTCTGGAAGGCTTTTGTGGCAGCTCTGTTTGTGTTTCATAAATTACGTTTGCTTGACATGATTGTTGGCTGTGGTTTTCCAGCATATAGGACAGTATAAACTGGAAGGTGACAAGAAAGATAAGAAAGCGGTGGATTACATAAGAGGTCAATATTGTGTGAATTTCAGCCAAAGGCATCATGAGCCTTTATCTTCACGAAACATCTTACTTAAAGTGTGAAGCTGAATCTTAAGCTCATGATTAATTATCTTAAGAACAAGAACAAAACACCAGAGTGTTTGAAAAGCAACTAATATGATTTGTGTTAACGTCTTGGTGAAGAACAACACCGTCGAGTCTCTTATGATGCAGTCTACTTGAAGTGCCGTCTGTTTTGAGATGAGTCATCTGTGACATTGTCAGACTACAGTGTGCACAGAGAAAACAGTGGTCTACCTTTGCCAGGCCAGTGTTACAGTTCCACAGCAAACAGGACCCAAACACACGACACAGAGGCAGGAAGACCGAGCAAAAAGGAGCTTTTACCTGCAAACTGCAGGCAAACATGCAAACCAAATCTCAAGGAGCAAGCAAAACCAGCAACAGGCAAAAGTCATCTATGAGGAAACCCAGTGGTAAAGCTGTGAACTCATGCTGATAAACACAAACCGGCTGAAACCGGTAAAGGCAGAACTAGATACACAGAGCACTAATTGGCTAATGAAACAGGGGTGAGCACAAGAACTGGTGTTGGGAAAGAAAAAACAAAACAAAAGGGCAGGAAGTAAAACAAACCGAAACAAGGTGTTAGTGATTTCAAAGTAAAACAGGAAACACAGAAAGCTCAAGGCAGAACCATGACAACCAAGACAGGTTCACCTCAAACCAATACATAGTTTGGAGGTGATCCGATTATATGATGTAAGTTTAAAAAAAAAAAAAAAAGAAGTTGCTGGTTGAGACACATTGGGGAGTGACACATAAAAGACTTGAACAGCTTTGGCAGTGATGTACATCCTCCTACTGCCTGTAATAGTCGAAGTTTTGAAATCGGACACAATCCAAACCCAGAGACAACTACTATATGACAGCTGTATTTCCTTATTCAATGTCAGCTCCAAACATTCAAACCATTTTCAAGAGAAGACACAGTATATACAGTATCTTATAAGCATTCACATCAGAACACATAAAACACTTCTGAACTGACATCAGCAATATACTTGTGTCCAGACATCTCAGTGCTGTGCAGTTAGCAGCTTTGGACAACTGTGAAAAAATTTTGTTTTGGCAGTTTACTTTCACCGGCATACCCATGCACCCAGCTGTCTTATTAATATCTACTCAAGAAGACACTGTGCTCTGAGACATGTCAGGATCAAAATCAAGTAAGAGGCGCTGAGCTTTAAAGGCAGGTGCAGGAAGGACAGGTATACTCTACACATAGTCACTCCGCATTAACCTCCAACAAGCCTTCATCTGAAGAGGAGACGGGTGAAGTGTCCAGCGTCTGAGCAACTGCGACACGACACTAAACCCTGAGGGTGAATGTCCTTGGAGACAGAAAGCTCTGTCTGTCAGGATTAGACAGAGAGGAGACAGAGACACATGCGAGGAGAAGAGGACAATAGACGCACATAAACACACCACAATAAAGAATGGCAGCATTAGAATGATAGACAAAACAATTCCCAGATTAGTGTAATCATCTGATAAATGAAATAGGATCATGCCATATTATGGTGATGATTCAGGAAAAATGACAGTGATTCATAAATTTGTTTAATGGGATTACAGCCTGGTAACAATTCATTGTTTACATTCAATAAGACTGCAGACTGCTGGTTTCTTGTTCGAATTAAAAGCAGCTGATTTTCAGATTTTGGTTCCCTGGGAGGTGAGACCACACTTTCTATCAATCCTGTTGGGTTTGCTCATTGTTGGTTTTTCAGCTTTATTTGTCATTGTGCTTTGGTTAATTGGATTAAAGCCCTCTCAGGAAGCAAGAGATGTTAAACCCCACAACACATACAAACACATGAAAGCCAGCAAACCTGTTTAGTAGGTTATTAGTATCTATGCAGTTAAAATGAAACAAAAAGATCCACTGAAATTTTTTTTTAAGGGCCATTCCACCAATTTCACACATAAGTTATCATGAGGACCTTTACAGTTTGTGAAACAGTTGTATAACATCTGCTGTGGTCCCAGTCTTAAAACCTGACCTTGTGTAAAATTGAGTTTGAGAGACAGTAGTACGAGGGCGGATGAAAAAGTTCTGAGACTGCTCCTGTTGCACAGAGCTCAGCACCATGACGTGCACAGGGCATGGTGTAGCTATAACCTCTGTAAGTATTCTAAGTTTCGTCACTCAATCAACATTAACACCTGAGTTGCACACGTTTTTGTGGTCAAACTCAGGAGATCAGCCATGGAGCCCCTTGAAATGTTTTTGAAATCTTACGGCAATGAAGCAATGAGCCAGCAGAGGTGTTTTTAGTGGCATTTGTTTTTCCAAGACGAGCAGAACGTCTCTGTCCAGGGCCGAAAAAGGCACATCACGTCAGGAGCGCAACCAAGTGGGTTTGCTTTGACATTCGCGGAGTTGTGCTCCATGTTGTGCACTCTCTGCTCAGGTTTTGGGTCCGTGGTGAAATCGCAGTTGCACCTGGACCAGTGGTCACACAAGCGTGTGGAACTCAGGTGATGATGTTAAACAAGCAATGAAAGTTCAAATACTTACCCGAGAAGGTTATAGCTAAGCAGCGACAGGAAAACCTTTCCTCATAATTGATCTCTAATCATTATAGGTCATTTCTTTATTGTTCATGAACTTTTCAGTAGGGAACATTTTTTGTAGCAGAGAACAATCAGTGATATCCAGAAAGCTTTTCAAAGAATAAATTAGATTTCTTTCTATGAATACCAGCATAGAAAAAGAGCTCTGTACAAAATCTTGTGTGAAGGATTGTTCTTCAGTGACTAAATAGATACATTTCAAATACACACATTCATGGTGGTTTGACCTTTCAGTGTGGCTCCTTCGGTAGTGGCTTCAGGCTTTGCTTTGCCCAGGCTGCTCTCTGATTTCTACCCGAGAGAAATAAGAGATGTCACAGTGCCTTAAAAATGTAAAGGGGACAGTATAAAAATAAACCAGGCACAAAAAATTTATAAACTGTGAAAGACAATCAACTTCATGTGACCACTGAAAAGGATTGGAGATTTGGAAGAAGCGCAGTAAAGATCGCGTGGAGTGACGTAAGGCTCTGGGCTTGATAGTACATGCTAAAACGGTAGATGAGGCTAAAATGAGATGTGTATGAGCTTAATGTAAGTAGGAATTAAGCGTTAGGGAGTCTACCAGCAGGTCTCATCACACATGTATGCGCGCGCACACACACACACACACACACACACACACACACACACCTCTGTCTGCCTCACTGCACTCCCGCCACCTCAATAATTCATCGCCGCTAAAATAAAAATGCCATCATCTTACATGCACAGAGACTCGAACACAATCGGAGATTATTCTCCCAGTCTTTATCACCCAGATAAAATCTACACAGCGTCCATCACAACACACGGATCATGTAGAACCACACAAAATACCTCATCCAGACATGCTGCTGTGTTTGAGTGATACAGATGGAGAGGCTGTGTCATCAGTCGAAAGTACATAGAGAAAGAAAAAAAAAAACATCAAAATTCCGCATCCTGTAGGTTTCTTTTTAGTGTCGTAAATTATTCAATGCGCTACCATCTGGGGTGGCCTTTCTTAGGCCAAAACAATTTAGGCTTCAGCTGTCTTTGGCTTTACTCAGTACACTGCCCAAATCAGTCCTGTTATAAAAGACACCCATGTGCCATTCATACGCATCCACAGCCACATGGTCCAGTTCCAACAAGACATTTCACATTGCTCATATTGAATCTAACGCCTGAGAGATTTTTGTGTTTTTCTTGTCTCATGGGATTTCTGTTGCTTGTTTTACCCCCAAACTTTTTCTCATCACGGACAGTCTTTCTGTCTGAGAGGATAAAAAACACGTATTCTCTTACTGCAATGTTCTTTTACTGTCACAACCTCTCCCTTGTGTCTTTCTGTCCTGCTTTGCTCTTTTCTTCCAAACAGTGACAGGAACATGCGCATGTTTAGGACACAAGAGAGGGAATGGATGAAGGGAAAGTGGCTTTCCTATGTTTTCAGCTCCGTCAGTGTCACTTTTACATGAAACCGCTGCTCAGGTTTGCACCACCCGATGCAGTCTCTTGTGCCTGCAAAGCACAGTGATCCCCTTCCTTCATCTGCCTGCTTCTCTCCTTCAAAGAGCAGCATCCGAACAAGTGTGCCAACGCAGTGACTAATAGTTTACTATGAAGTGTTGACTCACTGATGCTGGGCCCTGTTGACCGGACACACATCTGCAGTTATGAGAAAGCAGTTTTTAAACTCATGAGAGACAACAACTTTAAAATAACCCCGGGGACAAAACTTAACGCTGCATATTTCTGCCCACCCATGTATTAAGTTTCACCCTGTGGCCACAGAGAAGGCGAGTCTGCGTTGTATGAGGGTTTCGTGCAACATGCTCAATGCAGATAGTGTTTGACCCTGCTTGCTCTCCCAGGCATATTGCGAGCATTTAATGAGCAAAGCATCTCATCGGGTAGCTGTTGCACACACTAGCACATTAACTACAGCAAGCAGCTGATACTGAGAGGGACCACCGGAGACAGAGGAATGTGTGATGTAGAACTGAATACGTCAGATAAGTTACAGCATTAAGAGTTTGGAAAAAACTAAAGAGTTAAAATGTACAGTGAGATAGAAAATGTGGCGTACAGGACCAGACTGACAGACAGAAAATGGCACAGAGAAAGAGAGAAAACTGCGCCACAGTTATCACCCAATTGGATTTCAGATAGTAAAATGATACTTGTGACTTGTTTTATTAAATACTCTTAAAATGAAATTGACTTTCTTCTGAACTGACTGCCATTTTAACCTTAAAGCTTTTATTAGAACTCCAGCTAACTTTAGCTATTTCAAAGTATTAATTAAAAGTTTCACTATCTGCACAGAGGATGCCTTTATTCCCGTAAAAACCTGCCCAGCTCATGGTCTCAGGGATGAAATTAGACCCCCAATCAGTGATTTTAACTATACTGAACTAGTTATAATGACGTCCATTTGTACAATTAAATTCCATCATGATTTAATTGCCTATTGGGTGCTTTTGCAAAGTTGTTTTTTGGGGTTAGTGATCTTCTTTGCTAGCTAACTAGAATACCCAAAATTCATTCGATCTAAATAAGACGAGTGATCTGTTTCCTATACTGATATACTCTACTACAGTAGCTGTTTACTTTGCTCTTGCTGGTGCTTGCTATCCCTCCATCCATTGAATTCATCCATTCAAACACTCAAAGAGTCTGGGGAAGCAAACACAATACTGAGCATACTGTTGGCCTTCTTAAAAGCTGCAAAGAGATCCCATTTCAGCACCGTGGACAGCTCCTGGACAGGGATCCCCCTCCCACCTAATTCAGGACCAAAGACAGCACCTCACACGTTTCTTCATTCGATAATAACCATCTCAAGTACATCATCTGATCGATGTGCAGTATGTTAAAGGCTCTGAGGACAGTTCATTTAAATCCGGCACACTATGGGCCACAGAATACCATGATGAGATTACATGTAAATTAAAAGCCCTAATTGAGTCTGTAATTAGAACCACACCGTCCAGCTGCTCATGAGAAGTCATGAGAAGAGCACAAAGCCAAATTTGTTGTTTTAATATCTGGCAGGGACTTAATCAACATAAAGAAATGTGTGCAGAAGAAACGTACATTTCTCAAATTTCACACCCATGCTCATGAATAAAGCTAATTTAATTCTGACTTCGTGGGTTTGCTGTGTAAAGGAGAGCAAGTTAGTTAATTGAGGCGTGCTGAAAGATCACGTGCTGAACTGTCTGACGCACGGAAACGCTACTTATCCCCACTGGCCTGCTTTCCGGTATGTTGTCTGTAAGGTAAAAGTATGGCTTAAAAATAAATAGGAGCAGAGAGCATTGTTGATTTTTTTTTTCCTACAAGAGAAGTAGACCTATTGCTGTTTTTTTTGCAACAAAATAAATGACATACCAGACCTATCCATCTAATTGTCATGTTTGATGGTAAGACAGAGTATGTCATTTTACAATAGACAGCCCAAGACCGAGTGATTAAAGCCCCCATACGCGTAAAGTAAAAGCCCCCCCATAACCGTCCCGTCCAGCACCAGGAGGATTTGAAAGGATTACTCACTTGCCACGGTGAGAACCAGAAGAGCCAGCGCTGCTTTCACCGAGGCTGCCATCGCTTCCTCCCCGCCAGTGCGACACACACACGAAAACTTGCAGACGAAGAGTGTTTCTCCCGTTTTCTTGTTTTCTGCGCTCGGTTTTGTAGAAAGTAAAAGTGTGAAAAAAAAAAAAAAAAGAAGAAAAAGACAGAACGGATTATAGCGGTTTCATTGCGAGAGATTCCACAGATGGGAGCCGGTAGCTGAAGCTTGGAGGCATGGAGAAGAGTACTGACTGCTGTCTGACCCAAGAGATGAGGAGGCTGGGTGCTTTCTGCCAGAGCGCATCGACTCCAGCGCTGGTCCTGCTGTGATTGCACGCAGCGGAAACTGTCTGTAGAGTACAGAGTCCCTCTAAATTCTTTTTGAGCGATGCAAACAACGTTTTCCTGGGGAATGTGGTTGAGGAGCTATTGGGGATACGCCAACTCTGTTATCGTCAAAGCGGCCATTCTTCAGATAAAAGATTTAAGCGCCCTGGTCCCTGCATTGCCTTGCCCGCCCAGTGCGCTCTCCCGCTGGGCGTCAGTTTCACTCTCTGCCGTCTTGATCGACACAGTTTGACACGTGTGACAACAAACAGGAAGTGATAAGTCAGAAATCCCCCAGGGAAAGCCTTTATTGCCCAGAAGCCACTGAAACCAACCGTATCTCCTCCAATTAAATGCGAATCTCCTCAAGTTAATCAAAACACCATGAAGCTCAACTTCAAGATGCCCAAGGTTTGATTGAACTGTTGCTAATACTGCAAAAAAGAAAATTGTATCTCTATTAAATCATGTGAATACAGTCAACGAATCCAAGAACTAAGTTGTCTGGAAGAAAGTCCCTGGCAGCAAAGTAAAGGCCTTGTTATAAGCCCATTGTAGTTTAGTTGTTTGCTCCCTCACTGAGCCTGGGACGAAATGTGGCATTGATGTGGGTTGTGGGGGTCATGAAATTTTGTATAGGAAAAATGAAAACCTTTACTTCTTGAAAGCCCATTTCAAATAATTAGGGCCAGAGCACCGATGGTCCGAAAGCCCTATTGTTCTTCAAGGATTTATTATTCCGCGTTATTATTATTCTCCGTAAACAACTGCATTTTTGGAGTACAGCGAGCCAGCTAAACAGATGCTCCGGGAGCCACATTTACCTACATGCACGAAATTCGGTGGACATGTGTATCACACCGAGATGTACCAAAAAGTTCCAATGCACCATTACGTCAACTCAATAGCCCGCCATTTTGAATTTAGTCGCCATTTTCAAAAGTCAAGACAAAGGGGGGGCTCGAACCATAAACCTTCTTTTTGAGAGGCAATAGTGCTAATCCCTTCTCCTCCAATCTTCCCAAGATTGTGACAAATCTTTGGCTCACTGCAACCTATAACTCCACCATCCATAATTATTCATTCAAATGCGACCAACATTGCTGCAGACATTGTTTGGATAGTAGATATACATGTTTTCAAGGGGGTCTGCAGTGATATTTAAATATCTTCCTGTAATGTGTAGTGTATGCCAAACTTTTTCAATTTCTCCAAACGTTTCAACTTCACTAAAAGTTGAATCACCATCAACAGGCCAAGGTGGAATTTGAACCATTTATAACAACCTTGGTGAAGTACAATCTTTTACCTGTTGAGTTAACCAGACTGTCGGTTGAGTCGCTGGAAAGCTCTGAGTGAACCCTGTGAAACACTTTCTCCACCACGAGTCATTCGTCAGCGCTGAAGATAGTCCAGTGGTCGAATGCCGCTTCAGAGCAGGAAACGACCTCATGAGGAAGCGGGTTCGAACTCCCCTGAAGGTAATCCACACATTTCACGGAGGGCGAGTCCGTGTAAGGGTAAGCCACACGGTCTTGGGTTTGCATTGTAATGCAGTCATACTAATACCTCAACAACAAAACAAAAATCCTAATACTAAAAATCAATAACAAAATATAAAGGGTGTATCTATATCTTCTTGGGTTTCTGTCTGAAATACCACAAACTTTATCCCCCAAAATCCCATGAATACATTTTAATGCTATAGTATGACTTTGTTTTTTTTGTTTTTTATCATCATATTTCAGACGACCAGAGCTGCTGGAACGAGTCAAAGGTAGCTCCGGATGGAGAGAAAAGACTCCACACGGGCCATTAAGCCAGTGAATGACAGGAGGTGAGCAGAGACCTGAGATTCACTGCTGAACCCTCTGAAGGTGTCGTGGGCCTGTCGGGGAAACATCGAGGAAGGCGGGTGCCCCCTTGGTAACCATGAAAATGCCTTCACTCACTTTCTCAGGTGTGCAATAAGCGGAATTAACATGTGTTAACGTGTTAAACGTGTTAACGTTCATCAAAGCTCAAATACCAACAAATCCCCAACAACTGCTTATCAAATGTCTTTGATAATCAACAGAAGCAGCAACGCATATATAGTTCAGTCTGTTGGTCAACATACTGCAGAATAGATAGACAATGGGAATCAAGACACTGCACACTCGTGTTGAGTAAAGGCAGCCTCAGCTGGTGGGTTCCGTATCTAGTGTGTGTGGGTCTGTGTGTACATGTAAGAATAGAAAAGCTGCAGGCTTCCTCAGTCTTCCTCAGTGCGGTATAACTGTCCCACGGGTCCCCTTTGGTGATGTGAGGAGAGGAGAGGGCAGGGCAGGAAGAAGACATGGCCTTAAGTGTGCACTCACAAAATGATTGGGGGGGTAAAACTACAAAGATGAAAAAATAAGTTTGCCTCCCAAAGATTGATTGAAAATAACATTCAGTGAGGCGGAAAAGGTGAGCTTTTCCTAACAAGGGTTAGATGAGGAGAGGACCGTCGAATGCCTTACAAGCCAGAAACCGGTCGGCTAAGTTTGACTGGAAACAGGGTGGTTCTCTACAAGGGTAACGGAATCTGTCTCGTAGAATCTTTAAAGATCAATAAGAAACACTTTTATGATTTGTTTATTTAATTCATACAAATTAAACTGACACATAGTGGTTTTACAGAGGGTTCATACCTACTACAGTCTGGCTGCTATCATGACGTTTGCAGAGACTCAAACAAAACAAGTCCAAATTAAACACCTCACATCACACACAAAAAAAGTTTGTCCATGCCCACATAGAGGTGTTTTCTGATCTGATATCCTGATTGGCAGCATGACACTGTGTCTGACCTTTTCCAAATCACAGTGGAGAAAATACATCAGGTTCATGACATCACATGCCTATGGTTTGGATGAGTACTGAAGGCTTTATTTGCCATGGTTACATTATTAAACACTTTGTTTGATCTGCTCGGCATCTTTAAACCTGTTGGACAGATGAAGGTTAGCTGTCTCCAGTCTTTATTCTGAACATGGCTCTTTCGGCTTTTTACTTGGCAGGTATGAGCGTGGGATCCATCTTCTCATCTAACTCTCAGCGAGACAGTGCAAAAAATGTCAAAAATGTCACACTTCCTTTAAGCCCCACACAGACAGTGTGAGAGGAAAGAAACCAACTTCTGAACAAATGCTGTGGAATATGCAACTCATCAAATGTGCGGTCAGGAGAGGATGCAGGAACAGAGTTATACTCTCATCTGGCTTTTGGCCTCACTGCTTCCCTCATGCAATGGAGGCATTGCAAGGCTTGTGTTTATGAAAACACACTCCATGAAATGAACCCCAAGTCACAGCTCCAAATTCAACCAAATTGTATTATCCTCCCATCACACCCCATTACAGCCACACTTGAGCAACATGCAAGCATCCGCCTCCCAAAGCCCCCACCCGTCTCCCCTAATGAACATTATCTCGGCATCCTAAAAGCAATGGAGAGGAGCAGAGGGAGGCCAAATCTAATCAGAGCTACTTAGAGCTCTCTGTGGGGTTTGCTGGGGCTCTGAAGAGCCAGCCAGCAAACAAACACAAACACACACGGACACACTGAGAGGAGAAAATCTCTGTTCCTATGTTTTGTGCATACTGTAATTCAGATATGGGAAATTAGCAGCATCACATGATTGTACACACACAAACACACAATGAACTGACACACACACAAACATGGCTTCATCAAAACACTTGTGAGGACTCTACATCTCAGATTTAACACAATGTCAACCTGTTCAGAAAGCTAGTGTTTAAACCCATTGAGCACACAACCGGGTCCAAGAAAACGTGCAAACTCCCGACAGAAAGGGACCAACCAAGGTTCAAACAATAGGTGTTTTCATACCAAACAGTTGTAAGGACTTTCTTGAGAGGAACTACCCCCTGAGAGTTTCCCTCAGGACTACATCGGTTCTAAAGCCTTTTGTAGTTCACATTCGCACCAATGGTCGAGATTGATATTGCTCTTGTCTTTTCAGAGAATCTACTATGGCTGTGAACTTCACGAAAAACATGACAGGCACTCTCCAGAGTCAGTGTTTGGTTTGTCCCTTCTAGGCTACTGTAGAAACATGGTGGTGCAACATGGAAGAGGACCTGCTCCCTCAGTAGAGATGAAGGGCTCATTTTAATGTAACAAAAACACTGTGATTCTTAGTTTCAGGTGATTATACATTAATGAAAACAGAACATCTGCTCCTAAATCCTACACACTGGACGTGATGGATAAAAACACTCAAGATGTTTCATTTGACAGGGTTTTTGTACTTTTCCACATAGTTGCCCTGATAAAACAGAAGTAGATGAATAAATATATTTTACATTTGCATAATCATTCATCAGCGCACTTCCTACAGCATTTATCATCTGATATACCAGAGCCAAACCACTGTTATCATCATCCAATTACCCAGATACTGTACACAGCTCCATATGTGTATGTAATGTATCATAATACACACAAAAACACACTCTACATTCAGTGTTGCCTCCTCCACACATCCCTATGGGTTACAGCAAGCTCACAATATCTGCATACATTTCCCGACAGCTGCATTATCATCTTGTATGTCATTTGAGTGGATTTAATTTGTCTAGTTTCCTCTTCTCCAAAAAGCCTCCTCACCATCAGCCGCCCTGTCATCTAACAGTGTGTTTGTTTGCCTCCAGGCAGCACAGTCAGGAACAGTGTGCCCCGGTGAAGCGGCCCAATCCCCTGCTGCATTAATGTTGTCATAAATTCATATCACTAGGGGACATTTGTGTCTTGGGCTGACAGCATGAGACGAGGCTTTCTAAATTCTAGTCTGGTAGCCTGTCACAGTTGGTCATTGTCCTGCTCTAGAGGGGCAGAATCAGTATGATAGGACCTCTAGGATGTGCAGTGATGAATGCGTCTCATCTTCTATCGCCTTCTAATTTTCATGTTGCTGCTCTGTGTTCCTCGCCGTCATCGATCACCTTCAGCCTCTCCAAGTCTGCTCCCTCTCCCTTCGCCCCATTCATGTGTCCACTCGTCTTTTCACCTCATCTTATCTCCTCTCAACGCTCCTATTCCAACTTTTATTTGTTCTTCTCGAGTCCGCTGCACGCTCTGTCACTTTCCTCTCAACTCATTTAAACCATATATAAGCATATAAACCCCTATTGAGCCCCCCCATGAGTGGGAGAAAAATGTTGGAAATATTGTGGGAATCTTATCTGAACCAAACTCAATTAAATTTTCTGAAGGAGCCGTCAGCCTCGGAGCATGTCTCGTAACTGCTTCTGAGTGTCCCTGCTGCTCTGCCACATTGTCTGTGATTTGGTTTTCTGTAAAGTGAAAAAGGAAGTTAATGTTTTTAGGAGAGCCTCCGGTTTGCCCGCAAAACTTTTCGAAGTCTAGGAAGTGAGTAAATCCCACAGGTGAGTATGTTTGAATATTCAGGATCTCCTATTCAGTATTGCGCACTGTTTTATCTCAATACAAAAAAAAACTAGAGGCCAAAAAAAAAAAAAAAAAAAAAGCCTCAGAGCAAAGGATTTCAAGCATGCAAATGCAAATATGTAAGATGATCAAATTTTTAAATGTTCTTATAGGGCTCAGGATGGTGTACATGCATGGCTACTCTGCGTCTATAGCAGCCCTCCTCCACACAAAGCCTCTGTCATCTTTACTGCGGACCAAGAAGAGCAGCACATAATCCAGAGTCAACAAAAATCTGACAGGCACCGACCCCACACAGAAGAACTGTGTTAGAAATATGACAGCATTACACAATCCCGCCCGCCTCTCTGACCCAGTCACATCCCCTGCCCAGAGACAAGCGAGGAGGAGGAGGACTTTGAGGAGGCAGATGCTGATGATGAAGGTTGCAGCGACTGAAGATATTCATAAAAGCATAACTGCAGTTAAGACAGAAGAGCTTTAAAGCATTGTTTTCTAGAAACAACTTGGAACAGCAAACAATTTCCATTTGTTCCATTGTGGTTTTAGGGGGAACAAATCAGTTCAGTTTAGAGCAAAGTCATGAAAGAGCCCTGAACCCAAGCACACTATACAGTCATGTATTTCCCTTAGTAGGCTACACTTAAATATTAGTGCACCTAACTTGTAGTGTGTAACTTCAGTCATGGTAGTGCTGTCTCAAATCCCACACGGCTGTTGTGCATTTACCGGAAATGATGACGGCAACATTTAAATGCGTCACCCGCGAAAATATCTTTTGACTTTGTTAAGTTACTTAAAAATGAATTTGTTTTGTGCTTCCTGTTTCGCAACCGCGGGGTTAAACATACGGATGGCTTCTATTCGACAACAGTCTAGTGGTACTTAATGAAAACAAAACACTTGTGTGTGGACGTGTACGACTTACTCATTGCTGCAGCTGCCTCCTTCGTTACTTTCAGCAGTTTTGGTCGGTACACAGTACAACAGGTTAAATACAGTGCAATAGAAAAATATATATGTTTTTAAACTGTTACAGTTTAACACTAGGTGGCATAAAGATCTAGGATATACAAATATTTTGCAGTTTAAGCCGTTACAGTTTTAATTGCTTTTTGTTTTAGACAGTGTTGAATTGAGAAGGCCTGAATGTTTTGAGGTGAAGAAATCTGAAGCACTCAAGAATGTAATAATTTAGAAGGCCTTTATTATCTCTGCTTTTTAATCACATTGAATACATGTTTTGTTTGAACTCTTTTCAAAAGACGATAAAGCACAGTTTCTAATCTGTAAATTTACATTTATGGATATATCGAATTTGGTCATTATGATAATGAGATTCATTGTGTACATATAAATGTTTTTCTATTTATTTTTTAGAGGAGAACAAGTAATACATTGTTCCAAAGTTAGGTAAATCTTTAATCAATATTTTCTATAAGGTTTTGCCAAAACTTCTTCACAATCGAGCACTGCAAAAATAGATTCATATAGGTTTCTGGAAAACCATAACAGAAACTACACTTTACATCAATGTCTATTGTAATTTTTTCCAACAATTTCCTGAACTTTATTCGAGTTTAAGACGCTACAGAACATTTCTGAAAAAAGTGACCTTCAAGCCAGAATCTTTTCTGTGTGTGTGTGTGTGTGTGTGTGTGTGTGTGTGTGTGTGTGTGTGTGTGTGTGTGTGTGTGTGTGTGTGTGTGTTTTGACTGTGAGGTTTGTGTCTTGTGAAGTGTTACGTCACCATGACTCAGTGCCTGGCTGACCTCAGCACACCTTCCTCAGGCTGCTGCTCGGCCTCCAGCCAGAACCTCGTCCTGAAATGGCATGTCCACAAACACGCACGCACACACGCGCACACAGATGCACATCCATCCGCTCTCACACACTCACACACTCACACAGACGCACATCCATCCGCTCTCACACACTCACACACTCACACACTCACACAGCCCCACTCAGACAGATGCACCGCTTACACACAGGTGAACAGACACACAAAAGGAGACCCAAAAAAGTCAGAAAGAGTCTTTCCCTTTTCAGATGTCGACGCTAGAGCCTCATAAGTGGGAGAGTCTCTCAAGCACAGTTGTTTTGAGAAAAGGGGATAAGTGAGGGGTTGGCCACATGCTGAAAAGGACTTATTGATCATAACAAAAACATAGAAATGTTCTGTCAGTTTTGTGCAAGAAAGATCAACAGGAGCAACATCACTTACTAGCTTTTTCTTTTAGAAGTCCATTTCTAAATCTTTATCTTCAGCATACTACTATTGGTGAATGTTCTCCCAGAATTTCTCCTTCAGTCCAAATAGCATAGTTTAGCTCAGCTTTGTTTCCCATTCTCCCAGTGAACATGGATGTAGAGTACAGAACCTCTTGATCCTGTCTTGTATGTGATAGGAACAGACAGCAGCTCTGAGTCGGATCATCTTGATAAAATCTTTGTTTACACTGCATACATTATGTTACAAATAAACACACAGTTTGTTGTCAGCGCTGATCTGCTCAGAACCAGTATGACATATTTCCTTTTATCTCTAGTATTATCAAAATCATTTGATTTGTGGTGTGTTTGTAGCCAAGCGGGATAAGATGCATACTATCATCACAACATCCTCGGTTTGAACACACCTTGCCGTCCTCTCTCACCCGACATTTCTTATCCCTCTGCTCTCTACTGCTAAAAGTAATAATAACAATATATTATTGTAGATATGAATGCTTGACTCTCTTTAGAAGATATTGAGCCTTTGACAGATGGTACCAGTCGGGAATCATAACATATCATACAAAACCAAGAGGAAAGAATCTCCAAAAGACCCACCACACACACTGGAGGGCAAGTCAGTACTGAGAAAGGCAAAATGCAAAATGAAGAACTTAATGACTTCTGTATAATTACTAATCTAAACACTATACTTAATTATGACATTTTCATCAGACCATTTGTCATTCTGTGGCAGACTTTTTTCCTCTCTTTTAGGTTTTTAAGATTATAGTTAGTTTTGTTTTTCTAATATTTTCACATTATATGTTTAGCTGCTGGTTTCTAAAGTCATTGTAAGCCACACAATTTGTTTTGGTCATAGTCTGTCTTGAGTTCAATGAAATGAAGGCTGCCTTTAGCTCCTTTGAATGGTTTATCGTTTCATTTTTAAATGTTAGTGGGCATAAACTAGACGAATCAACAGCTCTCATTAATTAATGCATTTATAATATATTAAATATTGTAAGTCGGGTCTATCACCCCTTTTTGTGTTACTGTTGATAACGTATGTCTTACTCTGCATTTGTGGGTATACATTTTAATGTGTTTACTGCATCAAACAATACAAGAAGCATGATTTCCTCCTTCTGTTACACCAAAACAACCAGGACCTCACAGATCTCTGTTAGGTGATGGTAGAAACTGTAGCCAACATAATTGTCAGGAGGGTAACTTGTGTGGCTCATTAGCCCCTTTGTACTCTTTGACCTGTTTTCCAACCCTCCCTCAGATAGAAGCCAATATTCTTACATTTTCAGTGTCTCCAACTTTGCCTTGAAACCATCACTTAAATACTGTAATAAATTATATTTCCATGGCCTGATCTGACATACTGGCATGAGGAGACATAAACCCCAGAGCAGAATCACAATCCCCAGACCCATTACAGAGCCAGCTGGCATCAGATGTGCTTTTCAGTCTAAAATAAATAATATCAATTCATGGGAGGAAACTGATGTAACATCAAAACCATGGAGGCTTTAAAATGATAACCAAAGAGGGGACAAAATGATATAGAGATGGAAATATGGCTGTTTTCACTTAAATCAAAATATAATAGTGGCATTGGTGTATCAGACACATTGATTACAAACAATTTTATGTATCTGTGTGTTCATCTTTGCTTATTTGTGTGACTTCATGAACTCTGCACCTCTCCTCATGGCTCACACCAGCTCCCTGGAGAGGGAATTAGCCAGCGGACTGGGAAGATGACCAGAGGGTCCTGTTGTCTATGTACACCATGTACAGCACAGCCCACACTCTGTATATTAAAACCATGTACAGTATGATGCACTCCAAGCTCCAATTTCTTCATCGACTGACTGTGAATTTGAAAGACACACACACACGCACACACACACACACACACTTCTGTCTGTCTCTCTGTCTCTGTCTTGTCCATTTCCTTTCTAGTTCTGTCTCTGTCCCTTACTCACCTCATGGTCCATGAGTGACTGATGGCCTTTGACAGCTCAGAACATGATGACATGGCCAGCAGTCACCCAGCATGGAAAGAGGGAAATCCCTTTGAACTAAAAATTACACACACACTTAAAAAAAAAAAAAAAAAAAAAAAAAAAAAGCAGGGAACAACCTGCCCTGTGTTCATGTTTAACCCTCACACTGCTGAGTGCTGAGAGTGAAAAAAAAAAGAAAAAAGAAAAAAAAAAAAGAAAGACTTGAAAAAAGGAGTGTGTGACTACGTACATGCTTGTGTGTGAGTGTGAATATAAGTAAAGTAGGCAGAGCTTGATGCTCTCGCTTTCTTTTTATACACAAGCAGGATGGAGAATCCATGTACCCTGTCAGCTTGGGATGGCCTATATGATGCCCGCTCTCTCTCACACACTCACACTCACACACTCACACACACACACACACACACACACACACACACACATATTAGAAAGGCTGGCTGCCTGGAGGAGAGCAGTGAAGACAACTGAGGTGTAAAACCCTGACTGATGGCCTTTGACAGCTCAGAACATGTGTTTGTTCAGAAAAGATGAAGAACAAAAATATGGTGAAAGAAGAAATACTTGTCTTTTTCTTAAAATATAAGGGGCGTGGTACCTGATCATGATTCAAAATTCAATGAAAAAACCTCTGTAGATTTTTTTTTTTTTCACTCTCTGTAGATTTTTTTTTTTTTTCACTCTCAGCACTCAGCAGAGTGTGAATGTGCTTTTTAAGCAAAATTGATTTTTTTTTTTTTTTTTTTTTTTTTTTTTTTTTTTTTTTTGTCCCAGAATTACCACCTTGCGATTGTACGCCTCCACCAAGCCATCAGGTTGCAGTTTACCTCGACTTTTTTTTTTCCAGACTCATAATATATGTAGTGAATTCTTGAAGGAATTTGACCAATAAAGGATGATTCTAAATGAACAAAAAGTTGTTGCCATGACTGTAGACAATGCTTCGAATATGGATGTTGGTGAAAAAAACCACAAATTCTAAAACTTCAAACACCTTTTCAACTCGACAGCACAGAAGAGCTACACAGTCATATCAGGTAAAAGGTAAACACCCAAGATTTGTGTCAGTATCCGACTAAAGGTGAAATGTGGTCACAACCTCCCCTTCTGTTCCTGAGTTATGGCATTCCACAAGAATGGAACTAACTTAAGGTAACTATGACCTACATCCACCAAATTTTAATCACAATTTTCTTTGAGCCAAGTGAATATTTGTGCCATATTTTAAGAAATTCCCTCCAGGCGTTCCGGAGATATTGTATTCACAAGAATGGGACAGACATAGAACGGACGGACAACCCAAAAACATAATGCCAAGGCTACAGCTGGTACCGGCACAGCGTGGAGGCATAAGGACATCTGGGACATCACCAATCAGTTAAACCTGACATATTTTGATGATGTAGTGGTTTGCTGCTACTGATATAGTCTCATTTGCAACTGTATGCACATATCATAAACACGTAATGCACTATATGGACTTTGATTCATTCGGTTGAGGTCGAGTTCAGTCTCAAGTCTTTCCTCCAGCCTCAATCTAATTCTCAACAGTGAGCTCCACCACTGCGATAACAGGCCAAAGTGCCCTCACAAGCCAAATTTAAAACCTAATTTGGGACGCGTGCTATAAACTATGGCTTCAGCTAAATGCTCCACAAAACATGTTTGTTGCATTACTTCTCCCTACGTAACAATGTTTATCGGTAGTGTTAAATAATCTAACCAATAAAGGACATAAGAAGTCAAACCCGTAAAAATTTACATTAACTCCAAAATTTCAAAGAAACTTAAGGAAGCCATCGCATGCTGTGCAGAAGTTTTAAGGCCCTTCAAAATGTTCACGTAAAGAAACAAAAAGAGGCTCCATGTGCAGAAATGACTTCTTTTTCCTCACCGCTGTTTGACCCGAGACTCATGGACTTTAGGAAAACTCCTCTCCTTCACAGCCTCGGGACAGAACAGACAACCACACACAAGTGAGTGGAGTGCAACCAAGCAACCAACCAAACAGTGGGACATTAAAACCTGAACTATTACAAGTGGTCCCCCTGTTGTGCAGCTACAACGTAGGACAAAAACATTTAGGAAAGCACCTCGTGGGTAAACTCAATATCATGCATTTAGAAACATTTTGTATGCAGACAAGAGTGCATACTGTATTATTTTTGGGTAATGGAGTACATATAATTTTCCGTCCCGCAAAAGAATTCAAACGATGGAATAAATATGATCTTACAACATCAATGTTTGGGCAACTTCTGGCCTCACTATGCTGGTCCAGAAATGGTAGAAAGAGAAGGCGAGACAAATCCAATTACGTGTTCCCCAGAAGTAACCGGGCAGACAGTTTTAGACAGAAATCCCTCTTCACTTCCACATTACCGCAGCAGAAGCTGGTTAAAGGAGTGGGTGGTGTGATCACAGTAGATGCAAAAAAAAATGGAGTGAAAGTGAAGATGCATAAGTAAAAAAGAAAGGAGACAGAAAAACAAAGTGGTGAGCTCAGATAACTAAAAAATACATTTAGGGCAGTGCATGCAGAGGACAGGGGGAAGAAGAGCAGCGAAGTCACTTAGGAAAAGGACAAAAGTGGTAGAAAAGAGGGGAAGAAGAGCAGAGGAGGAGGCGACGGAGCAGAAGACGGAAGTTGATGAGATATATGAAAAAAAAAGATGTGGAAAATAAGGAGCGGAGGACAGTGACTCATCATGTCCGGGCCAAGAGGATTCTTGTTTAATTGAAGAAGAAGTCAAAAATATAAAGTTCTCTGAAGGTTGTTAAGCACTGGATATTTCGATTTCTATTTATCTTTATTAATTCTACAGCATCAAAACAACCCAAAATATACAGCCAGAAAGAGTTGCCTTCAGTCACAAGAAGAACAAGGAGTCCCGCAACAGATGGTTCGATCACCAGAGAGCTCTGATCTCAACTTCATGGAGTCAGTCTGAGATTACATGAAGCAAATGAGACGGTCTAAATCCACAGAACAACTGTGGCAAGCACTCCAAGACGTTTGGGGGGAGAAAAAAAAACTCCCTGCCAAACAACCTCTCGGCTAAATCTGTGTGACTGTGCAGAGCAGAACTGGTGCTGTTTGAAGGGAAGAAGGCTCACACCAAACATTCCATTTGTCCCAATTTAGTTTAAAATTTAGTTTATGGAAGCCATCTTTTGTCCACAATTTCTCACCCGACAAACCTTTTCTCTAAAACAACTGTAACATCAGAAATAACAGAAAAATAAATATCCTTACTATTTCTTAGCTGGTTCCGAAAATATATAACTCACAGTTTTAATCCTTTTGATGGGAATATGCCATCATTTGAACGATTTATGTCGACAGACAATTTTTCCTTTCAGAAAATATAATTCTTAAGCTTGTGCTATTCCTCATTAGTTAATTCAGTATGTGAAAAGACACTTAACTCATGGTGAAACTATATGTAAACTGTAACTTTAAATACAGTAACACAGCCATTACTGATGGAGGATGAAATTGAATAAGGATATTTGGCAAACTTTTCAGAGAAGGAATAAAACTGTAAATAGACGCACATTTTTCTGGAAATTCAAAATCGAAAATATAAAGTAGAAAAGGGCTTCATATGGAGGTTAAGGTGGTGACCTTGCACCACATAATCATCGATTGGTTTCAGACTTTGAATGTCTACTGCCAAATAAAGTAAAAACTTTTTTTTTTTTAAGCCCCAAAACAGAATTTGAGAAAACCTGAGAAAAAGAAACATCTAAACAAGAACATCTTAAGAACAGTCTCCTTACAATTGGTATTTATATATACATATTTCCTTTATATTTGGGTTCACCAACAAGGTTGTTGTTTTTTTTTAAGTCTTTGCGCTTCTCCCTATTTGTTTCCTCTTTTAAACACAAACAAGTCAATCTGGACGAGGCAAGAGATATTATTTTTGACTTCAGAAAACTTAACATCTTTGGCCAGAATACAACAAAAGAAAGAAAAGGAAGAAGGTTTCCATCAACCCGTGCCCGCCGTCACGTTCTTCATAAACGTGCTTTGCGAATAGCGTCCAGAGAAAAACATTCACATTTGTGCTCTCTGCACCTCAAGCGGCCTGCACGGAAAAACTGAAGCCATTTGTGCTGCAGAGCCTCGAGGTGATGCCTGGCTTTTGGAATTCAACTGTAGATATTACATTAAGCATGTTCAGATAACAAAGGGTGCCGGACGTCAGCCCTGCTACCACGGAAACGGACGTGCTGCGAGGACAGGTGGACAGCCTGAGGGGCACACCGACTGCATGCAGACATTTGTTTCAGTTGCATTGTGGATTAAATTCAAGCAGCATTTCACTGACAATGCATTCATATTTATTGAAGCCTACCAGTCTTTAATTGATTAGATACTTGGTTTCCCCAACTTGTAAAAATGTGTTTTTTCAGATTCGTGTACAGTTCTGATCTTAGTTTGTGCCCTCATCATCCCTTGGCATATCGTTATTTACCTACTTGGTCACTTTTTGTTTACACTGTATTTTTTTTTAGCTGGCACAGTTCATGTTTATTATCATGACTCCAGTAATTGTAGGGGTTTTTTTGGGTTGTTTTTTTTTTTAAGAGGAGACCGTTGTAAGTGTGACAGTGTATAATATAACTGTGGACTCAAGAGTGTGAGGGAAGAAGCCCCAGGAAGGTCTGTTGGGTGTTTGTCGTGCCGTGTTGAGATCAAAGGGGCAAAACTTGTCACCCATGTTTGACCTGAATTTAGTTACACAAACTGCAGTCACTACTTAAGAGTAACAGCTGTCCCGGACAACCTCATCCTGTTGAGGCAAACCTGTTCACAAACGCTGTGACAATCTGGGGTGAAAGAATCACGACTGTATGATGACGCAATAGTGTTGCATAGAGTAGAACTAAACCACAACATAAGGAACGCAACAGCAGTCTGGAAGAGCGATAACACCACCCGGTGGTCGCTTGCAGCTTCTGTAATACCCCCCCCCCCCACACACACACACACACAAAATAATGGAACGAGGGAGCCTTCCACAGCAGCATGTTTAATAACACCACTTCTTTAAATCTAGCACAAAGAAATCCAGCACAACCAAACTTGATTTTTCTGTTTAAGGTCTTAATATTCAGGTAAAAATATATACAAAATACTAAGTTTAAAAAGTTCATATCAAGCCTTTTATTTAGTATACAGATATTCATAGATTTATACAGTATATATATATATATGCATATACGTATACATATATATACACGTATACATATATGTAACATGTGCCACTGCAAAGTCACAGACAAACTTTTTGCTAGGAAAGGAAAAGAAATATATATGTGCTTCATTTCAAAGTAGTGCTGTGATGCGTTTGTAATGAGAGATGACCAAAACCGGAATGATGAGGTAACTGCCAGGCAGGAAAACAATCACTTATAATGGTCAAATAATAATAATAATAACAACAACAACAACAACAACAATAATTATAAACTACTGAAACAAATGGATCAAATAGGCAACCGAGAACTATAGTGGCAGCATGGACCCTTAGTGTCAAAGTATAGAAAAAGATTAAGTCTATAACAAACACACTTGGTATGCAGACAGACAGACAGACAGTGCATAAACTTACAAACAGGAAGTAAAGGCTGTCACTCATGAGAGCAAAAAACTCAGATGTTGTTACTGTTGTCTGAAACACAACAGAAACTCTTGACATGTTGCAGGACATGTACGCACACACACACACACACACACAAGTACCACAGCTCTGCTTTACAGGGAACTTACCAAACAATGCTTGCACAGTTGTGGTACATGCACGTGTTCAATCGCACGCACGCACACACACACACACACACACACACACGTACGTACGTACGTACGTACATCCACACAGCACTGCAGGTGGGTCATTCACTGAAAAACATTTGCATGTACAGGAAAGAACAGAGCGAGAGAGAAATCATCTGATGAAACTCCCATCAAATCTAAGAGGGGATACAATATTTTCGTAAAGAAAGAAAGAAAAACAAAGGAGTAAAAAGTGCTGCACAAAAATGTCAGATAATGCTGTGTGTGTGTGTGTGTGTGTGTGTGTGTGTGTGTGTGTGTGTGTGTGTGTGTGTGTGTGTGTGTGTGTGTGTGTGTGTGTGTGTGTGTGTGTGTGTGTGTAGGCACGCACATGTGTATCACTATATCAGGCAGGCAGTGCTGAACGTGTTTGACAGACAATAGGTAGTGTGTGGCTCCCTCATGTGGTCACTCCGAGTCTCTCTGGACTTCTGAGGCGTCGGCCCGACAAATAGGACACGTCCTGTTGGCCTGACAATAAAGAGAGGAAACAGTAAGTTAGGTGTTAAAGGCAATTCATATTTTCAGTCATGACACCCACATCTACAATTGTATATTTGGACGGGAACTAAACTCACCTCATTTGTCCTTTGTATAATTGCTCAGGAAGGGTTTTTTTTTGCATTGATTGATTATTCGTATAACCAAATTCACGCTGAGGCTCTGGGACATGTCTCGTGCCTTTAAAATCATAAGACTGTGTTGTGATTAACCAAAGAACTTGGTGTTCAAGTGCCTCTTTTAGCCTCTTCAGTGGGAACTCTGGAGTGTACACTGTCCTCTGATGGTCCTGCCTCAAAGGTTTGTGTGGTTTAAAGATTGCAGTGACTCATATGTGGTGAATTCAGGAACATTTGGACTGATTTTTGTTTCTGTTCTTCATTCAGATATACATATATATATATATGTACATATATATATATATATATATATATATATATATATATATATATATATGTATATATGTACATATATATAGTGGCTCAAAGTCGTAGAGAAAACATTTTCCTGTTGACGGGTACAAACATGGTCTGAGAACACATTAATTAAGTCACAACTTATTTGTTGAAGTGTAGTGAGAAGTATATATACATAGTATATATATATATATATATATATATATATATATATACACACATACGTGTGTTGTGTGTGTGTGTGTGTGTGTGTATTATACGTGTGTGTGTGTGTGTGTGTGTGTGTGTGTGTGTGTGTGTGTGTGTGTGTGTGTTATATATGTACGTGTGTGTGTTATATATGTACGTGTGTGTATTAGAAATGTACGTGTGTATTATATGTGTGCGTGTGTGTATTTTTGTATGTGTACACGTGTGTGTGTGTGTGTGTGTGTGTGTGTGTGTGTGTGTGTGTGTGTGTGTGTGTATTAGTGTGTCAGCGGGCTCCATGCTGGGTTCGCTTACCCTCAGCCATTTGTCGACACACTTTCCGTGGAACTCGTGACTGCACGGAAGAACTCGCAGCAGTTGGCGGGACTCAAAATCACTCATACATACCACACACCTGCAAACCGACACGTATTATCATGTGAAACGCAGAAATACAGGAAACATGTTGTTTAACACTCTTTCCACATGACAGCTTGGCCGGTAACCGAGTTCGACAACAGCATTTGGGAAGTATGTTGCTTTGAAGAGACTGTGTCTGTTTACTGAACAGTAATCATATAATCAAAGAAAGTTGAAACTACTGACACCGTCCTTCATGCATCTGTAGGAAGTCCTCAAGCTGCTTTTGGATGTACACTTTGAGAAATAAGCAAACCAAGAATTTGAAAATTTTTCGGAAGTTTCCCGACCCCAGCAGACAGATTATGGCTGACACTAGTTGATCCCGACATAATTTAAGTTGTTTTAAGGTTGCTGAACCACAAATATGCAAAAATAGCTTTTAAAAAAAAACAAAAAAAAAAAACAGCAACTGATAAACATCAGCTTCTGTAGGAAAATAGTAAAGCCACAAAAATCCCCAAGTCTTCGGTGATCCTGGCAAGCTACCAAAGAAGATCACGATAATAACGCTCCCTTATCAGCGAGTGAAGTGGTTCTATAAGGCAACACTCACAGTGTTTGTTCAGACTGATGGTTATTTGGATTGAATCGATAGGAAGGAAGCTGTTCGATGTCTCCCTTGGTCAGCCCTCGGAGTTTGGCCTCTCCCAGGCGCTCAGCGAGGTTCAGGAGGGCCTTCGGTGGAAAACATCAGCAACAACAGAGGAATGAGAGTCGGCCTTTCAGCCAACATATAAAAAGACGAAACGATCAAACGGAGGACAAACCTCATAATTTTCCACCTCTCCGTCGTCTACATCCAGCTCGAGACTGATTGCAGGACCGGTGGGCTGGACTGGCAGCATTGATCTATGGAGAGAACAATTTCACAGAGGAAGTTCAGTTTACCCAAGAAGTCATTTAAGCAGGTCAGATGCGAAGTGGCCGACTTTCTCGCTAAATTTTACAAAAGAAAAAGCTCTCAACATCCATATTTAACTTTAAAAAAAAAAAAAAAAAAAAAAAAAAAAAAAGGAATCCTTCCATCCGATTTAAACTATTAAAATCCCACCTTATATTTGTCCATATATTCAGCACACCTTTATTTGAAACGGACATTAAATATTTTTTCCAAATGACAAAGCCTCAGTAAATGTTTCATCTTTTCCCTTCATCCAACTGTTCTGCCCATTTGTGGCCTTTCTGCTATTGGTTGAATTATTCAATTGCCTTTGTTTTCCAGATGAAACTCGTGTGTAAATTAGTCAGGCCTGTTGGAACCCCCTGATCTTCAAGAAGACTTTCAGTCTCCCAGTCCATGTAAAACTTTCATGAACGAAAGTTTCAATCAAATATATTGGTTGAGTTTGTTCTCGAGATCATCAGTCTGCATAAGGACTTGGACTATAGGATTTGTTTTCACACTTGAGAGTCACAAACTATAACATAACAGCAAGGAAACAAATAACCAAACACACTTTGAAGACATCAACATTCAAAAAGTGAAAACACGGGCATGTGGCGATCGTAACCACGGGACGGTTTACGGTCACCTGAGCTGGCCGTGACTATAAGATATACCAAATAGGAAAGATTTAACCCGGAGCTTTAAAGTAGACAGTTTTTCTGCATCCTGAACTAAATTTGGGAGTTGGTTCCACCGGAGAGGGACCATAAAGCTAAAGTCTCAGCCTCCCATTGTACTTTTGTAAATTCTAGGAACCGCAAGTAAGCCTGCACTCTGACGGCAAAGTGCTCTATAGGGTAGAAGGATACTATGAGGTCTTTAAGATATGAGGGAGCTTGGTCTGTAAGGGCCTTGAATGTCAAGAGAAGGAATTACAATTTTATTCAGGTCATGTGTTTTATATTGGACTTAAAACAATAATAAAATAAACTTTTCTCGTCTTAAGTGAGCTACTTTACCGATGTACTTACAGGAAGTAAGGCAGGAGGCTGGGGTGGTAAGGCGAAGGGGGCAGCTGTTGCGAGCGGTACCGTCGCCCCGGGAGACGTCGAGGAATGAAGTTCGGATAGGACTTGGGGAGACGATTGACGACACGTACACGTTTACATCATTTACATGGTTTCCAGCTCTCATTTTTCACAGCACTCCGAAGATGAGAATATATAGATTTGATCGGTTCACTGTAAACGCTCACCACTCCAAAGAACTCCTGTGGCAGAGGGTCATGGGAGAGGAAGTGGAGCTGCGTCGAGTGTGGGGTGAGGGCAGGGTGGGTGGCGGGAGGGTAGTGGAGCCCGGCACCCAAAGACAGGTGCTCTCCAAGCAGCTCCACATCGTTCTCTATCCTCTGCAATGGCTGAGAGGGCGAAGGAGAATGATGTGGAAAACCATGACAAGATGAGGGAGGCGCCATACGCGCGTTACTGTCCGAGATTGTTTCACGTGATAACACCAGCAGGGGCGATTCAACCACTCGGTAATATTACACGCGTACATTTAAGAAAGGAAGCACACATAAACGATCAATAAATGCTTAAAAAGAATCCCGTGAAGTGCTTAAAAATACCGTGATGTGATTGAAAGCAAAATGAAATGATTTCATTCTCCCAGCAATTGCTTTGTATTCAGTTTGTGCTTCAATAAGCACTGAGGATTAATCAATATCAAAGTCACGCTAAAGTCCAATGTGGACAGAAGAGCTGTCGTATTACGCTTCCACAAGGATAATATTTAATCTCAAATAACATGAACCTATTCGATCAGAATCTTCTTTTGCCTTTGTTAAGTTTCATAGTATTGTTTCAATATTAGTGATGCACAACATTGACATTCTCAGTACCTTTAAACCAACGACAGATATTTTCTTTTAAATGCAAAACCAAAATTGCAAAATCATTGCAAATCAAATAAACCGATATTTTATTGCAAATAGACAAATTGAAATGCCCAAATTCTTTGAAATTTTACATTGACGAACATTATTAAAAAAATGTTGCACTGTTTTTCCCAGTCTTTCAGAGTGATGAACCGCTCCCCATCTTCACTGGAGAGACTCAGACTATCTGAAATGTTCTTTTTATACCCAAACAGTTGCTGATCTGTTGCCAGGTAACCTAATTGGTTGCGAGATGTTCGACCAGGTGTTTCTTTTTTTTTTTTGTATCTTTACATTTTTCCAGTCTTTTGTTGCCCCTGTCCCAAATTTTCTGAGACGCGTTTCGGCCATTAAATTCAAAATAAGCACATATTTTTCATAAAACAATAACATTTCTCATTTGATATGTGTTCTTTGGTGTATTTGCAATTAAATATGGGTTTGTTGTGATTTGCAAATCATTGCATTCTGTTTTTATTTACAATTTACACAGTTTCCCAACTTTTTGGGAAACGGGGTTGTAAACCGTTTCTACGTGCGAGCAAACACCAACTGACTTACTCAAATGTTTAAAACATGAATCATCTTTTCTGCTGCAACATTGTACAACACTTTACTGCTGCATTTTCTATGTGGCAGGAGGAACAATGAAACTTTCCCTGAAAGATGCCGACTGTCACACTGACTTCTCAAGAGAGAACTTTATATAAAATGTCAAACGGGACACATTGTTGTTTTTTTAAGAGACACGTTGATATGAGGAGATAAACAGGACACTCTAATCTTGTCAATTCAGATTTAAACCCAAATACCAGAATTTATAACATTCACAACAGCTTTCGTTTGAAACAACGTACAGCTTCCTACTCACCGATCGGGCCTGCTGCGCCGGATAGGGTCCAAACTGTCCGGGCTGCGGCAAATGGGGTGGATGGTGGGAGAGGTGCGTGGGGGGGTGGGTGAGGTGAGGAGGGGGGAGCAGGAAGGCCGGGTCGCTGGACAGCAGTGACGGGAATGGGTAGGGCATGGGTAAGTGCTGCACAGAACAAGTCTGAAGGACCTAACAGAGACACAAAGAAACAGTAAGATTAAATTCAGAGAGGCACACTGGAGAAAGGATTTTGAAATGTGTTAAATAAAACAATTGTGCTACGGGGAAACATGCATCTCTCAAAAGAAACACAAACACACTCACAGGAGGAGGGACGCTGCAAACGGGATAGTGCTGTCCACTGAAGACCACCGAGCATGCTGGGATCTGCTGTGGGGCAGAGCGAGGCGGCAGGCCCGGTGGCGCCCCCGGAGGAGACACAGGGTATGATACCGGAGCTGAACCCTGAATATGGAGATCACAGGAGGAGGGGGGGGGGACAAGTCGAGTGACAAGGCTTTATCCACAACTGTTTATCCAATTGTGAAAACCGCAGGTATCACTGCTGACACCACAGATGTATATGTGGTGTTGAGCACAGCTCGGCAGGGTTTTCCGAACAGAGGCATGTTCTGAGATACAAGACTTACAATTTTTATGAACAGACAAAGTGGTAACGCGAATGAGAGGATGTCTTGCAGTTAAAGTAGTGCCTTTTTTTTTTCTTTTTTTTTTTAAAAGCTTGCATTAATTTCTGGATATGAATTCTGATGCAAACTTGGTTGAACTATAATGTACATTTAAGTGGCATTTAATTGATTAAGGTCCAACACCTCTACACACTTGTTTGCCTGCAAAGGACCTGCAGATTAAAATTAGCTCTGACATTTTATCTACTCACCTGTTAATATCAAATCCAATTATTGGAGTAATGTGTTTCTCTCCATTTCTAGAGAGGAGTTAAACTTACATACCTTGAGATCACCATTACTAACAGCCATAAACTATTTGTAAAATAGTTGTTTCAAATGTGCTTTAAAATGCACTTGGATTAAAAAAAAAAAAAAAAAAAAAGATTGATTAATCACACAAAGGTAAAGTTTTCATTTTGCCAATAATCTTTTCTCCATTCCAGCCAACTAAATCTTCCCCCACTGGGGAAAAAAAAAAAAAAAAAAAGCACACAAGTCAGACGTGCCAACAGACAGACAGGCTTTCCTTTACCAACTGAAACTTTCACCTGCATGAATTAGTTTTTCTTGATAAAGATCAGAAAATTCTGTTGCTGCTTTCGAGATCTAAACAGACCTCAGCAATTCATCAAAAGAAGATCACATTAGACTTTGGTCAACATCTTCAGCTGCAAATAAATGAATATACCCACGAGTAGCTGGTTTGAATTTTCACAGTGTCTTGTTTTAAGAACATACGTCTTAAAAAGTGTTATTTATGCTGTGTCGAGCAAAAAGATGCCCTACTTTGAGAATCACAACAGCTAGTCAGGCTTTCTCATTTCAGTCCTTTCTCTACTGCTGTACTATGTTTTTCCTCTGATACACACCACCAACACGGCATCATTATCCACTCTGAACCCACCTGCTCATGGAGGTCCAGCAGCACGCTGCTCTGTTGCTGGGACGGGTGGGGGTGCTGCGGATGGGCGGCAGGGTGCAGCAGCCTGGGAGACAGGTTAGGTGACTGGTGTTGAGGCCTCGGGGAGGGGTTTGGGGGATGGTAACCCGGGCGTTCTTCGGGTCCGGGCCCCGGCCCTCGAGGAGGTTGCTGGCTGTAGGGTGGGTAACCCTGAGGAGGAGCTGGGTGTCGGTAGTTTTCATCCTGATGGCCCGGTGACGGGCCGTGGTGGGAGTGCAGGTGCTGGTGGTGGTGATGATGGTGGGCATTGGGGTGGTGATGGTGGTGGTGATTGTTGTTGCTGTTGTAGTGGTGGTGGTTGTTGTGGGCATTGTGGTGATGGTGGCGGGTCAGACGGTCTCTGCGGCCACGCTGACGTCTCATCGGAGGGCTGAGGTGGAAGAAAGAAGGGAAAAACTAAAGAGGCGGCAGGAGGTCGACCCTCAGTTTACCACCAGAGGAACTGGTCTAACTTTCTAAGATTTTCTACTTGGATTATGGAGCAGGCATCAAGACTTTTTGAAGTATGTTGTCATTTGCATCATTAATATAGTGGAGTTCCCATGAACCCCTGACTAAAACTTAAGTGCTGACAAAAAAGCAGGAAGAAACTTCAGCTTCAACAGTGTATTAAAACCACCAAATGGAAAGATTATTGAGATTTTTGGAATTGATCTTTAATTCAAGTATTTAAATGAATTCTAATAGTCCTGATAAAAGGTAACCTCATCACACGCCTTAACCTGTGGAAATTCACAAATCTTTGCAGACTGACATGCGTCACCTCATATTACTGTGCAAACTGCAATGTTTTTCATACTTTCAAACAAATTAAGCAATTTCAAGATACAAAATGTGTAATCTTGTAATTATTATTCAATATTTTTAAGCTGACTAATTACTTGAAATGTATTTGTGTCTCACACATACCTGCGACGGTTTCGGACAGGTGTATGGCATCTCTCCGGCATGTAGTGGGGGTGTGGTCTGCGACTGGGAGGCAGCTCCCAAGGGCGAATGGGAGAGGAGGGAGTCGAGGGAGGGGCGGAGCTTAGATCTAATATGGACTGCTGGGAGAGACGCTGCCTTTTCGGGCTTGGACTGTCTTCTATCTGCACACGAGGTGGAGGAGGTGAGGAAACCATGGCGATGGTCGTTCAGGAAAAAAAAAACACAAAGACAGACAGACAAAAGGGGAGAATGAATGAGAGAGCAAAAACAATTAAATATAAATTCCATTTAAGCCAGGAGCAGAGGAGAGGCAACAGGCAGAGGTCATGTTTCATACTTACTTTGTCCCGATCTTCGCTGCAAACATTATCTGGATGAAAATGTAGCAAACCTCCTGCAGGCCAGAGAGAGGGGGGAAAAAACATAATCAGATAAAATAGGGCTGAGAAAAACATCAACATCACAAGACACATACACTGGCTAAGCCAACAAAAACACACAAAACACACACGGGCAGCTCGCTGCCTTTGCTTTTATTTTCCCTTTCAAGACCACACTGGATGCCAAAACAAAAAAAGATGCTATCTTAATGCAGCCTGGCTGCATTTGCTTGAACAGTTCTATAGACACCACAACAGTCCAACAGTGAGAACAAAAACATGCCTCCGACATATTGTTAAACAAACAGATACAGTCCTGCGTTCTCCGCATAGGTTTTCTCTTCCAAACTGGCTTTTAAATGTCCTGCTTTAAACAAGACGACAAGAAAGGAACTCATCTCTGGAAGATGTCACACTGAGCTCACCCTCTGTGGCTCTCGCAAACAAATCACTCCTTCTGATCTGCCATGAAAAGCCCATTTCCGGCACACAGACGCCCACAATCGAGCATGTGCAGAACACCAAAGCATCTGATTCGCTTTGCACATGTAAAATCTTTTTGAAGAAGGATAACCACTTTTGTCTCCAGTCATCAACTCACTATCACTTTTCTCAAAGTTCGCATGGTGTGCTACTATCTAGAGCTGAAACCAAGGACTAAAATCATTATCAAGCAAAACATTGGTGGTTTTAGCTTCGCAAATGTGAAGATTTGCTGCTTTTCCTTGTTTTAGAGAATTGTAAAATGAAAATGTTTTGGTTTTAAACTGCTGGTCAGACACAAGAAGCAACTTCAAGACATCAATTTGTGAACGTGATGCTTATTTTCACAATTTTCTGGCATTTTATGGTGCAATTATTTCAAACATTAGACACAATAATAAAATACAAAAATAACTGCTCGCTAGAACTATCCCATAAACTTGTGTCACCCAGTAGAGTAATCCCTTTGAAAATAAACTATTACCAGAAAGCCTGACTTCAAATCTCTGTGTTGCCAGTCTTCTGTCATGTTGAAGTGCCCCTGAGCAAGGTAGTCAACCACCAAAAGCTCTTTAACTGCAGCTCAGTACTGTGCCTCTTTCTCTTTTTGTGAATTCCTTGTGGTGAAAGAACAAGCGCTCTAAATCTTTTTTTTTTTTTTAAGATCAACAGACCATCCCAAAAGAAAGATTCCTTAATGATATGAATGAGATAAGTACATCAAAAAGAATACAAAAACAAAGAGAAAAATAACCTCTAAATAAAGCACATAATCTCAGAAAAACACGGTACTCTCCATCTGTTTATCTGACAGTCCACATGTGCAGTCTCGATGCAACATGTGCACACAGACATTTCAGCAGCTTAAGAAGGATGTCTTTGAACTCGGCTGACAAGAGTTTTCTTTAAGCAGTCCCCCCAAAAACCTTTAATCACCAAAAAGAGTGGGGGGGGAGGAAACTCCTCCCCTCATGCCTTTCTGTTTCTTCCTCTCTGCCTTCCTCATCCAAACAGTCCCTTCTGCCTCCTCAGAAACAACAGATCTGACAGCACCCCCTACCCCTTTCTTGTCTTTGCGACGCCACTCCGGAGCCATGTGAAGTCTGCTGACAGTGACAGCTCAAAGGCACCCTGCTAGTGGCTGCAGAGAACTGACTCGCCAACAGTGGGTCCAGCATGTTGGCTTACATCTTTATTCATCTTACCATCCATTTTTCTTTAGACCTCATAGGGTCCCGGGCCTCAGACGCCCATGTGTTTTGTGGATAACTAGGTCTGTTAATGCTGATTCATCCCGGGGGCCATAGGCGAGGGGATGGTGAGCCAGACTGGACGGGTTCTGTTGGCGAGCAGACACGACCTTATTTCCTCAGAGCAAAGCTGCTGGGGAAGACTGACATCATTTCTTTCACGACAATCGAGTCAGGCAAGGTAGTGAACCTAGAGAACCAGCTGTCATCAAGAAGCAATTTGTTCATGCTCTTTAGCCGAGTTTAAAAAAAAACTCGAACCATTATTTAGAAGGGGAAAAAAGATGTAGAGAAACAATCTATTTACCCACATAATCTGCAGAGATCACATACAATGATTATTAATGAAGATCTGTAAAAAACAAAAAAATGCTTGCTGTTGAGTTGCAATGCTGGCAGATTGTGGGATGCAACGCTCACTGTTAAAAGCAAAAGTAGGTGACAACTGGGGGAGTAAAACAGAAGGGGAGGGAAGGGGAGGGGGGGGAAGGGGGATGGAAATAAAACAGAGGTAAGACAGCGGGCCACATTTTAACACCCCCAAATCCAACCCTGTCACATAACTGATGCCAGGAGGTGTAATACAGTGACATGTACAAAGACAAACAATGCACTTAAACACAGTGTTATATTGCTTACACAAAGAGTACATTCAATAACACATAACTAGAAAGGATGAAGCATGTGTATTGTTTAAGTCATCCACACAAACCCTGCTGAAACCTGTCAACGTGGGAAGCATGCATCTCTGTGTCCCCTCTGTGTGGCTTATTTTGGGTGTTTGGCAACTGTGCTGCTATTACAACAGAGGCCCATTAAAAACCTGCTTTCATTCATTCACAGCACTTTCTTGTTGCCTTTGAAGGAACTCCAGACTGGTATTAAAAGAAGGTTTCTCCAGTCAGTTTTTAACAGTCAGATATCAAAAGCTGCTGAAAGACTAGTGTCAATAGTTCCTGTGCTGTCTCACACTCAATTTTCTTCTTGGTCAATTTAATTTATTTCTTCTTATTTCGTCAAGGTTTGGAGGTGTTTTTTTTCATTTGTCGTCTTTGTGAGTTTAGGTTGAAAAGGGAACCACTGAAGCCGTTAGGAGGAAAAGCCAATTGAATAAATATTAAATAGATACTGGACAATAAGAATATATTTGACTTGAGAAAGTGAAGAAACCAACAACATGCCAACACAAGTTAATTTCTTTGCCTTTTAAAAGAGAGTAACATCAATCTTCACTCCACTCGACCCTGAACCACTAAAGAAGAAAACTAATCTGGGACAGTATAGAGCTTTACAAAGGCTGAAAAGTAAGTTAAATAGCATTAAGGCTTACGGATGAATGGGCTGACTGTGAACTACAAGAAAAACTACAATGCCGGCCTGAAGCACAACAGTTAGCAACCTAAAACATAAAGATAAAATTGCTGTAGAGAAAGGGATTTCATATTAAACAATTCCCAGGCTTGTTTCAAGGATCCAAACTGTTTTTTAATCAGACTCCTCTTGTACATATGTCTTGTACAGACAGTAGACGAGTGTGTGGGATGTCTAAACCACTGAGCAAATCCATCTGTCTCTAATCTGATAAATCAAAACGCACTGCTCAACAATATTAGAGTTTGAATCTACGAAATTTCCACTTTCCAACAAATAGATTCGTTTTATCCACCAACTAATTTAGTTCTAAATAAATCTCTGTGTTTAACTGCGATTATAATTTAAGTTAAATCACTAATAACCTGTGGTCTTAGTTTCTTCACTGCGTCCACGGGTGTAACATAATGTGACCTGCTGGGCTTTCAGCACACCCATGCTTGGACTTCCTCGAAGAAAAATCTGCAGTGCTAAATTCCTTCCGCGAGTCAGGATAAATTTTCACTCCGAGAATAAAGACAGGCAGTGACATACAAGACAAAGTTCATCAACCTGCTTTGGCCTATTTACGCGACTCAATGGTAGTTAAACCTTTAAAGCTCCAATGCAGCCCATTTCACAATATACAGCTGGCCTGTCAAGCAACAGCTGTCAGTGAAAGCACCAAGCCTTTTAGTTGAATGTCTCAAAGCCTGATAAGCTGCTCGTGGTCTGCCTGCATCCCTCAGGGGGTGCATCCTGTGTGAATGTGTGTAAAGATGCATCTAGCCAGGCTGCAGGCCCTGTTTACTTAAGCCTGCTTACCGGCCCCGGGGTGCCTGTGAGCTCCGTGCGAAGAGTGGCGCTGCGCCCCCGCGGACAGGTAGCTCCCCTGGGTGTGTTGCTGCTGCTGCTGCTGCTGTTGCTGTTGCTGCTGCTGTTGCTGCTGCTGCTGCTGGCTCTCCGGGTAGCTACGACCTCCGTGGTGCGGCGCCCAGCCGGGGTTGCTCACCCCTCCTCCGGTGGCGTTCATCAAGCTCCCGTTACCGACCGCGTTGCCGCCGCTTCCAATGCCGCCGCTCACGGCGAAATGATAGAAGCCAGACCGAGACCGAGACCGAGTCCTCGGGGGGTCCATGGCTGGTGAGGAGGAAGAGGAGGAGGAGGAGGAGGGCGGTGGTGGTGGTGGTGGTGGATAGATATGATGAAGGTATGCTTTGAGAGATGGACGTCCAGGAGCCTCGCTCTTCAGACCGCTTCTCGGCGTCTCTCCAGCCACCGAGTTACCTTCGCCGAGCGGTTCCTGCGAGTGTTTTCTGAGGCATTTAAATCTGTTGTTTGACTACAAGAAGACCTGGAAAGCAGCAAGTTCAGGGAATCACAGCCCTCATGTGTCGCACCGTCTGCACCGACTCCATCCAGTCGCCCCTGAGCTGCGTGTGTGTGTGTGTGTGTGGTGGTGGTGGGGGGGTCAATTCAACGGAAACAGCTTTTTAAAAAAATAATAATAATTTTAACAAAAATGCAACACTTAGCAACGCAAACAAGTCCTCCAAGCTGCAGTTAAATCAGCAGGAGATACAACAAAAAAACGAAACGCTCCGTTATCAGCGTCCTCTTCACCACAACAACAGCTGCTTCTTCTCCATTGTCCTCCGGTGAGCTCCGTCGGGCTTTCACAGTCAAATAAAGTGTTTGTTTTTTAAAAATTAAAAAAAAATTAAAAAAAAAAAGGCACCGGTCGGACACGGTCCGCTCCTCTCCGCTGTCGACGCCTTCAACAAACGAGCGACTGAAGTTGCCGGACGTCGTCGCTTCGCTTTCTGAAGCCGGCCAAGTTAAACGCTCCCGTCCAACACAAGATGGCTAGCTGTCGAGCGTCTAGCGAACTAAAGCGAACCGGCCGTGCTGATAACTGGCTGCAAAACAAAGTTATCGGCGCAGCTTCCTGGAGAAATTACTGATAATAAAAAAAACAACCAGGACGGCTCCACCTGCTCCGAGTTGGCTAACTATACCTGCTCGTTCATTAGCATAATTTTGTTGTTGTTGTTTTGTTTTTTTTCTCTCTCTCTCTCTCCAGCTAGCCGAAGGCTAACAGGAAGCGAGGTCTGGAGGGGGAAACGAGTCCGACGGTGCCGACGTTACGAGCTAGCGGACGTCGCGCCGTGTCTTACGTTGCGGGATCGTCGGTTAACGGAGCTGGACGCGGGATTACCGACGACCGCGTGAGAAGGCAGGCAGGGAGGGAGGGCTACCTTCTCCCTCGAGCGAGGTGGGTGATAGTCGTCTAATTTAAATCCCCTCTCGCCTTCGCCGTCGGTGTGTCTTCTCCGGTCAGCGGGGAGCGGAGATCAATCAATGGGAGGGTCGCGTCTCCGGCCAGTCGCTGCTAATCGATGACAGAGCGACGTGGAGCTCGTCGCAAGGCAATTTCGTGCAGAATCCTTGAGAGCAAATTACGCAAACTCGCCGGGGAGGAGGAGGAGGAGGAGAAGGGGGGGGGGGGGGCGTTCAAATGCGTGCAATATATGTTTGCGTACGAGTTATGTAATTAGTGGCAGTGAAGGGCGATATTAAGCAAAGTAGCTCGTTATCGGAGTTCGACTACTTCTGTCTGCCAAAAACCCCGGCAGCTGCTTTGCTTATTAATAATTCAGCAGCTTCGTAGCAGAAATACTATGAGACGACGCTTTGAAAGCCACCGGCTTCATACGGCTTTTCAAGCTGATGTGCTCTACATACGCAGACACGTAACGATACAATAAGTAAACATGTACACCCGCATGAGAGTATGTTTTCACGCATCAAACGTCCCACAATAATCTTGTATCTTGGAAACACAGAAATGAGGGAATCGGGAAATTTCGAGTATCTTAATCGAGGAAATGAATTGTTGCTGTAAAACAGTCATTATATTTACAAAGATAACCAACCATTCTCACATCATACAATATAACAGAATTGAAAAAGGCAAGTAAAAAGTGTAAAAAAAAACAACAACAACCATATTCTAAATATGTTTAAAACTGTGCAGGTATCAAATTTGGCCCAGCCAGTATAATGAACATAGTACAGAAGTAAGTTCATACCTGATTAAAATAAGCATCCTTCAACTGTATTGGACAGGATCGTTTTTGTAGTAATTTATGAATTTAATGTTTCTTTTATTCTATGTGATGATGTCTTTTATCTCGACCCTGAGTTTGGAATGAAGTTTTGAACGAAAATGAATTGACAATAAATGAATTAAAAGACAATACTGATGAACTGCAACCACTATAATGTCTGGATGTATTTCCAAAACTATCAGAATGATGTAAAAATACATTTGTGCCTCACTGACTCATCTCAGCTGTTCTGTTTCCAGTTCTCCCCGGTGAAACCACTGTCACTCCATGACAGCTCCATAACGACTGCTTGCTGTTTAAAGTTTGAGCAAGCACATGTATATCGCAGAGGGGCACTGGTAACTGTGAATGTGGATTGTTATGTGCAGTCATCACATTTCCAGGATGGCTGATGTTTTGTCACTATTGAACTATCGTCTACTGGATTTTAAGATGTGTGGCATTTAGTAGGCCAAATGCTCGGTCTCACAATGTTAATGAAAGTAAAAAATTGATTATCGATGATTCAGATCTGCTCCAAAATTGAATGCGTCCCTCCTTGGCCCGTGCTGCATCAATGCACTACGTTTCATGAAAATCAAACTGCTGTTTTTTCCGTAATGCTGCTGACAAACAGACAGACTGCACCGAAAACAACCTCCTTGGTGGAAGTAAACATCACACTTTATCTTCTTCTGTGACGCACTCTTTGCTTTGGAGAAAGAAGGTTTTCACTTCCAATGTCCACGTCACCATGGGGATACAAATCCCCATGTTTAAACGCTTCTCTTTTCTTCCACCTCTGTGCTCTCACTGCTCTTCTGAAACTTGTCTCGTCCCTCCTCTTCTTCTGTGGAGGAGGTGTGGACTGCCTGTGACGGTGGGGGGATTGTCTAAAGGAGTCTGCGGGACAGACTTCATTGTCAGAGTTACCCAGCGACCTCCCCATCAGTCCTCCTTCCCGCATGAACTGGGCCTCTCTCCTCAGTCGCTTAACCTCACGTCTCTCTCTGCGCCTCTCTGGCCACGTCTTCCTCCTGCCAGCTCGGCTACATGCCTCCTGTTTAGTCCTGCTTCTCCGCTGGACTGACTGAGTCTCCTCGCCACTCTCCCCGTTTTTTTCACACAATCGTTCCAAGTCTGAAGGCGTCAGGGATCCAGCACTTGCATGCTCTGAAAACACAGACAACCCAGATAGACAAGACCGACTTAATAATCAGTGTGATCCTGTTTAATAGAATAATAATTCAAAACAGGCTATAGAGCTAATCACTTTTTTACATTAACAAGAAGTTGAATGAAATGTAAAAGTGGCGTCCACTGGGACGAGCGCACAGTTATCAGCCAACTCTGCAGGTCTTCTGAACTCAACAGAGCATTTTAGCATCTTTCATTTCATTTTCATTTTATGGTGAACATAGTGATATATTTAGTAGCTAAAGAAACATATTTCCTCTTCAGCTGGCGGAGAACAAAACAGAGCTAAAAAAAAAAAAAATTTTTAAAAAAAGTGATTGTGCTCACATTTACTGAATGAAATCTAATGTGGCTCTGTGTCTGGAAGATGTCTATCTAATTTTACTGACAGGCTCACAACAGATTTCTCAAGTCCATGAAGTGTATTGTTAAAGTAAAATAATTTTGTCATGATATATGTATTAAAGGTCACTCTAGAAAGATGGTATTTGATTTTTGTTTAGCTAAAATTAAATCCCAAATACTTTTTTTTTTTAAAACACCAATAAAGCAGAAAGAGCATAGATAAAATAAATTGTTTTTTGTAAAAGTTGACATTGTTGTATGTACAATAAAACATTGTCGAATAAAAAAAATAGTGGTTCTCAAATGGTCTCACCACCCAAATCCATCCATTATCTATACCCGCTTTATCCTGAACAGAGTCACAGGGGGCTGGAGCCTATTCCAGCTGACTTTGGGTGGAGGCAGGGTACACCCTGGACAGGTCGCCAGTTTATCACAGGGGCAACACACAAAGACCAGTCACACTCTCATTCACACCTAAGGGCAATTTGTAGAATCACCAAATAACCTGAGATGCATGTTTTTGGACGGTGCCCGGAGAGAACCCACGCAGGCACAGGGAGAACATGCAAACTCCACACAGAAAGGCCCAGGCCCGGAATCGGACCCGGAACCTTTTCGCTGTGTGGCGGCATTGAAAACCACGACACCACTGTGCCGCCACCACCCAAATCTAATCTGGACAATTTTTTTTTATTGTGGGGCCACTCATATTTATTCCACAAAAAAAGGGCAGTAATATACAATACCTTCATGTGATATTGAAAACATGAAACAAACTATTTTTTTTATTTTTTTTTACCTAGAGCTAAACTACCAATTCAATAAAAAGGCAGATTTATCTTGAATTACAGATGTTGTCAAACAGGTTTAAAATGGTGATGCTCATCAAGTTTGAGGAAACTTAATTGAACTGTGTAAATATTTAATAAAAGGGCAAACTTTTCTTTAACTAAATAAATATCTAATCCTTAACCTGTCTGCAAAAGCTCAACTGAGAGCTACAAGGTGACTGCATTAGTTTTGGTCGTTACTGTCATGACAACGCTGGTGGATGGTGGCTATTGGCTACTGTGTTAGAAACATATGTCCTTGAAAATAATAGTGGGAAAACTACAATTCTGTAGACTTCAAAATATTGAATCTTTTTTTTTTTTTTTTCATGCACACATTTGTGACCCACTGAAAACAGCCCCGCGACCTACTTTTGGTTCCCGACCCACCGGTTGAAGAAAACTAATATAACATATGCTTTGTCACCTTTGGTTCTTTTCTGCATCCTCATACGATGTTGGAGAATGTCCTCCTTGGTGTCATAGTGTGAAACATAAGGCAGTGTCGGAAAAGTGCCACTGATCATTCTCCTCCTCGTGCACTCCTGATGCCAACAGAAAGAAACACACATGAACTAGAGCTAAGAAGTTAAAGGATGGGTACAAGACAAAGGAAAATAGTGCCATTAAAAAGACACAAGTAATGACAGTGATTGTGGGAGACAGATCAAAGAATGGAAACTTAGGGAGCAAAAGGATTCAGTTAAGTTGGATCCAAAACACAGAGAGAAACAGAGAGAAGAAGAAAACCTGTTGGACAGGAGTGTAAAAACAGCAAAGAGAAATGCGAGGTAAGGAAAAACGAAGAGAAGCGAGAGGAATAAACGATTAAGCGGTAAAAAACAAAGTGAAGGCAGGTAAAGATCAAGACTAGAACGCCAGGAGATAAAAGTAAGGGGAAGCTTCCTTTCAATAACCACTTACAAAGCCATAATGACCCCTTTTAGAGCAGTTGTAACAGTGAGTGTGGTATCTCTTATGTCTGAGGTTATGAACAGTCCGTGGCCTGAGAGGAACCTCTAACCTGATCTGGAAATAAAGGTCAAACAAAGGACATTTTTAAAAACAAAAAACTTAAATGTTTTATTAATACAGTACATAAAAACTGATTATGAGCAGTGCCAGCCAGCCATGTGTCTCTACTGTGACTTTTTAATAAAAAGCAGAAAATGCTAAAAATAAATCTTAAATAAATAAGAGTCACCTGCTTCTTGGATAAATTCTCATTTCATTTTGGGCAAAATCATTAAAGCCTCAAATTATATTTATACAGAAAGACCCTTTCATGTTAGGAGGTATTCTGTTGCTTAGAAAAGCAGCTGAGGTGAACAAAGTGCAGTTATGTCCAAACTTCAACTCACAGTTAAGTGGAACTGTCTCCATGTGTCAGGACAGGCCTGAGGAAAACCCAAACAACAGAGGAGAGAATTATTCTTCTGAGCAAAGTACAGAAAAAGCTTTGTGTAACGCCACAGAAGACGAGGAACTATTTGCAGAAATAAAACAACACTTTGTAAAATTGCCCCCACACACTTTAAAGGCAACAAAATCTTTCAACACAGAAATGCTTCCAACGGTTCCTCCAACCCGGCAACTCACTCTCCAACACAAACACTCAAAGGGAACCAGATTTGGGAAATAACAGACAAGCTCACATCAGAGAGGTGCCCTGTCATCCCACAGCGCTGGCAGTGTTGGTTCCACAAGGAAGGAATTTCACAGGGCCTGAGGCCATGTGAAGGCAGTAAACAGCTCGGGCATGGGCGGCCTGGACAGTCCCTCTGGATGTGGCCCCGGATCCCACAAAGGACACAGGTGGGACATTTCTGCTGACATGGAGACCAGAAAGATTGCTTTTAAAGATGGTATGACGGGTCCTGTCAATCGAACTCTGCAGGCACTCATGGTAATAGGATAAATGAGTGAGTTACTTTACTTTATGGAGGTAGCAGCTTTTGGCAAGGTGTCCCGTCCTGTTGCAGATGCGACAGATCAGAGATCGACTAGGGATGAAGTAGCGGCTGGCCAGAAACGGATCAGCGCCATACTGGATAAAATGAAAGACATGACAGACATTTTTAAAAGCCAATTATGTGAACCCATAATACAGTCTTCAATATCAGACAACCACAATTTTGAATACATTTTCTTTCCTCCTTTTGCTACCGTTTAGTAGTTGCATATTGTCCTGCATTAATGAGATCTCCAGTAGTATTCATGAAAGCTGTTTTAAAAAGTTACCTTGTCTCTCTCTGATACAGCCCAGGTCTCTTTTACTGATTTTACATTCTCCTCTGTTATTTCTGAGACGGAGAGAAAGACCAAGGAGAACATTGTTACACAGACACAAATATATTCGTCAATTAAAGATATAACTGTGAGTTGCTCTGAGGAGGAATAGTTATTGAACTGCAACATAAACTTATATATCATATCAGGAGTTTTTCCAAGCCCAGTAGTCTTTCCCAGTTATTCAGTCTTGTAAAAGCTGGAGCTCTGGGGACTAAAAAATTATGAGGAACACTTGACCTTCCAAAAGCTACTATCACGTATGTAAATAAAACCTAACGCCTCTCTGCTCTAGTGAAGCCCCGAGGTGGCAAGACAAGACAAAGCGGTTGTGCAATGCAGGTCCCTGGTGTGAATATGAGTATCTATCTTCATTAACGTGAAGCGGAGCATTTCCCAAACAACGGACTGCATGCTGAAGCAAACCGACTCTATAATGACTCTGTAATATCTTAAATAAATTGTACTCCCACTGATCTACAGAAATCACCATAACTCACCGTGTCAGTTTACTGTTTTTACATGAAATGTATTTCTATCTTTGTTTCTCATCATTTCTCTGTATTGTTTCCATCTATCTCCCATGTTGGATGCTGGAACATCAATTCAAAAAATAACATTCTGAGCTGTAACTCGACAGTCTTGTCTATGAAATATCACAGCTGGTGCATTTATGGTTTTACTCGATGAAAAAAAATAAAGTAGATCATCCTTACTGATGTCCAGAGATTTAGTTTAGTTGATTTAATTTGACTGTTTTGTCCTTGTTGCTCCACTATGCCACTGGCAGCTGTAACTGTTGATCACTTATTTAAAACACCTGAGTGCTTGTGTTAAAATCTAATGGAATTAGATGACAGACAGGAACACAATGTTAACCCGGAGGCCGATGAAGTGGAGTCTGACCTTCATCTCCGGAGTCATCCTCAGAGCTGTTCCAGTAGCTCAGGTTCAGCTGGATGCTTGAATCCCCCACCTGCTCCTCTTCATCCAGGATCATCCACTTCTCGGTGGACTCGTCACTGTCCTCCTCCTGCAATTCAGCAGGAGAACCGAGTCTTGCGTCCTGCAGAGCTATCCTGGAGGAGCTGAAGGCCAGGAGGAGCGGAGGCGATCCCTCCCCGCTGAGCCGTGCAGCTCGCCCGCCGCTTCTGCGATGTTCCTGGTGTCTGAACTTAGTTTCACCTTCATCCTCTGAACTGCCGGAGTCCTCGAAAAAGAAGTGGTCGCCTTTCGCGCTTTTCTGACCGTCCTCAACTTCATTGTCCATAGTAAAAGTACAACCTGACGCAGCCTGCGGCTGAACAGCGCCCCCTTCAGGTGCTTGTCTGCACGGCAGCAGCGACCAATGGCTGATATACGATAACGTTCTGTTAATGAATAGCACCGGGCAGTCTAGGCGTCGAGGTTAAAGGGATTACTTTTAAAAAAAAACATGAACTTATGGCGTAGTAATGTAAACAATAAAGCTATTTTGACACGTGCTTAAGGCTAACCAGCGCTATGCTAACGTTAACTCGCTCCGTAGTAGCCGAGGTAGTTAGCTTGGTAAACAACAAAGTCAAATAACGTCTATAAATGCAATTTTAAGTTGCTTACCGTTTTAACCCACTATACCTCGGTTGCGATTTTGTGCAATTCGTATTACAAAATGTTCCCTCGATGACGCTAACACGTTAGTTGTGACTTCCATGCCTGTTTACAAGTCAGAAGCTGAAGCACTCCCAGCCGGCGTTTCCGGAAAATGTTGGACAACCAAAACGTAACTCGGCGTTAACACGCTGTCATTCCGGTGCTGGGGCAGAACTGATAATAAAAGCAGTGTAATTGTAAAATAATTATTAATATGCTGGTTATGAAGTAATATTATACTCCTCGTAAATTAATTATTTTATAATAACAAAAAAAAGTATTGTGAATTTCACGGCATTTATTTGTGGTTGTGAAGACAATTTGTGCCAAGCTGTTCCCATAGCAACGACTTCCAACCGGTATGCAAAGTGTTTTGTTTTTGTTTTGTTTTTTTTAAAAACTATATTCAAATTAAATTTGGCGTACATAAAATTTCAGTCCGAAACAATGTATTACAAACTGAGCTATTACATTTTGTTAATACATGTCAGTACATTCAGCAGAAAACAGGCTAAATAAATAAAAAGAACAGCAACAACTATAATTGAATATAAGAGGTCTATTCAGGAAGCAGTGTCTGTGTGGGTTTATAAACATCAAAGGCTCTTTTAGTTTTTATTCATTTCAAAGCTTTCTTAAAATGTATTAATTCATTCATGAACAGTGGGTCTGACATGAATAAATCGACATCTGTGAATAAATTGTTTAGCCGTAATGATTAGACTATTAAAGAGCATTTCCCTCTTTCTGTTTTGCAATGTATTTACAAATTTAATCTCAATAAAAAATATTTTGGGTATTTTTTCCTTTTCATCTATCCAATTTTGAAAAGAGTCCCAAAAGGATCCAGTATGATGGCAAGCAAAGAACAAATGTTCAAAAGTTTCAATATCAGAATCACAAAATATAGGCCCTATACAGTTATTTATGTTAAAACATAAATAACTAATATATATATATATATATATAAAATATAATATAATATAATATTATAATATAATATTATAATATAATATAATATGTTAAATCTTGTCTCAGGAACTCATTAAAAGCATTTATCATTTTAAATTGAGTTTCCTTAGCCTTTGGTGACATGGGTAGAGTGAGATATCAACTGGTATGCAAAGTGACCTAACTTCAGTTGTAAGATTGATGTAGTGGAGAAGAAAATAAAATATTAAACTCTAAAATGTGCATTTTGAAAAAAAAGGTAAATGCAGGTACTTTATAAACACCTCAACAGCATTATTAACAAGTGTACTAATTAGTCCAAATGTAGCATATTTTGTCCACATTTCACCATTAGACTAATTAAGAAATAGTAACATCATAATGAAAAACACTGATATCATAATAACAACTATGATTGTGCTACCACCTGAATAATTGTTTTTTTTTTCAGTTGTCATTTTATAGGATAACTTAACAAGTGGCATTATATCTCACATGGTTCTTGTTTTACAGCATTCTATATGTTAAATTGAACTGAAAGATTTTATTCAGTTTGATGTATTTGAAATAAAAACAATATCAGTGAATCACAAGGTATGTTCTCTGTTGTATATTCTGGAAATGCAGGGGTTTTAGCAACCTTTGGGATGTTTACATCCCAGATACATTATAAACTTAGACAAGTTAATGATGGGGTGATTTATTTTTTATTTTTTTTTTTATTTTTTTTTTTTGCCCAATACAACACAACAGGTTATTTTCAACTCAATATGCTATTTTTCCCAGCAAAAATGTTATTCAGGGGGGACAACAGCAATTACACATTTGTGTTGTGAAATAAGAAATGGACTATAATTAACTAAATAAATGAATAATAAAACTGATGTGTACATTCTGAGATGAGTGTGAAGTCCTCGGTGTATGGGGAGGCTGTGGGACCTATAAAGTCTTGTCTACAGCCCTTTTTTTTTTTTTTTTTTTTTTTTTTTATATGAACGCATTATAACGCCTTTAGTGCCCTTGCAGCGTGCGCGTGCGTTCAGAGGCTCGCGCTGCTTCCCACCGGTCAGGTTCCTGAACGTGAGGCATAGAGGCAGCTCATCGGCCACCCTGCATCGCCAAATAAACATACCGGACACAATCTCTATATAGGCTCTCTCTCACTCACTTTTTTTTTTTTTTCCCCCAGCTTTCTGTTTGAAAGAGTTGGTTCCTGAAAAACAACTTTGTATCAGCCGACGTCTCCACAAGTTCAATAGACTTCAGACTTCTTTTTTTTTTTTTTTTTTTTTTTTTTAGAATAGTCTGTGATGGAAGTACGTTTTGGACAGGCTTCGCTCGCCGTTACGCACAGTAAGTAACACTATTTCTTATTAAATGTATTTATGATGTGCCCCGAGTACGCAGAATAAGTTACAGGTTAAACCTTCCTGTGTGTCACCGTGTGTTTTGATTTGCGTGTCTTGTATCGGATCTGCTGCTCAGGGCACGGCGGGGTGAACCAACTTGGTGGTGTCTTCATTAACGGGCGCCCGTTGCCGCAAGTGGTGAGACAGCGCATCGTGGAGCTCTCGCAGCGTGGCGTGCGCCCTTGTGAGATCTCCCGCAGCCTGCGCGTCAGTCACGGCTGTGTCAGCAAAATACTGGCTAGGTAAACAGACTTATCTTATCTTGGTAATATATATATATATAACATTATTTATCCATTCATAGACGCAGGCTATTCAAACATATTCTGTATACATTTTAAGAATATTATTTCCTGCATGCTAGACTAAGTTTTAGGACTTTATTGTTTGAAGATGAAAACCACATGTCTTAAAGTGTTTATAACTCAGTTGTAAATTCATATTTAAAAACGGCGCACTTTGTGTAGGCTGCATTATTATTTATTTTTGATGTCTCAATATTTTGTTTGCATGGCCAGTTTAAACTCCTATCTGTTGTTGGACCCCTAATCACCCCCACTATCAATTTCATTATTGCCCCAGGCACCTGTAATAATAATGGGTACCCGCAGAAATGATTCATGGCCTATTGGTTGAAATTACACAAAATTAGCAACAATATTTAACAACTAATTAATAGTTTAATTTTAGTTTAGTTTCTTTTATGCAAAGATTTTTTTTAAAGTCTGCGGCACTGGCTTCTCAAATGTAAATATTTCATAGATTTGATAGTTTTCTTAAAGTCTACTTCTTTGTGTTTTTCACTGTTCATCACATTGGTGATGACACTTTTAGCTTGTCAATGAGTAATGATGATCATTTACCACTGTTTTCTCAAATTTAAAGACTAAAACATCAGTCAGATAAACCAATACCTGAGGTTTCGGGATATTTACTTGATACACAAAGAGATGGAAGCAGTTTGATTAAACATAATAACAAAGGACGGAGGGCCTGTATGTCATTCCCCCTCAATTTATTACAAATCTGACCCTAACAATGTGAAGTTAATCCCTGCAGTTGCCCACTGGGCCTGGTTGGTGATGCAGCCTCGTCCTTAAGTAAATCTCAACCCTCCTGATGTCAACACGTTTCATCCAGGTACAATGAGACAGGGAGCGTCAGACCAGGGCTAATTGGTGGGTCGAAGCCCAAAGTGGCCACTCCCAGAGTCGTGGAAAGGATCCTGCATTTGAAACACAACAACCCCACAATGTTTGCCTGGGAGATCCGAGACAGGCTGGTGCTGGAGCAAGAGTGTGACCACAACAGTGTGCCCAGCATCAGCTCCATCAACAGGTAAAGATGACTTCATACGTATGTGAACCTGACGACACGTATCTTTAAAATGAGTTCTGAGTGAATTTTCTCTGTCTTCACAGGATCATCCGGAACAAAGTCCAGTCTGAGTCTTGTGACGTTTGTAAGTTCTTTCTTTCCATTCTCCTCCATCTTTATCTACATGAGCTCTACGAATGCTTCATGCCACTGACCTGTGCCCCTGCAGTGTCATCTGTATCGCCTGTTGCCATTGGAACAGCCTGTTTCTCTGATACCAGCTTTTCAATCAGTGGGATTCTGGGAATCAGAAAATACAGCAGAAAGCATACAGAAGGTAATATAATCTGTTAGTAAGATCAGAATTTGTGTGAAAGTGTAGGATACACTTTGTTTGTCACTTAAAATATTTTTTCTCGTCAAAGTGCACCTTAACTGCAACTGCCACTTTAAAATCTGGACAACAAACAACGATATTGTCCTGCAATATCTCATGTAAAAGTTGAGCAAATATGCTTGACAAATGGACACATTTTATAATTCATTCGGTCACTTTTCTTGTTTTTTACTCAAATGACATGTAGTACATGAAGTTAGCCTGTATGGCATCCAAATCTAATTTGAGACCCTTCACAATGACGTGTGATGTTTGTTCTTTCATTTGAAAAAAAAATTGCAATCTTTCCATGTGGTTGTATCTGTATCGGAAAACCTTCGGGTGAAGTCATTGACTCTGAATCCATGTTTTTTCTGTTTCATTTTTTTCAGGAAGTTTTTTTTTTAGAAATGAGTGTCTTAAAGCAGAAGAAAATCATCTAGTTCACAACAAGAAATTGCACTTTTGCAAGACCATTTCTGAAATAAAAAATTTAAAAAAAGAACTTTCTTCATCGGCAATTTCTATTCCTGTAAAATTCCTGTCACATTTCATATTAGAGGAAACATTTCGTGAAGACGTTTGAATTCACAGAGGAGACACAGAGATTACCATGGATTCTCTGCTGTTTTAGACCCCACAACAGACTGATGTGTAAAGCTGGTGGTCCTGTGTTAATATTAGTCTGACTGAAACATCCTCCGCAGCAGGAGACCCACCTCACCCTCCCCCCAGGCTTCTGTCCTCCCAGCCAGCAGGCTCTCTGCTCCTCCCTGCCTCTCCATCGCCTCCGCTGCTCATTACAGGCCTGCTTACACCTCCACTCCTCCATCACTGCAAGCATTAGAAGAGGAGATTGCATAGATAAATATGCCTTGTTACCCCTAGAAACACACACATGAATGCTTTTCATCATTCTATTAATTAGAACAAGTGAAGATAGAAACAGAGGTAGGAAGGGAAATGAAAGTGAACCTGGACTGAAGGCCTTTTGTCTTCCAGGTGGGAACGTCTCCTGCAGTGTGGACCACGACCACCCATGTTCCTGTTATGACACCTGGGGACGGTGTGACCCCTGCATGACCTCTGTTTCCAGCCTGACCTTTCACCCCAGCCTATCAGCACATCATAACCCCGACCTGTTAGGTTAGTGTAAATCAAAAAACATCACTTGTCTCTCTTATGATTACAGCTTTAGTGTGTCTTTCACTCATCTGTCCTCTTATTCAGGGTCTTCATGTCCAGAGACCTGAGAAGACATAATGTCACCCTAAAGCGATGACATTTCATTTATCTGTGACATCAAGATAGAAACCTGAATCATAACGACAATCCTGCTGAAATAAAACTGAAATGACAGACCTCACCTTCCCTGTTTTATTTACATACAACGTAAATTGGAGAAAATAACATGCACATGCTGTTATCTCAGACGCTTAATAGAGCTTCATCAGTCCAGCATATTATTCCCCATCCCCATCACCCCTGTGGCCATTCTCTCCTCAGTCAGTGGTTGAAGGGGAGCATCATTAGGGGCCCCATGATGGAGAACAGTAGCTGTTTTCTCTCCTTTGTGTGCATCTCCCTGGCCTCCTCTCCAAAATGAAGGATTGAAGGAGAGGATGGGAGCTGCCAGAGGGACCAGCTGGGTCAAAGAACAGCAGCGAGAAAGAAATCTGCCCAGCAATGGACATCAGTTTGCAGGAGGCATGGAGAGAACGGACACATGGTGGCAAATGCTTGTTTTTTACAATTTACATACAGGCGCGTACACACACATCCACAAATACTGTACATTTATAAGTGCTTGTAGTCAAGACTGCAAGATGGTCACATTACTGCAAATATCTGTGCATATAATTCAAAAGTATGAGTAAAAAACAATTTCACTTTATGAGCCTTCTTGGATTTAACAGGCTTCTCACAAACATCAAGTTATTCTAACCTCAGAGGCATGAAGTACAAAATATTTTTCTTTAGCTTTACAGTCTTGTACACTATTCTTGGATTCTCCATTTGAGCAAGAAAAAAACTTTCAAGATGGGAGCAACCTCAAGAATCTCAAGAGAAGGGAGTCCTCTTCCAAGATGGACAGAGCTGCCAAAAATGTCAGATTAGATAGAAGCAGAAGGAGTAAAATTACAGTACAGAGGAAGAGATAATTACGTAAATTAAGTAAATAAACTATCATTACTGTAAAATATTGCATAAATAAATTAAAAAAACATCGAATTTAGTGTAATAAATTGATTTGTTTCAGTGTAAAGTGTTAAAAGGAACAGAGCCAGCATGAATATCGATCCCACTTTTCCTGTCTAACATCATTGATCTATCAGGCCTGCATTTGTGTGAGGCAGCAGTTTTATTAGTGCTCATTAATTTCACCTGCAGGTCAATTCAGTAAGACAAGTTGGATTCACAAATAACCAAAATGTGTTGGTTGTTTTCACAGAAGATGTCTCTTGACGTGTCACAGAAGGACAAGCACAGATGTAAATAATAGAAATAAAGATGTGTTAACTCCATTTAGCTGCTTCAGTGTCAGAATCCTGGTTTTGTTGGTGGTGATTCTGTTATGCTTTACTGGGGCACTTGAATAAAAGAGAGCTAATGTTTAGTTTATATGTAAAACTTGTCTTTTTCCCTATTTCCTTCGAAGGACAAGTCAAAATGATGTGAAAAAGGCCTGTGAGTGTTACATATCGAGCAGGAACAGTATATTAAAATAATAAGATGGAGAAACGAGACTAGATAAAGCACAAACTTCTGATATTAAGTAAATCTTGAGTATAGAGTTTCAGGCCGAAAACTGATGCTACAGTCTGTCCTGTTTTAAGAAAATGGGGTTTACTGTCACCTAAAAGTAACAAAGCCATCATTGATTAAAGTTATTATTTCCACCTGTGCTTTTCTTCCTGTGACTGCTGTGGAAAAGTTGTACCAGTAGGGGGCAGCAGCTGTATCAGTAGTGTAAACTGAGTCTGTGCCAGGGATGCATTTAAAGAGCTTATCATAAATCAGTGCTGAGCACTTTTTAGACAACAATACCAGAAACTGAGCAGTCACTTTCAAGCTTCAACTTGTTAGAGCAGCTCGTTCAGACAAGATGGCCGACTCTAATTTACTTTGACTTTTAGGCTTAAAGTTTGCACATCTATAATAAATCTATAATAAGTTTACAGCATCCCTGGCTTGTGTTGGTCAAACATTAATTGTTAGTTATCTTACCTGCTCGCTCTTCTCTTAATTCTGCTGCATGCTGTGCAGTGCAGCCTCCTGAGATAATCATTAAACATCTTTTTTTTTTTTTTTTTTTAAGAATTTAATTTATTCTGCTTATATGTAAAGCCAGTCTATTTCATTTAGAGTCCTTCTAATCAGCATTTATTTTTTTCCCCTCTTATTTCAAGTAGTCTAAGAAGATATTCAGTGCGATATTCCTGGCAATGAGGATGATGAATGTGAAGGGAGCATTGCAGAGTAAGGCGTGCACACTGGCTGACTTTGAGCATCATTGGTAAAGAGTTTCATGTGCTGAGACACTCCTCCAATCACGGGATACAATTCAATTAAAACCTGATGTCGACTGTTTTCAGATTTGTTTTATATCCTGCTGACAGCTGGCAGGATAACAGGATGACGTGTTGATTAACATCAGTTAAACATGAAAAACTTTGGCTTTAAATAAAACCCACCGCCACAGGGACAGATAATCTGAGGTGAAAAGCTTTCTGCTGTTAGTATAATCCCACTATTATTTGTTACTGCGGCTGCCAGTATAACTTGATGCAGCTGTTTTTAGACCACAACATCATGGCTGGTTCTGAGGCTGCTACATTAAGCAGACTAGCACCGCTTCTACTGAGTAGCTCTGACTGACAGTCCCACTGTGAATATAACTGTTATCAGCCTGCCATTTTTATAGTTGCTACAAAATATCAGCACGACTACTAATAAAACTGTATATAATTGTATATTACACTTGACACTGTAGAATAGGATGTAACAACTTAACTCCTGCTGGTATTTTCAAAATAATATTACTTTTTTAAAACATGTATAAAAATAAAATCATAAATCTGTCATAAATATTACCTCATGTTCATTTCAAGTTCTTAAATGGGTTTTTAAATTAAATTAATACAGTCTATGATTAAGAGCCATTTTTATAAACGTGTTAATCTACCAGATTTTTGCCACGTTTAGATTTAGTTAAATTTCTATACTGGATAATTTAATCATATCAATGAAGTTGGTTTTCCAAGTTTTACAGTTGGTTTTCTTTGAATGTGAATGTTTACAATTTCTGTATGTAAATTTACAATCATCACGAATGTCAAACTATTTATTAAGGTTTTACACCAATAGGTCCAATATAATGTATTAAAACTTTTTATACACAAATATATTTTCGATTCCTCTATTTCATAAATAAAATTCTTAAATGTATATTTTAAAGAAATGTCTGCAACCACACCAAAAGTACTACATACACAAATTTCCATACCATTATTTCAATGGCACAACTTACCTGCTGAATTACAAAAGTGGTTTTGTTGATATAATTTATTCATTTATGAAAACATAATTTGTAATATAAATAATTGTTAAGCATTGATTTTATTTTTGATTAAGATTTGTTGGCTGCAGTGTGCATATTTTTCTTATAGCATGTCTTCGACTTATCGCAGCATTTTGAGAATCAATGAAACTATAAATCTATTAAAACTGAATTAACAAATTTCTTTGATAGTATAATGAATTTCACACACTTGAATGCAGATGTTGAGCTGAAAAGCTGCCAGCCTGACCAGAGTTGATTAAGGTACAGGAATGTTGACCTAAAAACTGTGTAGGTACATTGAGGCAAATCTCACGTGAGAAATCGCCCTGAATGTGTCTAAACCACACGATAGGGAGCCCTTTATCGACTTAATGTTTAAACATGAAGAGCAAGTTCTAGCTTTTAGTGTGTGTGCGTGTGTGTGTGTGTGTGCGTGCGTGCGTGTTTGTGTGGTAAAACTGTAAAGCGCTATGGTAATAAAGTGCTATAGAAGTGTAGGAACTCGCCTCCCTTTACTTTAATGACCTGGTTTAAGGTTATGGTAAGGGTTAGGGTTAGTGCTCTGGGTTAAGGTAAGTCTTCACAAAATGAATGTAAGTAAATGTAACGTCCTCTGAAGTGAGTGTGGATACATGCCTATGTGCTGGACTGCTTCTGAGTATGAGTGGCAAAGCTGTGTTTTTTTGAGTTATGCTCAGGTTCAAAGTACAAAAGCAGATTACTTTTTGGGGGGGGAGTTGTTTCATACTAACTACTTCCTTCTCTGTAAATCACTGCAGCATTTCCTCATTCCTTGACACAAACACTGACTGGGAGAAAACCACATCACTGCAGGTTTACAGACCAATATTGATCCTAGATAAAGACTCAACATTAATTCATATCTGCTTTGAAAGCTGCACAAGGAAACAAAAAGGAGCAAAGCTTTGTCATGACTCAGCACTTTATCCACCGACTGGACAAATAGAAGTTAACTGAGTAAGCAGAAGCAAACCAGGTCAGAAGAAGCAGAATTAACGAAAGCACCGGTATCCCAATCATCCCAATGTCTGTGCAGCAAAGAGTTGTTCACAAGAGGAGGGCGACTATCACAGCGCTGCCTCTCTACTACTCAGGACACCTGTTGAAGAAAGACACCAAAGAGAAGGTAAGAACAAAGACGGAAAGCATACAGAGTGCACAAATAATTAAGAATAAACTCTGACAAGCTGTTTCTTATTGCATCAAAGTCTGTTTAAGCTGTGATGGTCGTGATGGAAGAATTCATGATGTTTTCTTTGAATTAAAGTAAAACCCTTTGTATTCAAAATATTACCAGAAGTATAATCCGGAAAATGTACAGAAAAATATCAAAAGTAAAAGTATTTGACGAATGACCGACGTCCGCCTGGTATGCATCATTTCTAATAACAATTCAGCATTATGTTAATTATATATTTTTACACTGCTGCTATAGACTTACCAATGCATCACAATTCAGAATAATAAGAATTTACAATAAATATGGGATCACATGTTTGGCATGTAAAATCTTAATCTGCAACGTATCTTACATAGTTATCAGAAAAATGTGAATAAAACATAAATAAATGTTAAGTAGCTGAACAATTTTAATGAATAAAGTACTAGTTCTTCAAAATAGTACTTAATTACTTGAGTAATGCACATAGTTACCTTCCGCCACTGTGTGAAGGTGAATGTTGGATCAGAAATTCTGAATAATTTCTGACGTTCAGGATTTCAAGGAGTACTATGCAGAGCTGCGAGGAGCCATGCTTTTTCTGTACAAAGATGACACACAGGACACAGTAAGTAAATGTTTCATTTCTAAATCTTAATTTACAAGATATGAAACATGCGTATGATTAATAAACTGTGTTTTTCTTGAAAAATGCCAAGAATTGAAGCAACACAGTTGAAGGATATTAGGGAAGTACAACCAACCATGCATCTGCTTCTTTGTTGGTCAGTACATAGAGAAGCTGGACCTGGAGCAGGTGAACTCCATGGAGTTAGACTCCTCACTTCAAAGGAAGACGCCAACCATCTTCACTCTCAACCTGCCCACAGAGAAGGTGCAGCTAAAGGTCTGTGGTGCTAAATCCCTTTCTCGTTGTCAACATGGTTTCCCCCCTCAGATGCACATTGCTCAAAAACTGCAAAAGCAAAACAATATAAGAAGTAATTATTGATATATTATATGAATGATCATCTTAAATAATGCATTACTTTAAGCAGAATTAAATCAAACGGAGCTTTACCACATTTTTCTCATGGATTTACTCCTTTGCCATCCTGCGTCTGTTGTTTGTGTTCCTGTGCAGATCGAAAATGTTGATAAAGGCGAGGAGTGGAGAAGTTACATCCTGACTGTGGTTAAAGTAAGCAAACACACACATGTAAACTTACAGATACACACTGCTGGGCTGATGTCAGAGTCTGGCTCATGGGCTCTCAGTACAGCTGCTGCTAATTGAACAGGATATTACTGAGAGTTCATAAAAAAAAAAAAAAATTAATAAAAAAAAAAAGCAACCAGACACCCTGAAAGTCTGAGTCCAAACCTGTTTCAAGGATAGGTACGTAACATAAACACTGTGATGCAACAACACATCTTTAAGGTTCATACAATTTATCTTTTTTTGTGGGTGTCTTCCATGTATAAATAATTGTCTTTATGTAATACAAACGAGAGGAAACACATTTCCTGTTAATAATTACACGGTAATCTGTCTCATGGTGCTTTAAAGCACAAACTCCCCTTAAGACTGATAAATGGCCATGACAGTTATGAAGACTTTAGACTTTAGACTTTAGACTTTATCAATCCCACAGCGGAAAATGTCGTCGTCATAGCAGCATAGAAACACAAAAGGGTGCACGTAATAGGAAAACATTTACAAATACATATACATAAAATAAGATAGATAAAAATAATTATTTTAGAAAAAAACAAGAGCAATGAATAAATACACACACACACACACACACACACACACACACACACACACACACACACACACACACAAACTATATACACAAAAGCAAATAAAATAAAATAAATAAATACAGCTTGGGAAGAATGGAAAATGTCAGGTGCTATGAAATTAAATAAGGTCCCTGCCAGAGAGGTTGGGACGTCGCCTGCGCTGTGCTCTGGAGGGGTAGGGAGGGAGGGAGAGAAAAATCAAACCTGTTGAAAAACAGGTTTAGTTAGTTGGCCCATCCCTCGTCTCCAGGTTCTGGGCCCCTCCCACCACCGCCGCTGTGGCCCGTGATGGTTTTGAACCCTCTCCAGACCTCGCCCGCGTTGTTCTGTTGGAGACGCTCCTCCAGCTTCCTTCTGTAGCAGTCCTTTCCTTTCCTTATTTCCCTTTTTTTTTTAAGCTCTGTTTGTACCTTCCTCAGCTCCTCCCTGTCCCCAGATCTGAAACCCCTCTTCTTCTAGTTCAGCAGGCCCTTCAGCCCCGGGGTCAGCCAGGGCTTGTTGTTTGAAAAGCACCGCACCTTCTTGGTGGGCGCAGTGCTCTCCACACGGAAAGTCATGTAGTCCGTGATGCAGTGGGACGTAGCACGTCCCAGTCAGTGGTGGCAAGGCAGTCCCTCAGCGCCTCACTGGCCTCCTCAGACCATCTTCTCACATACCTGGTGGTGGGGGGTTGTTTGTTCACCACAGGTATGCAATAACATGCGAAAACTATCGCGGGAGGTAGTACGGCCGAGTACTAACTGCTAGCAGCTCAATGTCCTTAGTGCAGCGTTGTTATTTCAAACAAACGTGCCCAGGGTTAAACCATCTATCGCTCACAAACATCGCTATTCCTCCACCCTTCCTCTTACCGCTCGCCTTAACTTTCCTGTCTGCTAGATGAGGTCTAAATTAGATCCGGATGAGGTCTAAATTAGATCTGGAGATGAGGTATAAATTAGATCCGGATGAGGTCTAAATTAGATCTGGAGATGAGGTATAAATTAGATCCGGAGATGAGGTATAAATTAGATCCGGATGAGGTATAAATTAGATCCGGAGATGAGGTATAAATTAGATCCGGAGATGAGGTATAAATTAGATCCGGAGATGAGGTATAAATTAGATCCGGATGAGGTCTAAATTAGATCTGGAGATGAGGTATAAATTAGATCCGGAGATGAGGTATAAATTAGATCCAGAGATGAGGTATAAATTAGATCCGGATGAGGTCTAAATTAGATCCGGATAAGGTGTAGATTAGGGCTGGGTAAGGTGTAAATTAGGTCCTGAAAAGTTCTACATAATTCTTATTTAGGTCAGGAAGTGGTCTAGATAAGGTCAAAATTTGTTCCCGATCAGGTCTAAATTAGGTCCGGATAAGGTCTAGATAAAGTCTATATATCTCCTCCTCAGTTTGTGCATCCCAGTGACCAACTACTATCCAGCGTTTTGGCTAAACCAACCTGGTAAACTCGTTGGGGGTCAGTGGAACATTTCATAAATTTAACACCTGAAGTCAAATCTAATATCAACAACAGGATATTTTCTCTTTTAGTTTTGGTATTGGTGAAACATTATTCAACCTTCACTTATTGCAGAGTTTGCTTAGAAATACATGCTCTTAGAAGGGAAAGGTTTTACATTTGATTGTTTCGTAGTGTAAGTCAGAAAACAATTATTTTTTTTTTACAAGACTATACCAGGATATGTTTTTCCACATGTTCCAGATTACCTGAATTTGATCAGTGTTAGTGACGGGCTCCGTTTCCCTGTAGAAGGAGATTCCCAGTAAGCTCCATCTGCTGCCGGGACAGATGTTGCTGCTGCAGGAGGCTCTGACTCAGGAGAAGAGAAGAAATCTCCCATCACGTCCAGCCCTCCCACCTCGACCGTCCTTCCTGCGGCCCTCAGTTTCAGCTGCTGGCTGCCCTCCAAAGCTTCCTGCGTGAGTTAAACTGAAGCACTTCCTGCTATGTTTGTTTAACCTAAGAAAAGACATTAAAAAAAAATACATGTCATTAGGGTGAGATTTGGAGCATTTTAAGTTCACAAACTAATGAACATGTTGAGTGTGGGCCTCTCTGAAACGACGTACCTGAACTGTCGATACTTTCAAAAACCATAAGGTGTTTGTTTTCTTTATATCCTGCAGATGTTTCTTCAATGTGAGTCGACAGGAGGCCGAGCGGATGCTGGAGGCGAACCCGGAGTGTGGAGGCATCATCCTCCGTCCGTCTGCTTTGGCCAACAACTATGCCCTGACCCTCAGGCAACTGATGCCCAGGTCTGACTATCCATTCAACCCACTGAAATGATCCACTGACCAACACAACAGCGCAGAATCAGAATAACTGGCTTTAAATAAATAAATTCATCCGATTAATATGAATTTTTATTCTTATTTTTTTTCCACTGGTGAATTATGCACATGTACAGGAAGAGAAGGACCCACCAGGAGATAGCAATATCATATTAAAGCCAAACATAAATCTGAATTTCACAGAGCATGGTGGGGAAAATAAGCACAGAAATGCAATTCTCAACCCAAAAACAATCATTAGAATCAACAGTCTCTCATGAGTGATGTGAATAATGTGTATTTCAGTATAATTATCTGACACTCCTTGTGTTTCAGCGGGCCCGTCATTAAGAACTACAGAGTGACCACAACAAACTCAGGGTTTGTCATTGAACTGGAAACAGCAGTAAGTCCCACAGATCAAAGCTTTGAACTAATCTGAATAAATTTCAGCTCTGGCTTTTAATGTCTGAATGTCAGCTGAACAGCCATGTTTTTGTTGAAGAGCCTCAGCATTATGAAGCCATCTTTGACAGCGTAACTTGTATTCAATAAAAGTTGGAGGCTGACCAGAGCTCTGATTGTGACAAGTTTCAAAACAGATTACCTCATTCACTTGCCTTAGGAGTGCTGTGAAACTCACTGTTTTACGATATATCTAAATGTAAATGATCTAAATCACGTCACCAAACTGTCACAAACATCATTCAACTCTTTGCTTTTTCTTTATGTGTCCTTCTCTTTTTAGGTGACGGTCCCTTCCTTGGATGATGTGCTAAAATACTTCCTTGAAAAGACAGAGTACCGTCTTCAGCCCTACTCGGAGTCTCAGCCCTACGACACTCGCATCGGTGAGAACACTGCTTTTAGAAAACGACTGAGTTCAAGGACACGGCTCCTAATAGACTCTGTGTGCGTGTATGTTTAACAGAGATATCACCTGCTCCCGAGTGCATCAGCATCGCCTCACCAACACCTAAAACAGTACCCAAGGCACAAGTTGCACCGATGGTGCGGTCACAGCCCGTAGAGGAGCCTCCGCCTCCTCCAGCCACGCCTGAGGAGGGTGAATACGTGTTTCCTGATGATACCGACCAGAAGCCGGGTGAGCGTGAACATGGATTTAACATTAGTACTCAACGGGTTTGTATCAAGGTATAAGTGAGTAAAGTCAGTCTAAATGAGTGACACGTGTATGTTTCTGTCTAAACTAGTTCATTTGGACAGTGAGTTGCAACACATTTTCCAAATGCGGAGACAAAACCTCTGCAGTGGATGTGCCGAGGAGGAAGTCCCCACCTATGAGAATCAAACCAGTGCAAAATCCCACTGCAACGCGGCACAGTGGACGAAAAACAACTCAACGGCGTGAGGCAGCAGCTGCTTTCATTTGGTGAGGACCCAACAAGACTGCCAATTCAATGTTAACTACAGCTCAGAGATTACATGTTTCCCTGTGTATATAACTAAATGCTGCCAACTCAAATGTTTCATAAATGCTCTGGATAAAGTTGAAAAAATATGTGTCATTTAAAGTAAATGAAAAACCTTTTCAATTAGTTAAAGCAGAGATTTCAGACTTAAATTATGTGCGGCCCAACGGCGAGGTTCTTTCTTAGCTTTGCTTCAACGCGGTGCGGGTAAAACAAAGCAAGACAAAAAAAAAAACCAAAAAACTTGCATAAACAGAAGTTTTGGGGTGTGTGTAATCTCACATACTGCGTTTCATGTTAAGTAGTAAATAATGATATCGCTTGAAGCTTCTTTTTTTTTTGTATTTCTGAACACTTAACATAGCGCACCAATGAATTTAGTCAGAAACTTATGTAATGGACGAAGTAAAGTTTTGACCAGATGACAGCGGTACATGAAGGGTCTGGGGATCAAAATAATTACAGCTGATCTGTCGGAGACCATGAACATCTGTAACAAACATCTCTGCAATGCAGCAGTAGTTACAGAGATGTTGTGGTGACGCCTGATCCATGAATGTCTGTTCAAGATATTGTGGTAATTGGTGAAATATTTCACTGAATAAACAAGAGCTTTGTTGCTAGAGGACGTGTCAAGGGTTCACCAGAGTAATTAGCTTTGATCCTCCGGGTACCACGATTATTTGGAGCCGATTTAATCAAGATTCATCCACTGAATCAGAGAGTCCGAAACTTTTTAGCTCGAATACCACAGTGTGTCAAATTAAATGTCCCACCAGGTGGAGCCTGTCGTACCACCAGTGGTACATGTACCGCAGTTTGGGAATCCCTGCAGGCGTTTGAGGGCATTTCAGTCTGGACCAAAGTGGTGAGACAACAGACTGCCATCCCGAACAACCATAACGCTGACATGGTTAGACTCCAAACATTCAGGGGGAAACATGGAATTGTCAGATTTGCGATTTCTTTGGGAGCCCTACTTTAAAGAGCTTGGAGTTACAAGGTTTTCACATTGCCACAGCAAAACATTAACACTGAATATCAGACCGTGTCTTTAATCAGTGATGACAGAGGTTTTTTTTTTACATAACACTGCACTAAGCTGTGCATCGGTTTAATCATGTCTCACCGTGGTCGAATAGGATTTTGAGTTGAGCTGCGACTATTTTTTTATCTCAATTTATTGAGATTCATGATTAATTTGAGAAAAATTCAAACTTCTACTTGTCCAAAGAGATGCCTTCAAATTATTTTGTTCAACAACCCAAGGATAACCCAACCCAAAAAAATCCTCACGTGAGAAAATGATTGATCGACCTGTCGAAGATTTCTTACAGATTTAGTTTCAGCTACATCTGCTTTTTCCCCCTCAGGGCTTGGAAGGCTTTAAAAAGTAAACATAAGAGCTGATTATTGTACAGATCACAACAATTGTCAATTTTTCATATGAATGAATAATGAAACTGTAAAAATGCAAAACTATGACACTCAGTATGTTATGTTTCTTCCGTCTTCACCAGTAAAGAAAAAAAAAAACATAACCATAACCCAGGATGATCATTATTGTTTATTTTTCACACATAGGAGTAAGCCAACATAAATGTTTCAAATATTATAATTCCATTAAGTTTTCTTATTTTTCATTATTATCATGATCATGTTATAGGTTTAAAGTGTAAGGATCATTCATCACTCAATAAAGACAGCAAGACTGTGAAAAATATTCAATAAAAAAGAAAAACAAAGACTCTCTCCCTTTTGTCTCCTCCTTTACTACAGTGTGTTTCAGAGTACCTGTTTCTATCTTTTCAGTCACATTTCTTATGCTCAGGTTCTATACACTCTGTTGTAGCAGCCTTCGCGTGAGAAAGAGAAATAAAATATCTGTAATAACTTAACATCTCAGGATTTCAAAAATAAAACTGAATAAATTAAGATGATTGTTCCCCGATGCAGACCTGCCTCCACTGCTGTTCATGGTGTTAAATTACTTCTCGGTGAGTGACAGCTGCAGGATCCGCTCCAACTCTTCCTCTTCCTCCTTCTGCTTCCTACAGAAAAAAAACAACAACAACAACTCTTTAATAAGAACAAAGTGGGATCCTCAGGCTCAAGGATGCGTCCTTACAAGTCAGGTCCTTCAGATGCAAGGGAAGTCTCCTCCCTAGCATTTGGAAAGCACGTAATGAGTGTGAAGGTGTGAACCAGTCGTCCTCTTCTGCATTTTAATGGTAAATTTCAACCAGGTGGTGCATTATCCCCACATACTGCTGCCTCATAAGAGTTCTTGTATTATTGGTGCGCGTCACTGAAAAGGTCCCACCCTTACAGGTGCACATAGGATTGTGGGTGATTTATGGACAGCGAGGACACACCTGATGCATCCTTGAAAATGATCTGAATGAAAGACTCGATCTTTGGTAGAATTTCTAAGGATCCAAGACATCAGAACAGACCTTCGCAGGATTTGAAGATGTAGCGTACAAGAAATGCATCCAAACAAGGACGCATCAGTGAGATCGAGAAATACCCAATCATATACATGTCATTTTAAAATGACTGTTTCCCAGGGACACCGCTCTCTCACTTTTAAATCCTCCGAGCGGTTATATCAGACCATCTCTATCCTGCTGACCTGATGTTTGTGTTGTGTGACGTGTCCGAGAAAGAAATCTGTTGACTACGGCAACTCTGTTGTGTTGTTTTAATGGACTGAAGCAGGAGCCCATCGATGTCGAACGTTTCCTTCCGATACAGATGTTTATCCATCCGGTGAAGGCCCTCGTGTCTCACAAAGCAAGCTTTTGAACTCGGTGTACAGTTTTTGTTTGCAGGTTCGTTTACGCTTCAAAGAAATACCGTTATAGACAGCTGCACTATGAGCTGCAATTAACACTGAAAATAATGAAACCACTTTAGCTAAAAAAAAGCTGGTGCGGTTATATTACTGGTGTAAGTCCTTTGATTTTTGGCTTTTATAGTTGTGTGGTAGCATTAATGGGGTTTGAACAAGGACTCTTTGTTTCAGTGCATAACATGGGCTTTAGGAAACGGACACAAACAAGCTAAAAATGCAACGTTCCAACAGGAATTTATTCCAGGAAAAGATGATTTGGGGTAAAATTCCCTGTAATACTCTATATCTTAACTTCCTATTAATCATCAAGGTCAAGATGTGCAAAACAAATAAAATAACTAGGACATCAATTTTATGTTTCAAGTTTCCAAAATGTAAGTGTCTCTAACCGATTCCCTCAAGCAGCCAATAAGCATTCAGCCCAGCCTGCATCTCACTACATGACCATCAAACATCACATATCTCAGGACGACTCACAAAACTAACGACATGAACAGATGACACCAAGAGATTATTTCCTATAATTTGGGCGTCGGGAGATTTTAAAACCCCAAAGTGTCACAGTCGTTGTTTTTCACCCTGCTGTGTCAAAACTAGGTTTTGAGATGGAAGAGCAGACTGCGTGACTCCCTGTGTGAGCAGTTGAAAAAACAACAACAACCACAACAAAAAACAAGAGGAGTAGAGAAGGAAGTTGAAGGAAAGCTGGGGGAGAAGCGGGCAGTCATCTTCAGCACACGTTGAGCATAGGTTCCAAAACGAACACATCTTTATTAAAAAAAATAAAATAAAAAAAAATCTCCAATTCTGGGCAGCACAGTGCTGCAGTGGAGCATTGGCTTCATCCAGGGGCCGTGGTTTCCCCCACAGTCCAACAACATGCCGGTCAGATAAACCGGCAACTAAAAAAAAAACATCCATTGGTGCGAATGGGCCTGCCAGCACGGGCCCTCTGACCGAGAGCAGCTACAGATTGTGAATAAATGAAAGGATATCTTGATCCTGCTTTGCTTGCGAGTTCTCTTTGGCTGCAATGCACCTAGAAATGACTCGCCACTGCACAAACCTTCACAGAATCGATTTCATTTCAACATGATGATTTTGTGAACCGATGCATGTCTCCCGCCTCACCTGTCAGTCTCTTCCTGCTCCCTGCACGACAGCTCCATGGCGATACGCAGTTGCTCATCAAAGCTGGTCCCCACGCCAAATTGTCCTGACAACCGCGGGTCGGTCACTGTGCTGTAGGAGAGCGGAGAGTTGGAGGACGGGTCCAACGGGGAGACAGAAGAGGGCTGGCTGGGGTCAGCCATGTCTTCTCCCTCTCTGCTGACCAGTGAGATGGACAGGGACTCCTGGATTGCCCTGAGACAAGGATGAAAAGAAAAAAGAAAGAAAGAAAGAAAGAAAGAACGAACGAACGAAAGAAAGAAAAAAAAAAGGATATTAAGACTTCAACTGAAGTGTTATTAAACAAAGATGGGTCACTTAACAGGATGGTTTCACTGCTGGGCTTCATTACAGGATGAATGGGAGTAGCTGTTCTCGAGAGAGAGTGGAAAGAAAAAGCTAATCACTGAACTCTATTTAGAAATGTTTAATTAAATGACTTCCCTCAGCCAGAAAAAAAAAACCTGAATAACAGAGAGATCTGAGGAGGCATGATGAGTTCAACTTTTAGATGTTTTACAGCAACAATAAATGGTCCTATTAAGAAAATCGATTCTGATCAATCCTTATTTTTCTTCTCTCTGTGGGACATGGAAAACAAGTATCCATCAAAAAACATTGGGGTCCAAAAACATTTATGCAGAATATTTATCTTCTCATCTTTACATCTCTGCTTTCCTTGATTTACACTGACAATTTCTTCAGGCCTAAAAAAAAATAAAAAATAACTGACACCTAAAGTCCTCTCAAGTTTGAGCAGCGCAAAGAAACCCCATAAACTAAGAAAACAAGAAAAAGTAAAAGTCTGAAAGCTCAGCTCACCTCTCGAGTTGAGAATCTTCCTCGTACAGTGGAGACTGAGGCACCGGGCGGCTGTTGGTCAGAGCCTCCCAGATAGTCACCTACAAACCAGACGCAAGTGTTACAACTGGGAAACCTGTTCAGACAATCTGTTGAGCTTCTGAGTGTTGAATTTTACATGCTGTGTGTGTAGAGACACCATGCACAAAAAAAAAAGACAGTAACAGTAAATGGTCAGTCAATAAATTCCCTCAATAGTGACCTGGATTTTTTTTTTTTTTAGATAAACATATCAGAGGTGTTTCATTGGTGGAGATGACAAGAACGATACAACGGATTTTAAAAATGGAAAAAAAAAAAAAGGAGCAGAATCAATGCCGCATCCTGACCAAAGTCTGATGTCTGACTGTGAGGCTGACTGAACTGTTTAAATCTCAGACTGGTTAACCATCAGGCTTCACCCTGACCTGGTCGCTCTCTGTGCCGGCATCCAGCAGGCTTTGCTGGATGGCAAACTGCAGCAGGTTGTCATCCTCGTCCCTCATTGGCTCGCTGCGGCCCGGACCGAGGGTGGTGTAGTCAGGAGGGGGCTCAAACACCGAGGGGTCCACCTCACATTGGAAGGGAGGGGTAGACTGACCTGAAAGAAGATAGCAGTACAACGCATTATTGTGCACTTTGTTTATAACCTCCTCGGTAGGTGGTGGTACAGTTGAATTTCTGCTGCAATTAGCTAGATTTCTGTTCGGGTCTATGTGAGCAGCCATAAACTGAATGAATCTACAATGTCTGTATGTATAAGTCAATAGTTACCAGCTTCTCCGGAGCCGTCTGGTTTGTGAACCGTCACCGAGCTGATCGGCTCATCGCAGCCGCACAGGTTACTGAACGTCACTCTGGCATTCAATACGTGGAACAGAGGAATCTCTGAAGGACAGACAGGGAGTTTTAACGGACAGGACATGCGGTGAGGCGAGCAGCAGTCGGCTAAAACCTGGTTCGTGCTTCTACTTGACACAGGAATGTCTTTGCAAAGGGAACAGCAGAGCAAAGAACAGGCCCGGAGGTGGTGGGGACCCCATGTTTAGTTAAACATGTGAGCAGTCGCTCTGCTCTGCTCAATCTGCTGTCCCACTAACAACACTTGATCACACCCACCTATCTTAACAGGGAAGCCGGGCGGAAGGCGCAGGGTGATGAAGTCACGCAGCTTGGCAAAGTGGGCGTTAGAGATGGCCATGAGGTCGATGATGGGCGTCACCTGCTCGGCCAGGGACAGAGGGTGAGTCTCACTCAACCACAGCGTTGCTTTAAACCTGGAAAAGAGGAAGAGCAGCAGAGAAAGAGAAAGAAAGAAAGCAATGTACAAAAGGCTCCAAAAATCCATTTTGTCCATCAAAAGCTCCGATTTACTTAATATGGTGATGAACATCTGCTTTTTGTGTTGCGTATGTTGCCGTGGCATCGCCACACCTCTGGACTTTGCTGGTGAGCTCGATAGGACGTCCGATGTCTCGGCCGTTGAGGTTAAACTCCGGGTTGAAGTATTCCTCGGCCGTGATGGCTGTGGGGTTGTGAGGGCTGGCACACTGGGACACGTTGCTCTGACAGACATGAGGAAAGAGCGCTGTAAGCAACGATCAAAAGGAGACTGCAGGTGGTGTGTGTGTGGATGTGATGCTGCACACGCACTGTGGAGACTCTTACCCCGTTGTGAGCTGTGTGCTGCTCAGCTATCCCCAGGAAAGACTGCAGAGGAGTCTTTGAGCCTGAGTGGGAATGATGAAGAGAGATCATCATCATCAAGCTGCTGCTCAAATTACTCCATTTTTCACAATAGAGTCTGTTTAAGGAAAGCACGAGATATATCCAGAGCGCAACATAAATAACATAATATTACACTGAGCGGGAGACAAATTTGTTTTATGAACTAAATATTCAAACTCAAATTTCTCCGCAGTTATTTTCCAATAACAGCGACGACAAGATACTGCTTCCCCACCGTATACCCATGTATAAGTGCACAACGTGGACTGTGTGTCCCTGCAGCTGTGTGTGCGTTTTCACCTTTGCTTCTTGACTTGTCCTGGTCTGACAGATGCTCCGTTCTTGACCGAGTCACCAGCTCCACATTGGTAGCGCTGTAAACCTGGACACAGCAAAACACTTCTTGAATACACACCTTTCTACCTTTTGCTTGACATGAGCTGCTTGGCAGTGGCTTCGTTTGCTTTAGAAAAGCATTTCTCTTGCGTAGACAAACAGCTGAAAAACTGTGGCGTACAGTCAGGATGAAGATTTGTCTCTGACAGAGTAAATAGTATCACTCGGTAACATCTCTATTTTCTTGTCTGCAAAAATAACATTTGAACAAAGATTTTTGTGCGATGCAACAAAATATCTGTTTCTTTGTGTGTTTATGCACACTCATAAGAAATGGGTTTTTTTTAAATTCTCCTATCACCCGTAGTTATTTTGTTCCAGTATACACATGTACAAGTGGAGGCCCTCCAAATCACTGGTCATTTCAAAATGGAGGTCGGTGACGGGCGACACCCGTCCACCTCCATCTGGGCATTAGGTGCCCCCGTTTCTTTTGCAGATCCTGAATGGAGGGTCCTGATCTGCATGAGCTACACCCGGTGGCCCTGCCCTTGAAATCTCCCTCTTTCCCTCTTTCTCTCCCTCTGTTGGATGTATTCTCTCCCTGTCCTGTTACACAGATTTTGTTTTGCTACATTGTGTCCGTTTCAGTCGCTTTGTTACTTCTGGAAAACCTTGTGTGCTAGTTTGGCTTACCTTGGCTTCGTACCCGCTGACCATCTCGCTCTTCTCAGAGCGCCAGCCCCAGATTCCAGACTTATTCCTAAACATGGAGCGAGATAAATGAAGTGCTCACGACACAGACGACATCCTTTTTTTGTGTATTGTTAACTTTGGGACGAGACCCATGTTTGTGGGCATAATGAGGAAGGAGTTGGGTTAAAGTACTTTGACGTGATTTAGCAGCTCATTGAAACGAGCTCAAACACACAATGCTTGTAACCCCCCACCCCCCCCCAAAAAAAAACCCCAAAAAAACCAAACTAAAAGTGTGATAACATGATTCTGGTTTGTTTATTTGTATAAAGTATGTGCCTCTTACCGCTCAAAGGCAATGTTGCGTGTGTTGAGGTGCGTGGAGACGATGGGAGACGTGATTCTCTGGGCCGTGTTCTCTTGTGATGGCTGCATGGCTGCCAGGAGGGAGGGAGCGTCACGAGGGGACAACACCAGCGGCTCTGTGTACACCACCTGCTTCTCATGGTCCACCTCCATGACCACTGCCCCGTCATCTGAGAGAAGGGCAGTCAGCAAAAAATAGGCAGACCAGGAAATCAGAGGACAAAGAAACCTTAACCAAGGTGCAGGCAGGAGAGGAAAACGGCGATATGAAAGACTGACCGAAAGCCATCCGACTCCTCATTACGATGTTAGAAAAAGCATATTGAAGCCTGACGTGTCCAAATCAGGAGAAAACTGTAGGTCAAGGTGTAAAGTCTCTGACTGGGACTCATGACCAGACTTTAAATCAGTCATAGCTGAGCTCAGCATTGATTAACTTCAGCTGTACTAATGCGGTGGTGGCACTGGGAGCGTGCAGTACTACACACCTCCACCCTTGAAGATATAGCTGCGTCGTCCTTTCAGCCAAGTCATGTGTTCGAAGCCAAGGAGGGTGGTGTCCACACGGAGGCACGAGCCACTCTTCCACACACGGTAGACGTCACTGGGACACACCTTCGACACCAAGGGCACTGAGAGGGGAGTTGAAGAAGGGGAGGCATTTTTTTTAGAAACAAGTGACAAAGAGGTAATGAAAGTGAGCTGAGCAAAGAATGGACAATGAAACGAAAAGCAGAGTTACATGGGAAGACAAAATGTTTTCTGGAAACATGACAAATGTAACATTTTTTTTTTTATTCATTATCAGTTCACTGATTGTATATTTTATTGATAAAGTTGGAAGAAAAATGACACATTTTGAAAATCTGCCTTAAGACTGAATGAAAAACGTATAAAATGTATCAAGGGAAACTGTAGACATTACAAGTAGACGAGGCTGACCATTACAAATTGAATTCCCTAATTTATTAGCTACTGCACAGAATACACATTAAGAGGCACCGACATATTAATAATAAATACACATTAGGATCCTTATTTTCAAATCGTAGTTGTTGAATGATGCTACAATTTTCAGCTGCGACATGTGATGAACCGTTTTGTCTCTCCTTCAGATTAAAGAAGCCAAAGAAATCCAAACATGAGAAGCTGCATTACTTTTCGGAGTAGTCCTGTCAAACATAGTACACGTAACACTTTATACAGAGTATCAGTCTTTTGCATTAGATTTCATGTTGAAATCCCCTCCACCTCCGTCTTGTGTTCAGGCCGATGTTTCAGAGAGCGGATTAGACGACTGTCAAGTCCATCAAAATCTGCTGAGGGACATCTGCTGCTGTCGGAGCTGTCCAGCTGCTGTGGTGCTGAAACTGACCCCTGTGAAAACACATCATTGAAACACACTCACCCCAACTGGTGAACTCCCACTTCATCTCCACATAAAAGTCCCGCGCCTGCAAGAGACAAAGGAAACTCCTTTTACTTGGACAAAAACAAAAGGCCATCAATGGGTGACTTCAGTTGCTCAGGTCAATGGGTCAGGTGTCGGACTTATTTCACTACCAGATAGTTTTACCTGTCTAAGTTTGCTGAGCAGCTCCGGGATGCCCGCCAGTCTGTCGGTGGCACGCTTGAAGTCTCTGTACTGAAGCACCAGCTGCACCAGCTCAGGGTCTCCGGTGCTCACCGCCTCCTGCAAGACTGAAGCACACGTCCACATTCAACACACAAGAGAAGCGTTCCTCTCTTTCCCTCGGCAGCCCCGAGGACATTCAAAACTGAGCACTCACTCGTCCAGCCCTGCGCGTTGCAGTGTGTCGGGTCTGCAGAGTGTCTCAGCAGCACCCGGGTGGACTCCAGGTGGCCCAGACAAACAGCCAGCTCCAGCGAGGTGCGCCCCCTCGGATCCAGGCGCTCCACATCCTGCTGCAGGAGCCAAACCACACAAGCAGCGTCAGCGCAATGCAGTCCGACATGTCAAATGCATCTATTTAAAAAAAAAAAAATAAAATAATGAGAAAAAAAAAAAAAAAGATCATCAACCACCATCAGAGCTGTTTTCTTACCTCGTTCGTCTGCAGCTCTCTGTCAAGCTCCAGATACTGGTTGTTCCACACCAGAAGATGCAGAGGAAACGCTTCTTGAGCCATGTTTGACATGTGAACAGGAGTGAAGCTGGGACTTGTGCAGACAACAGATTGCGGTGACAACACAGCAAACTGTGGCAACGACTTCGCTGCTTCGCTAGCTAGCTTCGTTTACAGTAAAAAAAAAAAAAAAAAAAAAAAAAAAAAAAAAAAAAAACCCTGGTAAACTCTGAAAGCAAGAGATGTGTCACTGGAAAAAAAAAAAAAAATCTGTCACTGAGTATAAATCTATGAAGAAGCAGCTACAGTCAAACAAGCAAGAAATTAGTGGGCTGAGTTAGCTGAGCTAACTCAGCCCACTAATTAGATGTCGCGTTAACTAGCAGATAGCCGGGCTAACGTTAGCTAACTGGCCAATAACAACAGCGTCTCCTCTCCGCACCTGTTTTCCATTCTGCAAAGTGCAAGACAGCTAATTCAGCCGACCAAAAATACCCATCAGTGTCCGCTCATTGTCTTCGTTACTTAAGAAGAAGAAGGAGGAAAAAAAAAAAGAAAAAAAGAAAAGTAAACGTGTGAAATCGCCGGCTGGTGAAGTTAGCTCTCCTCCCCCGCGGCTACAGCGACCGTCCCCCCGTTTCCATCGCAGGGTTGTAACCGTCTGTCAAAAAAAAAATAAAAAAAAATAAAAAAAAAAGAGACTCGGCCTTTATTCCACTTTCACATCCAGGTCAGTCGAGTCGCGGGCGGCCGACAACGACGCTGACAGCCGCCGCCGATAAGCGCCTCGGTCCCGTCTCGCCGACGACTTCATTAAAAAAAAAAAAAAAAAAAAGAAGCGCAACACATCTGTCACATCTGCTTTTTTGATTCCCTTTTTTTTTTTTTTTTTTTTTTGCAAATCGCGGCTTCGCAAACAATCTCTGATATTTGCAGCTGCTGCAGCGTTATTTATTTATTTCATTTGGCGTCGCTTTGTTTCCAGGTTATTGAAAGATGCTGGGTGGAGCCAGGGAGGAGCGGATCTGGTTCCTGGAGGAATGAACTCTCCGAGATAAACAGGAAATCCCGAGCAATAGTGGCGATGCAGTTTGGAGTGAAGTCGATATGAACGCGTCTCTCCCACTTTGAGGAAGAATGACATTCCCCCCCCCCCCCCTCGCTGTTCATCAATTTTTTTTATTTTTTTTTATTTTCCTTGAAAAATAACACAAATAACATAAAGTGAAAAAGGCTTCCGAAAATAATTACAATGCTACAGGATTCCCATTTTGATAATCTAAAAGAGGAAAAAACACATTTACACAAAAGTATATATATAGATATATCTAGATAGATATATCTAGATATATATATATACTTGTACTCATTTGAAGGGATATGGCCAGCAGAGCAGACCTTTGATACAGAGCCGTAACACTTGAAGGGAACAAAGAAATGAGCGAACCCCCGAAACAAAATCTTACATCTCTACACTGAATTTGAGTGAAAGGTCGATAATCACGTTTTGTTTTTTTTTCATCCATGAAAAGAACAAAAAAGTGTATCAAAGAGGGGTGGGGAGCAGTTTTATCTACAATAGTTTTGCTCTCTAAATGTTGTCTCTGTACAAAAACAAAGCAAAGAGTAGTTTGGAAATAATAGCACCTGAAGTCTAACGCTTATTCGAAAAATGCACCATTTATCTGACACCTCATTCCTTGGCTTATCCCCCCATACTTAATACAACCTGCCCTTTGTTGGGGGTGAGGTCTAGTTGCCGTGTTGATTGCCTACTCACACTGTCGTTTTACCTTCTTACACGCTTTAACGTCCATGTGTTGCACCCGACAGCTTACAAAGCTGAAGACTGGTAAACACAGGCCACTCCTCACTTTATAAGTCTGATGTGAGAGTCTTATTACCTTTAGTTGTCTTTAAAAAAAAAAAAAAATCTCAACGCATAGCTGTTGTGCATGAAGCATAAGTTATCAAACAACTTAACACTCTCTCCCTGACAAAAAAAAAATCAACAAATTTAGCTGCGATCAAGAGTTCAACTGTGTCACTTGATAAGTAAGAATTGATGGGCAATCAGCTAAAAAAACGAAAAATGCAGTTTGATCCCAAGGACGAAACCCAGTCTTTGCTTATTTATTCCTCCAAGCAGGCGCTTGTGATGGCAGCCGAGCCAGGCATCTGTCCAAAGCAAAGTGGAGGCCTTGGTAATCCACAGGATGTGTAGTTTAATACAGCTAATAATAATTGCCCGTGTTTTCCTGCGCCCGTAAAAAAAACCAAAAAACAAAACTTGTTTTTTTCCCACATAACATTAATTCCCAAAAGAACGACAGAAAAAAAAAAAAAATTGCTCCTGAGTCTGTTTTTAGGTGCACAGAAAAGAAATGGATTCAAACGAAGCATTGCTCCAACTGTGACAACGACCCCTCTGCCCGACACCAGTTAAGTGAGTACGCCCTCCCAGTTTAGACCCCACCCCTCCTTTAAGTGACACAGGTGCGTGTGAGCTTCCCTGCCTCTCTGAGTCCTTTGTGTCTCATGGATCCACATCAGGATCCTTCCCCCCCCCCCGGCTTTTGCATCTCAAGTCACCTGTGCAGTGAGAAAGGCAGGCGCTTAGGATATCCGCTGGATCAATGTTTCATCTGATAGGCAGTAGAGCGTGTTGACTGATAGCTCGGTGATGAAGGCCTCACAGGCCTTGCGGGAGACACCTTTACAGCCTCGCAGGTCGAGCAGTGAGATGCAAGAGAGGCGGCGAAGATACTTCAGACAGGCGTCTGTCAGTTTACTGCAGCCTGGGAGAGAAACACAAACAAAGACCCTTCATTATTCTAGCGCTATAACACTTACGTGATGTGTGCGTGTTGCTGAAAACGAACTGTGCGTCTCGCGCCCCGCAACGACTTCTCACCTCCCAGGTTAAGTTCTGTGAGTGTGTTTCGGGTGGACGAGCCCACGGCGGTCAGCAGATCGATGGAGTGATCGGTGATACTGTTGCAGTGGGAGAGATCCAGTTTTGTCAAGTGTGGCATGTGGCGGATCACCAGACGCAGAGTGGAGTCACTGATGTCCAGGCCGGCTAGTCGCAGACACTGCATGGTCCGCAACTGGCTGCGATTGTCACAGCCTGGACGAGAAGGGGGCCATTTCAGAAGAAAGAAAGAACGAAAACAAGTGCAGAGATGTTGTAAAAGAGTTTGAGAAGGAGACGGGTGAAACAGAAGTACAGTGAGGGGGAAAAGTTAAGGGATAGATTGGGAGAAAAATACCCAAATTAATTGAATTATAGGACAAATTAAACAACAGATGATGTCGTGCATTTCTTGCAATCAATAGGTGCCCTCTGAAGCTGCTCGTTCTTCACCTGGAGGAGTGACTAGTTCCCTGATCTGAGAGTCTTTGACTCCGTCTGCATATCGCAGGTCCAGAGAACGGAGGAGAGGGCAACCAGAGGAGCAGAGAGCTGAAATCGATGACCAGGAACAACCTGCCACCATCAGATCCTTCAGCCCTGCAAAATGGATACGATTTGAAAACAGTGTTTAATAAATATGTCATGAAATAAAGGAATCGGCATTTCTTGCCCATATCTACTCATACGATTCTTTGTGTATTAATTCGGCAGGATTATATTCACCTATAACATTGAGGTTTTTAGAATTCAGAAAAAATGATGTAAAGCTAAGTGTGTGTGTGTGTGTGTGTGTGTGTGTGTGTGTGTGTGTGTGCCTGCGTACCAGGCAGGTGGTCAACGAGCCAGTTGAGCTGTTTTTTGGAGATGTTGGTCCAGGAGAGGTCAAGTGTGACTGGCTGTCTCTTCACGATGCCTTTTAGAGCCTGAGGAGTGATGGTGTGCTTGACGCTCAGGTCAATCCGCGACCAAAGCCGTTTGTCTAAACACCTACGGACGAGAACGCACTCATGAACAACACTGCAAACGACTTTGAACCATGTCACTATTCAGTTTGCGATAATAAAAGAAGATCAGGGGATGGCGATTGATAGCATTTGATCAAATTTAAATCCAGTTTTAAATCGATGTATCTGTGAATCTTATTAAGCTGCCTTTTAACATTTTCAAGAAACTAAAAGCAAAAGTATCAACAACTCAAGATGTCTAATCATCTTTTGCTGACAGAGGAGGAAACACTAAAGTTTTAAGGGGCAACGTGTTTAATGTTCACAACCTGAAAATGAGATGAGCACCAGACTATATAAAAGGGTCACTAAACGTACCCGACATATTTGATTCACAGCTGCAGCCTCGTGTACTTCATAAACTACTCAAAAAGAAGGTCCAGATTAAGAGAGGCGTTTGTACAGTAGTGCTAAAAACGTGTCGAATCTTTAAACTCACAAACACTCTGTGGCTGAAAACACACAGCAGCAGCAGAGTGCACTTTAAACAGAGAACAACCCACTTTATCAGCCTAACATTAAGATAATTCATGTTAATGAGCTGCATTTGTTCTAATCTGCTGCCAGAAGCGACAGACTAAAAATGAAAAGCCTCTGTGTGTGTGTGTGTTTTCCATTGCTCTTGTAACAGAGGAGAAAGACCAAAGAAATGTATTAGTGTGAGATCTTAATGACTAACCGGGAACCAGATCCAAAATGGTGCGTATCCGTAATACAAATCTATCCATTGAGAGGACTTACCATTTGTGCCAGTTCTTGCAGACAGCCATGCAGACGCAGAGATCTGCTCGACTTAAGTAGCGAAACACAGACACCCACACCTCCCTCTCACAGCCCGGGCCGTTACCGACGCTCTCCCTGTCCGCCTCACCCCCTCCTTCCTGCAGGGCGGACAGAGGGACGCGCTGATGGGGAAGCTTAGATGATGAGGAAGAAGAAGCGCCGTTGCTCAGCTTAGCCGGCACGCTCAGTCTCGTTCTTTTAGAGGCGTCCAGTCTCTCTGGGTGGGACGTACGAGAATACGTTTGTCCGCTGCGAGTCTGCGGTGGCATAAGCCATTTGGAGTGGTCGGAACCACGATTTCTAATGGGGGGTCTGACGAGGGCTCTGGTCTGGCTGTGTATTGTGGAAGTGGCAGTTTGAGGGGCAATAGCCTCTAATTTGGGGACGATGGCTGATGGGTCCTGCTTTGCCCTGGTTGGCCTTTGGAGTGTCACTTTAGGATATGAGCCATCTTTGTCCACTGTTTGACTGTCCTGCTCCAACTCCTCCTCCTCACCCTCCTCCGCTCCGTTTTGGTTGGCCACTTCGCTCGAATCCTCTTCCCTTTCTTTGGCTGTCTGTCCTCCTCTCCTCGACTGCGGCTGGTTCTCTTTATCCCCTCCTCTCCCGCTGTTCTGCCCACTCTCCTCTTCCTCATCATCGTCGCTGCTGCTGCTGCTGCTGCTGTTGTTGTTGGAGCTGCTGCTGCTGCTGCTGCTGTCCTCGCTCTCCTCATCCAAGTCCGCATGGCTCCGACCACCTCTGATGCCTCGTCCTGCTCCTCCCCCCCGCAGCCTCACGCCTCGTCCCCTCCCTCTGCGCGGCTCTCCTTTCGGCTCAAGTACCAGACCGAGGGAAGACGACTGCTGCTGCTGCTGCTGCTGCTGCTGCTGCTGCTGCTGCTCGACGGACCTGGACCCGGACCCGGACCCGGACCCTGTTGGAGCGCTGTGGTAAGAGGAGCCACTCGCCCAGGTGGAGCCCCGGCCTCTGCCCTGAGCAAGTCTGCTCGTTGGAGAGCGCAGCCGGGACAAAATCCTGGAGCCCAGCAGCCTCGAAGAACGATCGAGAGACGACTGTTTCTGGTTAGAGGGAAAATGCAAAAAAGAACCAGACAATGATTGTTTCAAAAACAAAATCCAGTGCTGCAATATGCTCTGCACAGTACTGACTCATTTGTCATCAGACATAAGTTTTACAACTGACTGATCACAAGTACACTCATATTTCATTACACAGTGCTAACTGTATACATCATGCTCATTGTGATGCAAAGTAAATGTCCTGGAATAAAACTAAGTATCCTTTGTGGTATTATTCAAATGCAATGCAGTCTCATAGCAGAAAAAAGTTCAAGACTTACTGTTAAGATTTTGCTCCGTTCCAGTTTTATCTGCAATAAACAGAAGTGGGTTGGGAAGTTAGATAAATGTCACATGGAGAAAAAAAAATATATACTGCTATTTTAGGTCAGAGTAGATACCAATAATTAAATGTGTAGCATCTACCAAACCAATTTCAGGGTGATTTAAAGTTTCATCAAGCAAATGCTTAAAAATCTTAAAATCTACATTGACTAAAATACATCAATGTAAAAGCAGACCTTTATGTGCAGATTTCTTAAAACTTGTGTCAGCTGAATTGTCCCAAAAACGTTTCACCATTATCCACAGAAAATGACTTTGTCACAACTTACTTTGGTATATTAACATACTGGAAAATACAAATGACCGTACCCTCTTCTTAAGTCTGTGCTCCAGTGCACTTGCTCTTTTGCGGTTCTGTTGATGCTGCAGTAGCAGTTTCTGAGAAGGTGGTGGTGCTGTGGGCCGGCCTGGGGATCTGCTACGTCTCCCTCGTCTCGCTCCTTCGCCTACACCGATGCCTTCCCGGTACGCAAGTTTGGACTGTGGCAAGGAGGCGGAGCCCTCCGACTCTTCGCTTTCCTCATCACTGGAAGACTGACGTGGGGGTGTCATAGTTCATTTGTGTATCAACGTCAACCACGAGGCAGTTGGAAGTCACTGATAAGGAAACTGAATGAACTGTCAGAACTGAGTGTTTCTTACCTCTGATGCTGAGCCTTTGCCTTGGTAACATTTGGGACATTCCCAGCAGCTGGGTAAGTCCTTGTTGATCTTCCCCTCACCAGGTTCCTGAAACAGAGAACACTTCAAAGTTTTGAAACAGCACCTAACTCCCAAATCTGACCAACAAATGCCGCTTTACAGGCAGCAAAACAACACTGTAACTGAAGCAAACTCACCTTAATGCATTGACGATGGGCGATCTGCGAACAGACCGAACACTCCATGAGGGAGAAAGTGCTCGGATTCGATTCATCCATTTCTCCCTCTCCACATATGGCACATCGAGCTGTGTTCGGCAAGGCGGGCTAGAGGAGGGGTAAAACAATGTGGAAATTTGAAATGTGATGCTCATACATATTACTGAGATGCAACTCTGAAAAAAAGAGTATATGTAACAAGTCAATATTGCACATTTTTGTCCGAAGTAAAAACCCGCGTCACATCAGTTATCTTGTAATTCTCCCATAATCGACATTTTAGCAAGAACATTGGAGTTGTAAAACAATGTAAACAACACTACTTTTGACATTAGCATTGAACTTTGACCCAACACTTTCTCCTTGTGCATGAATACATGTACATAAGGGCGGCATTATTTTTATTCCACATATATAAATACAATGACGCGCAAGACATCTTACCGCTAGACACTGCCTCATGATGCAGCTCTTCTTCATGCGTCCCGGCCCACCGAACTTCCTCATGTCATGGCAGTACTGGCACGTGCCACACTCCTTTCGGCAGCAGGCAGCGCAGCGCTTGCACCTCACCCGTCTGCGCCTCAGGGCGGAGATGGAAGAGCGTTTGGTGGGTCTCTGACCCAGAGGCTTGTGGAGGGTGGGGGCCAGGCGAGGACGGTAAATAACAGGCGGCGGAGGGGTGGGGGGCTGGTACCATGACGGCTATATGAAGGAGATCAGCAGGGAAGGGATAGAAAATTGCACATTTTTTGGTGAGTGGGCATGAAGGATTTAACAATTCAGAACAATTTATTTTAATGATATTGGTATTTACATAGTTTTTGAAGTAATGAAGCTGTAGCCAGGTGAAAACAAACATGCATAGGCGATGTTACGAACGCTGACAGTGTATTTTTATATTAATATAATGAGAAAGGACGCTTCAAATAAACTGAAGCATTAATTCTAAATACACTATATCGACTCACAAACAGATATCCTTTCTACACGGACGTTTGTCCTGAAGTAATACCAGCCGGCTGGTAATGTGTGAAATATTTGGTCTCTGCTCACCCTTTTGGGCCATTTGACAATAGGCTCTCCAGTGTAGGCTAGCTTGGGGTTGTGACTGGCTCGCTCCTTCAAAACAGCCTGCAAAAAGATTGCGGTGAAAAAACAGTCACAGCGTCAAAAATTATTAATATTGTACATCCGTTTCAGTGTGGTGCGAGTTAATTGTGAGGTAATCTGCACAAACAACTTCAGCGACACCCACCCTCATGTCGTCGAGCAGGGCTGCAGCGTTCCTAATCCCTGCAGGGACGCACTTTTTGTGGGTGGGCAGCCCCTCCAATTTCCCTAAAAGGTTCCACAGTCCTTCCTGCTCAAAGGGGGTCAGCACATGCTGAGGTGTGTTAACTTGAGCCGCCTGTTCTTCTTGGACTTCTTCTTCCTTGGTCTTGAGCTCCTCGTTTTCAGCGTCACTGTCAACACCATTGGAGGTGCCATTCCCGTTGTGATCACTGGTTTCAAGGTCAGCCCGGGTCAGTCCTGAAAAGAGAATAAATGAAGTGATTCAAGTTAACATCAGTGTTGAACTAATGTATATGTCTGTGTGGAAAAAGAGAAAAAAAAAATGACAATAGCAGTGTTTCTTTGTGTTCATTCAACCTTACCAATGCCAAGGGAGTATTTTTGGAACTCTGGGGTGAGGTGGGAGATGTTGGTCAGACAGTAAAGATATCTCTCCAGGACATACCAGCACATCTCATAATAAAATGGGTAGCGGAACTTTGCTGGCACCTAGAGGAGGACGACAAGAACAGATCAGGAAAAATACTGATCATTATTCATATTAATAATAATAATAATAATAACAATAATAATGCTGAGGAATTATAGTGGGATGCAACCTAGTTTTTAGTGACACAACAACCATGGTCTCATGTTACCTCACATTCAAATTATTCTAATGAGTTCTACTTAGTAGGGCACACAGACATTAAATTTGACAAAAAGAGAGCACTGCTATCAGACTGTTACTCAGTGTTGTCAAAATGCCTTTGCTGGTAACAGGTAAAGGGTTGGGAGAAAGGAAGAAAGAAATCAGTGTATCTCTAGCGTTTGCGTGTGTACAAAATTCTTAGAAAAGTCATGTTGTTGAGTTTCTGTGACCAAAGTCTTTCTAACATGAATAATTCCACAGGAGACTGAATCACACCTCACTTAATCACAAAATCTGAAACGATCATCACTGTGTATCAGCAGGGAAGTAATATATAAACAACAGTAAAAAGTTAATAGGGAATGTGAGGTGCTGCTCACCCGTGTGCGATCCTCAATGTTGTAGATGTTGAGCTGCATGGGGATATTAAAGCTGTGAAGGAAGTTCCCACCAAACACCAGTGTGTCCTCTGGGGTGTACACAGCATGGATCCACCCTGCAACATATAGGACACAATGCTGGAGGGAGGTAGTGGACAAGTGTGTGTGCGTGTGTGCGTGTGTGTGTGTGTGTGTGTGGTTTACAGGCATTCTTAGAGACAGCGTATGAAACTGTGTATATTGTGTCTGTATTACAGTAACAGACCTGATGGGATTATGAAGGTGTTGCCCTGCTTGAGCTCTATCCTCTGACAGTCATGACACTTATCCCCCAAGAAGATGTCTCCCTGTTTTCCTGATAAAACCCAGTTCTCATACATCTCCAGGTTCTGTGGTGTGGGTGGAATCAGCCAGAACACCTGAAGGGGGCACAGGTAAATCCTCCTGTTTATGCAGTCTGAGTTTAACAAACACATGCAGTACATGACAACTCTGCTTCGCTCCTCATGGGAATTATTCTGGTCTGCAATCATAATAAAGGCTTTGCCAATCATCTTATTTCTGCACTGAGGAGCAGTGAGTGACGATACATGGAAGACTTTCATAGGACCGAGTTACCCAATTCTACATCAAAAACATCACCACGGTGTTATACAGAAGTGGACAGACCAATAACAGATACCTCCCACTTTTAGATTTGGTTTTCTGATTCAATTGTATAATTTACATGTTTCCTAAAAACCCTCTGGGTTAACATTTGGAAAGGTCAATTTTCTAAAAACCTATTTCCTTGATTCTTTTCTCAAAAAGGTGCAAGGCAGGGATACATAGATGTAATCGAGGGAACTGGCACATATCCATAAAAAAACATATCTGTGGCACTAATTTAAAAGACGTTAACAAGAAGTGGAAAAGAAAGATCGAGTGATGACTCAAGACCAGGTTTATTCTGACAGCAAGATTGAAATAAGACTGAGTTCCCACCTGGGCATTACAAGCACCCAAACCTTAAACTCTGCGGTTCTTGTGTGGGTTGATGGAGGTGACTGACCTTTCCTCCTCGCAGAATGTGATACCAGACCGAAGTGCCTCCAAAGTCAATGTGGAAATCTGTGAAGCAGCCCTGCACACTCATGAGACAGTACCTGAGAGACGTGGAGGAAGGACAGGTAACATAAAGTGAATTTTAGATGAAAGCATAATACAACGCTGAATTGAAAAGAAAAACAAACAGACAAACAAACAGGCATTAAATAGTGTTTTCGATGATGTAGGAGATTTCATCAGTACTGCATCTTAACTATAGCACAGCTGATGTTATACTGATGTTGTTCGGCTGGTTGGTTTACTTACTTCTGTACTTTGGGATAATGCATGTCTATGATAGCATTAGTGGAGTCTCTCTGTCTCTCCTTGAGATGCCGCGGCCACATGTTGTCCACCCAGTCAATAAGGTCCACCTGGAGAAATCAGAGAAGAAAGTGGTGTAAACATACATTCAGATTGTGTGCACCAAACTCAAGACTGTTTCTGATAACTGACACCACTTTATGTCTGTAATATGCCGCAACAAATCCCATGCTCTAAAGCCAGCACAGCAGTAAACACAAAATTCAGACAGTCTTTCTGCATTGCACAAAAAGAGAACTTTTTGGTCTTTTTTTTTTTTTTTGGAGACTTACTCTAAAATGGCATTATCAGGGTGCTTGTTGAAAAGCCCTGAAGTATGAAAACTGTGTAAATTCTCACCGAAGCCGGTCGTTTGACCAGATTCTCGAGCCTGGTGTGGCTGAACTCCAGGCTGATGACGTTGTACAGTTTTTCTCTTTCTGATGGAGGTGTCTCATAGTAGCGTCGCCACTGAGCCATCGACATCTCGATCCCCTTCTGGGTGTTCACGTCCATAACGTCCACGATACGTCGACTACCTGTAAGAGGAATAAAAAGGGGTTCACGACTAGAAACACGGTTATTGCATAAAACAGCATATTGCCGGATAATACTTATTTTTAACATAAAACACATTCACACCTAACATAAACAAACAATCTTGATACAGACCCTTCAGATTTTTTTTATTGTGATAGATTCAAACTGAGCATCACATTTTACAGTTTAAAAACCAAATTGTCATTGCTCATGGACAAATTATGTAATGGTGACACCGTTTCTAAATGACCTCAGACCTACTTTAAGATTTTTGTCCTGCAATTTCTCCTTACTTGGCTTATCCACCACTATCAATATATCTGCAATAAGGTATCATGGGGCTGATTTATGGGCCTAACTCTACCAGGAATAGGGAGATGGCACGTTACATCTGGTGTGCAAACAGTAAAGCCATTTACTCTGAAAGGGCATTGAACAGGAACTTACCCACAAACAACTTGACATCACTCACACTGAAGTCAGAGTCTGGCATTCTGCAAGAGAGAAGTCATTCGTTGTAATTCTTTGCCGTTTGCTGGCATCTGCCATTATTTTTAAATTAAAGGAATGAGCTGCATGTTTTTAGGAAAAAAGAGAATAATCTGTGATTAGACAGTAAAAGACTGTAACTTACTGTATGCCAAGGCCATCAGCCTTCTCAAAGATAATGGGGTCCCTGAGCCCTTCCCGCTGGATGTATTCAAATGTGAACTCTAGAAAGGAGATACACACAATGTCAACAACAAACAATCATCAAAAGATATAAACCTGCAATGGGCAGATAACCCAAATATACAGCAACAAAATGTCACCAGTACAAACTCGCAAAAACACATTTACCTGATTAACACATGATCAGGCAAACACGGCACAGCTAACCTTACATGGCATTAGATATATTCAGGTATGGTTTCACTCTTATTAAAATCTCTTTCACTTTACAAGTTAACATCTCACCTTTACCCTCCATTTTTCTGATCAGATCAGAGCTAAACCTCCCACACTCCAACTTCTCATCCAGGTCAAACATTCGCTTCCCTTCAATTTCATCATCTGAGATGCCATCGTCCTGGTAGCGGCGGCGTGTGCCTGTACGCTGAGGACATAAGAAGGTGTTCTGTTAACCTCGACAACACATGATGACTTGTAGTGAGCAACAGAAAGAAAACAGGACTGGGATGGAATGACAGCGAGAGATATGGGATGTGGTACTGTCCTGAATATATTTCAATACCATGACAAAGCTGGGTTATAGTAGCCTATCAGACAGAAAGGGATCACAAAACAGACTTATCAGATGTAGCTGCGAAGAAAACCATGAAAGCTATTAAGTCTAAGAAGTGTGCTCAAACTCTCAACTGAGAGGAAAACTAGTGTTTGGTATGGGAAAAAAAATGAATGTACAGAGGGACTGATCCTTGCACAAATACAACAGCAAGTACATTTCAATTTAACTTAAAACAAAAAAAAACAACCCAAAAAAAACAACCTGACTCCTTTGCAACATTGCTTAATGTATTTTTAAACTGTTCTTACAGGAGTCTAATTGCTAAGACATTAAGTGGCACCCACGGGAGACGTCCCCTATATCTCAGCGGTAAAAAGGACACAGGTCAAATCTAAATAAATCATCCCAAACATATCAGTCAGCCAGCTACCACAGGAGCTCATGTGAGAAACAAACAATACAGCATTACAATAGCCGGGGTTAATCTTCTACACATTGCCCTCAACCCCCCTCCTTTACTCCCTTTACTGCCATTCACCCCGTCTAACGCTGCTTGGCTGGACAGATGGATAAAGCACAACACCCCTGCTCTCAGATATCTCCCCACCCCCATCCCTTTATCACAAATGCTCCATTATCTAAACTCAAATACGTCTTACTTTCACAACTGAGGACTCCACTGTACCTATTAATTTACAACTAAAAATTATTCAATATTATAAAAGAAACCCATTCTTTCACGTAAAGTCATAAAAACGCAAAATAAATCAATTAGCTACAATCAGGCAACTATTCAATGGGTGGGTGTTTATTTAGTTTTGGTCCAACAAAGTGAGCCAGGAAAACATCACAGCGTACATCTACTGAACAACAGATGTTGCGTGTCTCCCAAAACCTCAAACTAGTGGCATCAATAATGTTTTAGGTAGCTTTCCGTGTATTACTTTACAGCAAGAAGGAGGGGAGGGAAGATTGTAAGGAGGCGAAGCAAGGTCACAGCAGAGATGCTGTCACGTTAGTGAACTTGACCCCGTCTTGAACCCTGAGTCTTCAGGCAGGTTCATTACTGCTGTCGAGGTTGCACACACACACACACACACACAAAAACACCACAAGAGCCGGGACACAAAGCAGGCCGTCACAGATTAAAAAAAAAAAACGCAGCCATTTTCATCAAATAAACCGGGTTTGTTCTCGTTTAAAAAAATAATAAAAAAAATTAAAAATTAAAAAAAAAAAAAGGGCTGACATGTAACACTGAAGCAGGGAGAGAAAGCCCACCCTGGTCTCACCAAAACATGAAACAAGCGTTTTAGGGAAGATGACCGTCACCTACCAGACGTTTGCTGTACCGTGTATGAGGATCCTCCATGATCCCTAGAAGACAAACAAAGTTTCGGGGAGGAGGAGGTGAAGCATTAAGTTACACGCTTTAAATATCCAGTGACTGCTGGCGCGTTTGAGTGTGTTGTTGTTGTTTGTTTGTTTTTGTTGTTGTTGTTGTTGTTTACCTCCTGTCGGGACAGAAACACACACACACGCCTCTATTCTGGGTATAGCCTAGCTTGACAGACCCGCTAACGTTAGCCGGACAGCGTTCCTTTAGCCAGCGAGCTAAAGTTAGCATCACACACGGAGCCGCAAAACATCTGCGTTGAACTCGCGTCGCCGCGCGGAGACGAGAAAGCGCCGGTGAAAGCGACGGCAGCGTTTCGACAGCAACACTCTTGACCTCACGTCTGCGAGCTGCCGACATTTAACCGGCGCCGTCGCAGACTTAGCTCCGGCTCGCGATCCCGTTCACAAGTCGTCGGCTGTCGCTGATGCTAAGCTTAGCTAGCAGAGGTTAGCCTCCGTGAAGCCTCTTTCTTCATTTACCTCTGCGGGGTTTTTTTTTTTTTTTTTTTTTAAAAACTCCTGTCACACGGCGGCGGGTGGCGGTCAAAGTAATGTCTCCCCCCTCGCTAGAGCGTCTGAAGCCTCTCTGTAAAGTTTCGCCCCGTGTTATGTCATAACGGCCCGTGTGTGTTGGTATGTTTATTATTGTGCGGTAAAGTTAGGAAGAGTCGACGCTCCGAGCCGCCATTTTCAGCTGGTCGAAAAACACACACACACTTACACACGTACACACACACACACACACACACACACTTACACACACACACGTAAACCAAAGAAGAAGAAGAAGAAAAAAAATAAAAAGCCTCGACGTGACTCGCCCCCCCAACCTTTATGATCGTATATTAACATACAAGAGCGCTTGTTTTATTTACCCGTCGGTCACGGCTGAGGATCCTTGAACTTCCGGAATATGTTCCGGTCGTGGAAGAAATACAACACACGACAACTAAACACACTCCACCTCCACCACAAGGTCCTGAATTAAACATTTAACAAAAGCAGAACAAAATATTAGCAACTGCATGTACTAAAGCAGGACTGTATACTCATATATATAGATATATACTGTACTGTATATACTGTGCATTTTATATTTTATATTTTTACTGCTATTTTATTGCTTTCTATTATTCTATTATTATCTTATTGCTTCCTGTATGCTGCTGTAGCGAAAACAAATTCCCCTCGGGGATTCATAAAGTAACTACCTAACCTAACCTATTCAAACTAAGGCCTGGTTGAAATTTCTACACCATAAAAAAAGATCTGCATGATTAGTTTATTCCATGTTCTAATATATATCTAATATATATATGTCTAATATATATATATATAGATATATAGATAGATATAGATATAGATCTATATCTATATATCTGTAGGTAGGTAGGTATATACTTTATTAATCCCCGAGGGGAATTTTTTTTAATTTATTTGTAAATATATATATGTAGATATATATATGTGTAAATATATATATATATATTAACAGTAAGAGTTATTTGTAGCCAAAGGATTTAGTATTTATGACACTTCTGCTTTATTTCAATGTAATTATCACAATAACATTTTATGTATCGTTTCAAATTGTGAACGTTATTTTATGTTGTGGATAAACACTTATTTTTGACATACTGTATTGTAAAAATACACCATTGCTTGTACATTTTATTTAAGTACACTGGTTTCAGGCGATGTGAGGTATATGTCTTTTCTGAGTTGATTCGTGTATTCAGATTTATTTATATGATGTATTATATTTAGACGTACGTCTTTCTACAAACGAGTGGCCTATCTTCTTCTTCCCCTTTTTCCGTACTTGTGTCGCACAACGAAGTATTCACACCCGGAGCAGAAAAGCGAGCGCACCCTTGCGTAGACCCCGCCCCCTCTCGTGCTGATGGGCGGTGAGGAAGAAAAGCTTCATGGGGGATGAAATGAGGTCAGGAAAGCGCTAGAGTCGTGCGGTCGCCATGCATCGGCTGTAGCTTTCACACGTAAGGGAAGAGGCTCGATGCCCTGAGAGTTTAGAAAGACACGAGGGGGTCCCTCCGTGGAAACAGACGATCAGCTGAGCCGAGGTGTCAAATCACCAGCACAAGAGGCAAAGCACACTTGGTACAATGCACGGCAATCTTTTATTACATAACAGGCTTCACCGAGTTGACAACACAGCCAGTGAGCGACTGCTACAGAGAAGACCATCGATACAAGCGTTTCAGCGACACAGACGCATACAGACAGATCACGCACAACAACAAAAAAATCACACACATCTTATTAAAATTATGACAACAAACAATCCAGAAAATACTACTTAATTGGATAGTTTTGATCAGATTAGTTAAAAAAAAAGCCTAAATAGCACGAAAAGAAGCTCATGTTCATGCATTTTTTTCATGCAAGTTTAAATGAAGCCTTGGAAATGATTTCCTGATAGTTACAATTTCTCTAAATTATACTGATCCCTCAGTGCACCAGCAGGAGGCGCTGGACTACAGTCGGCCAATAATGGCTAAATATGATCAAAAGTAACATGTTAAGCCATCTGGCTGAGAACAGGCAGATTGAGAAAAATCTACACATTTATGACACGTTTTCAAACACTTCATACAGCAAGAAAATAACTGAAATTCAAATACTTAATAGAAGGGAAAGTGCACGGGACAAATGTGGTTCCTTTTTTTTAAAAATACATCCATGATATTTTAAAATAATTCAAATAATTGTCAGGGTAAAAATAAGGGAGCACCTGAAGAGATGTTCCTTTTTCTCTGAGAAATCCTCCTCCTTAGAAACACCACACAAACACAAAAGAAAGGACGGTCTTTAAACATTTAGTGTGCAAGTGGCGAGTGTATAGTGTTAAAGGCTGATGCAGGTGTTTCACCTGTGTAAAACCTTTTATGAGAAGAAGCTGTACATGTAGGAGAACCCAACAATCCCAATGATGGCACAGCACAATGTAATCATCATCTTTTTCTGGAGATTTAATCAGAAAATACACAACGGTGAGAAAAACAGTCAGAGAAATTAAACACAAAACACAAAGCAACTAACACGGTGCAATTATTTCTGCTTATTGACACTAGTTTGAGGAAACGATTGAGCAAAGGAGAACAAAGGGTCACGCAGGTTAGGGTGGGTGGGGGTGGGGTATAGAGGGGGATATGTGTGTGTGTGTGTGTGTGTGTGTGTGTGTGTGTGTGTGTGTGTGTGTGTGTGTGAAGAGAGAGGAAAGGTGAAACGACTTACTTTTGCAAGTGTGCACCGGTCTTTAAAAGCTGTACTTTGCAACACAGTGGTTAGCGTGATGTATCAACAATCTGCTGACATGCAGACCGTCCCATAAAACACATTCACACAGCTTCTCAGCAACATGCAGTCATCAAAAAGTGTAAAAACATCAGTTACTTATTTACTTCCTCATAAAACAACAGCAGGACAGAAAACACAAGTCAACCAGACATTAAAAAACATAAAATCTTTAATTTCTCTTCAAATCAAAGGCACTTAACTTAAAACAGTGAACAACAGCTTCAGTTGTCTTCTTCCTCTCTTATTGCAGCCTACACTGATGGTTCAAGCTCAGTTAATAGAGTAGACTAGTGTGGCCAAAAGACCACGCTGGGTCTGTCTGGCTCTGGTTTAAAGAAAAACCTAAAACAAATAGGTTGCATTATACAGGTTATATAGGTTACATTAGGTGACTGAAATGGCTCATCTCTTGATGATTGGTTGAAATATTAAGTCTGATATGCACAGCTGGAATCTTCTGCTTTAATAACCCTGTTAACGCCACCGGGTGACGACCTGTGCACTGTGGTTCAGTAAAACCGTCAGTCTAACACATTCAAAGAAAAGGCCTGATGAAATGTTTATTAAGGGTGTTTCTAATATATTCTTCAACCCGTGCATACCAGTGACAGCAGACTAAATATTAGATGCACAGCCACCACAATGTTCATAAAATGTAATTGGCATATCTCTAAAGCTCTGTACACAAAAACGGAACATTAAAACCGTCATGAACAAAGGATGCATTGCTGGGTTGCATTTAATAAACTAGCAGCTGATTTATATGTTTACAGTAGAAATATTGGGAGGCCTAAAATACACCTGTTAATTCATCTCACTAACAAAAGAGCCACCAGCCAGGGACACCATACTGTTGGTTAGAGTGTGCAGTTGTGTGCGACTTCATCAAAACGTTGAATAAATACAAAACCACTAGTGTTACTATCAGCCTCAATACAAAATCTTCGGTATTAAACGTTTTTAAAGCATTTCAACATAGGAGATAATCATGTCTATATATGAAAAATAGGTTTGACAAGATTTTGGGAAGCCACAATTTCAGGTACTTCTCCCAGATACTGCAGTGTTTACAGAACTCTCCAAGCAAGTCATACATCTTTATCCCACCTGCCTGTCTTTTTTTTTTGAGAGAGAGAGAGAGTTCATGAAATGTGCTCTAATGACCATCTTTCACATTTTAAAATAACAAGCACTAGGGCTCCTTAAGTTGAAGGATCATGAGCGAGCATACACGCCAGTCCTCTTCAAGTTAAAGACCTAGGCTACATTCAGAACTACTAAACATATAACTCTATTATATACATGATAATTACAGACATTTTGAGTTTAATTACACGTTTGGAAATGTAAAAGTGCTGCAACTCCCCAAACCCAATAAAATCCCAGAGCAGTGAACGATCAGTGACGATCATGAAATGTGTCGGGGCTCATGAAGGAAAAATGATCAGGGAGGTGATGTGCTTCCATGAGGTTAAAACTTCCGAGGACAAATACGTCCATGTTAATTCTTTGGCACCAAATGTTGCACAAAGAATTGTGACATCGTGATCGGTTATTTTTCAATTCCCTTTTTCGACATTAGGTGTTGTACCTAATGTCGGCTTCAGTCTCATTTGCAGCAGAGCATCCTCAAACTGAGGTCAAATGCATCGCCCACACCTTCAGTTGTTTCTAAAGGACGGGTTGTAAATAATATGATATAAATATGGAGTGATCAGTATCCGTTTTTTCTTTCGTGGGGCATCTGATGGAGAACAGGGTGGAGAGAGTGATGAGATGATGGCAGCAAGGTACAGTCCTGCTACACTGTCTGGGTGAGGATGACAGTGAGGAGGATGAGACCAACCACAGCACAGACGGCACCGATAATTTATCATCCTCTACAGAGGGGGAGATACAGAGACACACAGGGAGAATAGTGTTAACGTCAGGGCTTCACGAGCGCTGCAAACCAAAACTCCAGCTGAAACGAAGTGTGACTAACTCACCACCAGCAAAGCTTTGTTTGTTCAACAGTAACCAGAGGATAGTGCAGCAGAATGGGAGAGAAACTTAACACACCCAAGAAATTCAAATACACACACCTCAAGTAGGCTCTCCATAGAAAGAAAAACACACAGAGAGAGAGAGAGAGAGAGAGAGAGAGAGAGAGAGAGAGAGAGAGAGAGAGAGAGAGAGAGACACACCCACACACACACACCCTGAAGGGAAGTGCAAACTCCTTTCCAAAGCATTCCTCGAACACCCACACCCATTATGGCGCTACAGCCGACATTTGCTCCAGTGTTACTCACCCTTAGCTCTCCCCTTACTCAAATAGCTCCTCAGCTTCACTTCAATCCCACTGACAACCCGATTATGAGAGCTAGTACTGCCAGCAAGACGAGCACAACCACCACTATTATCACCGTTTTCTGTTGGGAACAACCAAGTACATACAGTACCATCAGGTCCAATCTCAGCGGGAGACAACAGCAAGTCATTTACAGATAGGTGCAACAATGATGGTATCAACTAGTGAAGAATAGTAATAATACTAAAGTTTAGTACTAATAATAAAGTTTATCATTATTTATAATAAAGTTTATTATATTGTTATTATATTATATTGTAACAAGCACTAGTAATAACTAGAACTTGTTACAATACATGAAGTTTGTACTATTTTCTATCAGGTGAAATGTCAACAATGAACGTATCCGATATCGTGGATTATCTTTGTAGCTTGGTAACCACACAAACTCTTTGATAAACCAGTTTTCGCTTGTCACAACAGTGTGGACGTCATGTTTTTACACACATGCTGTAACAGCCAGAAACACAAACAAAAGCAAAGGCCAGTGCTGCAGTCATGAGATAAAGCTAAAGAAAGAGGACAGAGAGAAAAGAGTGAGGAAGCTGTCAGTGTGTGTGTGTGTGTGTATGTGTGTGTGTGTGTGTGTGTGTGTGTGTGTGTGTGTGTGTGTGTGTGTGTGTGTGTGTGTGTGTGTGTGTGTGTGTTTCAGCAGGTAGGAGGGTTGGGGATCATCACAGGTCAGGATCAAGGTGAAGATCGGGTTCTCGATGGTGGGGATGGTCTTCAAGAAGTCGAGCAGGTTTCCCAAAAGCATTCTTGTGTTAAAGAGGAACTCTAATAATTTCTAGAGAGACAGCTATGTGTTTAAAAAAAAAAAAGTGTGTAGTTTCAGGTACTGATGAAAACTATGAGCGAGTTTGACTGTCCGGTCCAAACACAGCACTGCAGAACAGAATTGTACAACTCTTTAAAAATACATAAAGTAATAATGTTATCATTTATTGCGACGATCACAACGTAAATAGCAGAAATCCTAAATTCACGTTACAAGGTAATCTAAAAGGAGTTTGGGCCTGCATGTATTCAACTGGCTAACACTGCTTCTTAACAAATTATACCTTATTGTGTTACACGAAGAGTTGAGCTTTTGTACTTCTCTACCAGATAACTCTTGGGTGTTTTTGTTTTGTTTTGTTTTGGTTTGTATTTTTTGCTGGGGCCCTATCCTCTTGCTGTGCAACATAAAGGTCCCACTCAAATGAATGAGACGGCAACATTTTCCATGCAGTGTTGTTCACTGTCCAAGTAAAGTTTAAAAGACACCTGTATGGGCCATTAGCTTCTGCTCAGCACTGTCTGGACGGGAGGAGACAGAGGACTTGATGTTCCAGGTACATGTTCACAGTAGTTTAGGGTCGCCTGAATAACACGGATTCTATAATCGTACTGTAACGTGCCGTCAGCCTTGTGAACTTGAATCCAACTCTGTTTTTGTCATGTGGTGTCAAATTTCCTCCACTTTATACTTCATTCTGTATCTCTCTCATCTTTTTTTTCTGCTGGTTAAAGAGTGTACTTCAATTTGAAAAGGAATAAAATAAATACATTTTCTGTTGCTTTTGGGAAACCGGGCCGTTGTTTTTGACTGTATCGTCACTCACACGGCGAGCCTCTTGCTGAAACTTTGCAGCTTTCTTAGTGTCTGCTACGGCCCGCTCGACAAATCCCACCGACTGGTCCATGTTGCTCTCAATCCTGTCAATCATCCCACCCTGACGTGAACCGTGTCAGAGGCAGCAAAAAGCAGCAAGAGCAAATAAGTGAAATAACAGAGAGAGAGAAAGAGAGAGAGAGGGAAAAAAAAAAAAAAGAGCAAGGCACAGAGAATGCAACAGTTGGTTGAGGATAGCAATGAGTGTGTTTGCGTGTTGGGCGAGGGAGGGTGATCTGCAGGCACACTGTGTGGTTTAAATGTGTCAAACAGAAAAATTGCAACACTGTTAAGAAACTAAACAGAAAAAAACAGGAAGAGGTCACAGGCAGACTGGTGTGATCGCTGGTAAAGTGACATTACCTTACGTGCTTTGGTCTGGTACTTTACGGCTTTTTTGGTCTGTTCCCTTGCTTCTATAATGTGGTCCTCTGATTTGGATACATTCTGCTCTATGTTGTCAACTATGTCACCCTGAAAAACATTAACAACATTCAGCGAGATAAAGAGTTAATGGTAAAACAAAGTACTGCAGACTGGTTAAAATGCTTCATTCATTAGACTTCAGATGTATTATTGGTTGTTTGACCAATACTTTGATGTTTGAATTTCATTTTGGAACTTAAAACTAGAAATAAGAACAAGAGTTTCCTGAGAAATCACACAACACAAACAGCAGAAGTGTGCAAGACATCGGGCCCTTACCTTAAACAAGGCTTTCCCTCAGACAGCATGGCGTAAGCAGCAAGAAATATGTGGTTATACTTAAGTATGAATTCACATGCAGGGGCTGACTGTTCAGCAAAGTGTGTTTGAGCTCTAGTGTGAAATCTGTTCCGATATAAATAACGATCTTACTAAATGCGTTCATGCTGGTTCCGTTAATGATGGGTAATGGGATGGAGGTGGCAGAAGCGAGTAAAGAGAGGTACAAGAAAGACATGGAGCTGGAAAAGAGGAAACAGAGACACATGCAGATTGACAGTCATACCACAGCGGTGACAGAGAGACAAATAATTGGGAGAAAAAGACAATTTAATACAGAACACAAAGCCATGGAGAAGATTTAAGGATGAATACAAAGAATGACTAAATGAATGAATGAATGAGATGAGAGGTTGTTAAATTGACTAATGGATGGATTAAATGACAGGCTGGTGGATGTAGCGGCTGTGCGTACCTGGCTCTCCACCAGCATGGCGATGTCTACAAACATATCGTGCAGCTCTTTGATGCTACTTTCCAGACGGACGATGTCTTTGTGTCTGGACTCAATCTCACTCAGGGCTTGTTTCGAGATCCCGGAGTCCACAATCTAAAGAGGGGAGGAGAGGTTTACTGTTACCACACAGGAGCAATACAAACACGGACATGAAAACACAAGAACCTCAGTCTCGGTGTTCAAATGAAGACCGGCCTTTGATCACATCTAATGTTTCTTTTTATTACTTCTAGTCAGCGTGATTAAGATTAGGCATTGAATCTTCCATTTAATCTCGATCGTTAAATCTAGTTGGAAAACAGAAGGAACTTATTTATTTATTTAAATACGTTATCCATTTAAATTATTTACATTATTGCCTTTCCTGAGTCTTGGTAATTTGATCAAATGTACAAGAATGTTTAAACATTAAATACACCCCCACTTAATATATACATTTTAGCATATTACCAAAACAAAAGGCATTGACATTAATACATTGACAATGCGAAATTACCAAAAGTGTATCTAAAAGGGCTCAAAATGTGCGCCAGAGAGCCTTCACAAACTTATGGGGCCCTGAACCCTCGCTGACTTACCGGTGATGCGCCTCAAAGTCTGCGAGTCCGTGAGTGTGCCAATTGGGATTGGGCCGAGATTTTCTGTCTCAAGGTCATGGTATAATTTTGCATTGCATAATTTATGTTTTTGCCATTTCAGCAATACTGAAAAAGCAAATGTTGCAAGGAACTCACTGTCACTATCCTCATTCATGTTTTAAGACATGAAAATGAAATGCAGCTACCTGAGAAAGCCTGAGATGCTGTCAGTTAAAACGCTGCTGTGTTGATGTTGTACCGTCTTGTTTAGTTCCTTTCCTTGGGTGTATACACGCAGGTTTCACTATGTTGCAGACTGGTAATTTGCAAATAGTTGCATTTAACCTTTGTTCTGAACTGGGCCTTAAAAATCGTGGAAATGCAAACATGCGCGCACACACACACACACACATACACACACACACATTCATTCTTACCCCTGCAGTAAACACTGCAGCATTGCCACTCTCCAACATCTCCTCCAGTTCTTCATCTGTCGTTGCTTTTCCAGCTGGAGAAGAAAGGGAAAAGAAAAAGGAATAATGACAAAGGGGACCGTGCGACCGTCACATGACTTAGTTGCTGTGTTTGCAGGTGTCACTCACTGATCTCTAGCTGTCTCTGAATACGTCCTTTACTCCTCTCCCTGAAGTCCACCTGAGCTTCATTATATTTCGTCATGACCTCCACAAACTTCCTGGACAGCACTGCATGCTGGGAGACAGAATAATAATAAATTAAGACACAAGCACACAAGTATTCTTCCGGGCAGAAACGTGAAGACAGAGACACGGCAGACAAATGTCGATGTACTTTTTATGTCAAAGAGGAACACATTTTTGCTAATGTTTTAAATAATTAGTAAAAATGCCAAAATCTGCTGTTGCAAATAGGTTTTAAAAACACCCTCTTCCCTATTTTCCCTCCTTTTCTTTACCTTAATCATGTTCTGACAGGAAGGTAATTAGAAATGATCAAGCTGATAAAGCCCATTGAATTTACATTTGAGATAATAACACAAGAAATAAGAAGTGATTAGACCTCCCACACCCTGTTTAAAACGCTTTTAATTATGAACGCAAGTGGAGGTTTGCTATAAAACAGCTTCATCCTAAGGTCCGATGTAAACTATTTACCTGTGATTTACGTATCCGCATGTCAGCCGACACCCTCTCCTGCTCCTCTGACTCCAGATTCCTCTCGATGGCTGCAAAGAAAAGTCCAAGTCATCGATTTATGATTCAACTGAACTACTTACACATCACATCACTGTTTAATTCTTCATTCAAACCTCACACCACACTCCAGTAAACATAAAAAATTATTCTGACAAAGCTGTGTGTGGTAGTAGGAGGCAGACTCACTTTTGAGTTTGTTTCTAGCATTGTTGGCCATTTTCTTTATGTCATTGGTGATCGCCTCCAAGTCATCCTGTGTTTCTAGGAAGCAAGAGACATGCAGTGACAGACAGAGTGAGACAGCTGCATTTAGTACAAATCAGCTTCTTTCATGATGTGTCATCATTCAAGACGACAAATCATTTGCTTCACAGAACAGTGCAGCTGCATTTACTGATCTACATTTAAAATCTTGTGTAAAGAAATATAAAGATATTTTATTTGGGGCAAAAATGCAACTTAATGCAGCTGATGGAGGAGAAGCATTAATTTGATCCTTAGAGACTCGCATCAGTTGAGGAAATTTAAAGACGAGAAAACAGAACAGGTGTGAGAAGAAAAGCTGGTGTCTTACTCTGATCTGATGTGGGAGCAGACAGGACAACAGAGTAAAGCTTTTTGACTTCAGCCACGTTCTCATCAATTTTATCAATACTGGTCCTGATGTCCTCAATCTGGAACAAACACACAAATAGATACATACACAAATGACAAAGATTAAGAACATCTATCCATGTGGGTTGTCCCAAATACAAGCGAAGAAGAAGCAGAGCTCCCACACACTAATGCACTGTAAAATTCACCTGAGAGAAGAACTCGTCCATGAAGGCTGCGTTGTCCACCGCAATCTCCACCTCTTCGTCATCTTGATCACACGTCTGTCAGAATAAAAAGCAAGTGTGAGAGTAGTGTTAGTAGATCCAGCTGGCCAGAAAGAATGTGTGAAGGGTATTACACGTTTCTCTGAAGCTCAAACGTGTCATCAGCACCTCAGGATTAAAAGGTTTGTTCAAATATGTTCACCCGGGTAAAAACAGAAACACAGACAGTTCTGTGCACATGTGGGGCAACTTATCCCACTCCTTATTTATCCTGTATTTTATTTTCTCTCCTGAAAAGCTGTGCTCTTCTTGTGTCACATTTGATATCTTAAAAAAAAAAAAAATGTAACAATTAAATTGACTCACTGTTGACAGGTGAATTTCCGTTTTGTTTTTTTCCCATGACATGTACACCGATAAATATGAAGAATAAATGCACTCAATGTAGGTAGCAATTACAGAGACGTCCTGTTAAACAAATCAACTCTGTTTAAAACTAACTCAAAGCCCTGCTTGGGTGTATACATCAAACTCGATGTACAAAATCACAAGGCTGCCGGCTGTATCTTTCTTTATATTTGCCGTATCGATCCTCTCAATGAATTTAAAACAAGAAAGAATTGTTGTGCTTCCCTGAAATGTTAAACTATTTTTGATTTTGTCTCATTTTTACAGAAAACTGATATTTTGTGCCACTGTTCTGTAATAACAATCAACTTTTCAAGCTTGCTTTATTACCAAACTGTAGCTCAGAAGGTTTTTCCTTGTCAGTTTGGAAAAACCACAAAACAGCATTAGATCTTGAATCATAATTAAACTCCATAATAATGAAATTGCTTCCTGGTTAGCAGCTCAGCATGATAAATCAGCCAGAAATACTGGTCTAACCCTAATCAGCCGACACCTAATAAATTTCAGGAGTAGCTTCCCTTTGCTGAAGTCAATAAAAATGTTAGAAGGGACAGTCTGTAAACACGAGGCAGCACTGGTGGTTCGTCACAAAGAGCTCCGCACTGCTGCTGAATATTTACATGAAAGGACTCCAGGAACTCAACCTGTTTCCTACGGACTTTAAAACTGACTTCAGAAACAACAACAACCAAGCTATAATGTATACAGACATCAAGGCCATGTCGTGACAGTCTTGGGTGAAGAAATATAACATGTAACTATATGTGAAAACGGACCAAAACTTCAGTTGTCTCCTCCCTTTGAAGTGTTTCTGCTTTTCCAGGTCAAATATGTTTTTCATTAGACACACTGATTTTATTTTCAGCCGACTAAAGTCTTTACGCCTACAGCAGCACGTTTGTGTTTGTAACATACAGTGTGACTGAGCCGGAGGTCTGGACTCCGCAGGTGTGCTCCCGGGTCAAAGTCAGGTCATGGAAAATGTTGGGCGTCACAGCTGTCGACTTCCCCGCTCTCTCATATCAGCTGACCCGGCCTCAATCGCTAAACTGCCGATCTCAATAAATATTACACTTAATTTAGGCTGCACTGGACAAGCTCTGCAATTACAGTTACACTTTAACTTGCTCATGGAGCTACACAGCTCCTTGGTTTGTCATTAAATGAGACAAGGCACTAAAAGAAACTGGGAGTTAAAGCTGAAGCAAGACTCTTTTTCCACTGCTCAACTCAAACTGTGCTCTCCTTTTTGGGGGGTTTCCATCAGGGAAGAGCTGTAGATAGGACCTGGTGCTTTTTTTTTGGTATCACGTCAGTTGAGAAATCCGCATAAGCTGAGCAGATGCTAAAAGGTGACACTGCTGCCAACTGATTGCACATCCTGTACAAACCTGCCGACGAAACGAACCTGCAAGCACGTTTGTTACACTGAAGATGACGTCACAGTGGAAATGATCAATTAATAGTGTTGATCATTTTTTTTTTTTTTTTTTTTTTTTTTTTTACCCGAAACCACCAAACATTTGAGTCTTCCACCTTCTGTCATTTGAGCTGCTTTTCTTTGCCGTATTTGTTCGTAAACATTATCTTTACTTTTAGAAAGTTTCACATTTTTCTGATATTTTACAAACATTTTCATCAATAATAAAAATAATCAATATCCGCACAGGGCATACACATTTACGGGCAAGCCCTCATCTGAAATTTTACTTGCAAATGCAGCCTTGACTTATTTGGTTCAAGCTGCTGTGACTAACAACAGCTGCTGCCTGGACGCGCACGGACACACTGCTTGTGCTTGAATCTCTCACAGGGCCTCTCAAACACGCCACTCTGTGCCGAACACATTATGCTCCCTCACACAGCATTTCTGCAGTACTGAGATAAGAACAAGCACTCACTTCCTTCCAGTGTCTCTCATTCAGCAAAAACAAGAGGAAAGAGGGCTGATGTGTGTAACAAACCAAACAACCAAAGGCCCCCCCCACACACACAAATACGCACACGCTCATAAAGGTTCTTGGTTTCTAAGTAGAAACAGTTTGATACTGACAGACACAGTCAGCAGGGGTGACTTTGTCCAAGTTATCAAGAAAACTTTTACGACGTTTCTAGTTAAAGTCACTTGCTCATCTCATGACTCAACTTGGAGATACCGATTACTGGCGGAAGACACAGAAGCACACCTTTGGATCACACTGCTATTCATAATACATTAACCTCATACTGTTTGTGGTCACTACAGAGTTCGGATGTAATGCGTCATGATTAGTTTTGACGTAATGTTTGAAATGCATGTGTGCCGAGTAAAAATAGATTAACATTACCCAGTATTTTGCCCACCCTTTCTTCATTTATTTATTTTTTAAATACACAATTAATTTGTGACAAATGAGATTTAATGGCCCTGTGAGCCACAAGGCTGTCTTGACAGAGTGAGCCATGCAGCAGAAAATTAAATTTTCTCTCCGTTTTTCAAACCGAAAACAACAAAACTGTAATAATCTCATCCTGAAGATTGTGTAATCATCAAAAATCTCAAAACGCACACTGGATGGCGTTTGGTCAACTGAACATCAAGATTAGAGAACAGCACATGCGCTGCACATGAATGATACATGTTAGTTTGGATGCCAGCTTGTTCCTTTTGTGCAAAACACTTAATTATGCTTATTCTGCAAACAAAGCGCCATATGTCATGTTGCATAATTCAGCTCGACAAGCCTAGAGAGATTTTTTACACTGAAGCACTTGTCATCAAACTGACGGTCTCTCGTTACGTGTTTCATCGGAGCACAAATCATTGGACTTTCTTTGTCGTACTGGCTTCTACGGACATTCGGATCAAATGTGCAACACACTAAGGGCATGAATAGAAAAGTAAAGCTCGAGAAGAAATACTGAGGTCATTATATCAGCCTCTATACTCAGTTATATACATACAGAATATATACAGTACATATACAGAATAACTCTGAAGGGACCTCTCTGACATATGATGTTGACAGTCATGTAAACACAATCCAGTTTATTCATGGCTCCTGTTGAACCCTCTCTGTAACTTATCTTTACCATGACTGTGTCATCTTTAAGCAAGCGGGAGGTGATACACTTTCAGACTTTGTCTCTGGGGATCATAAATGATGAAACTGAACACACACTGCTGCTGAACGACAACTAAGAAGGAGGAGGAGGTGGAAGAAGACTAAACTGAGCTGAGAAGGAAGTCTTAAAGAATAATACACAAATGGAGCTGCAAGAATTACAAGATCAAAAAATAATTAGCCGGAGTTTCAACAAGTTATTTGTGAAGATTTGTTGCCTTTCTTTTTATAATTCCAATAAACGGAAGGGGATCTAGCTAACACTTCAGTCAGTTTTAATAGCAAACAATCTGAGCACAAAGTAAAAGATATGGTTCAAAGGGGTGTTACTTAGTGGCTCCAATAATTATAGGCGTTTCGTGCCGAACAAACACAAATAAAGCAAACAACAAAATGACCTCCCATTCCCTTTGAAAGCCAGGTGTGCTGGCAGGAAAGCACATTTCTCTTTGAATTCTGATGAAAAGTAGGATTATAATAATGTTTTTATTTAAATCCATAATAATAATAATAATCTTTACACTTGTAATCTTTTAATTTTTATATCTTTTGCATGTTTGCTAATTGCTGCATGTCCCTGTGTGTAACGAGCAGGCACATATTACTATTTTAATAATGAAGCCTTAAAGTAAAATGCTGCTGCATTGACATGAGACCAGGTTATTGTTGGTCAATCGCACCATCGCTTCAAAATAGTATTGTGCCAACAATGCACCTGAATCCGCCCCATTTTAAGACCGAGGGGCGCTCAGTTGGGTGCAATTGGGAACATTTGTTATTCAAACAACATGGCGCTGGACGAGAAAATCGCAACTGCGTCGATCTGAAACTAGCAAAGACAAGTGTTGTGCTTTGCGCTGGGTGTGAGATAGATCCTGATATCTTTGGAGACATCTGAATACATAATCTTGATCTTTAAGGAAGTATGATGTTCACCGTTTTTTGACATTGTATAGACCAAAAAATGTTATCAATAAATTACTTAGATGAATTGACAATAAAAAATAACTTATCTTCAACTTGCCCTTTGCTAGAATTTCCCACAGGTTGCTTTAGAAAATGTGCTACTAGCCGTTATAGCAGCAGGACAGGGTCATATATACAGCAGCATGGTGCCAGAAGCCAATGTGCTCCCTCAGGCAAAGCTGAAATCTGACAAGGGATTTAAAAAAAAAAAAAAAAAACGTATGCCACAGAAGAACTCCGTGTTAGCGCTGTTACAATTTTACCAGTCACAGTGCTGAAATGTGAGCCAGGTGGGGAAGCAGAGTAACAGCAGCGGCCCACCAGCTCTGTAGTACAATGAGGGGGGAACACTGTACATACAAAACTGAAAGGAGTATGGCTTTGGCTGAAACTACATTTGAAACTAAGGAAATGGAACAGAAAGCTGCTGCCGTGTTGATGTCTACCTCAAAAACCAAATTGTCTAATGCACAGGTATCAACTTCTGCTCTTGGCATTGTTGTCTAAAGCGGTACGAGCAACAAAGTGTGTTAAACAGGAACATATTAACTATGATTAAGCGTTTCTTGTTGAGCACACTTCCCCAAATCGTCCAGGTGTATAAACTCATGTGATGTGATCATGCTGCTGGTGGCAAACATTAACATGAACATACGCCTCTGCACACAGACATACAAACAGCCCCGATGACTGCCAGCAATTAAAACATTAGAAAGGGAACTGGAGGAGGAAAATAAAGGCGGAGGAAGGAGGTGGAGAAGGCAGGAAGATAAGAAACTGAGCAGCCATGACACGGAAAAAGTAGTCAGGGTGGACGCAAGTTCAACTACAGAACAGTTACATACAAAGCAAAATATATCGCACTGTATGTGTCAAGTTCCCAAGAGTCTGCTACAGTATTTGAAGTTCCTTCACTGAAATGAAGACATGAATGTGTGACTTACAGATGGCTGAGGGGGGATAACGCAGTTCAGCAACTGTAAACACTGCAAATATTTGGCCACAAGTTTCAGGTAACAATAGTAACACATCCCATCTTCAGTGTCAATAGGATCAGGGCCTTTAGCCTCATGGGGAGCAAGACTATTTACCGTCGTTAATCCAATTCTGATTCATAGAAATAATAATGAAATCAGTGTTTGTGTTTCCAATGACTTCTCTGTTTAATTAGACTGTGAAGGCTAAATAATAATTAAAAAAAAAAAAAAAAAAAAAGGTAAATAAGATCAGGATTCAGTCCATTTTAAATGTAGATCGTGAGTCCATTTCACAACTTTCTACTTTGACCATAATCAGTATTTTACTAGATTGATGTTTGTATATATAATGGCAACTAAAAATGTAACTGATATATTTTAATTCATGATATTTCTTTTCCAAATCGTCAACTACTTTGATAATCGATTAACTGTTTTGAGTAATTTTATTAATGAATGGATGTAAATATTGACTGATTCCAGCTTCTTACATGTGAATATTTTCTGGTTCTTTAATCCTCCCTGATAATAAACCGAATATGTTTTGGTTGTGGACTGTTGGTCAGGACAGAACAAGACAATCAGGCTACATGTTGAATAGTGGTCGCCATTTTTCACCATTTTATTTTATTTGAAAGACCAAATCGAGAACATATATCAACAGATTAATTGGTATTGAAAATAATCGTTAGTTGCAGCCCTAATTGTGATTAATCACTTCTCAATCAAATTTCAGAAAACACCAAGATGTCTACCAGACGTCCAGACCAGAGAATTGTGACAGCATTTTGTTGGATAAAATATCTTCGAAAGATCAAGTGATCATAAAAATCCTTGCATTTTCTGTTGATGGACTAATAAAAATAACTTAAGCTTTAGCCGGCAACTACTCGCCTCATCAATGAAAATGAAAACGGAAGAAATCACCAGCTGTTATTTTTTCACCTGAGACTCACAAATGCTACGTCTGAGTAAGTTCAACAGTATTTGTCTATAATATGCAAGAATCACTGATATTTAGAGCACTTGCTTAAATCAATATTGTAAAGTGTAATTAATTCTGTATTGTTTTGCACAACATTTCAACACATCTCTGACACAACATCCAACTGGACTGCGTGTGAAGAAACAAAGTGATGTCTACATAAGAGTTACTTTTACCCAACATCTTTGCAGTGTCAATGAATTGATCACTTGAGTTATGTCATCACATGGTGCACTATTTGTTCTAATAGATAGCATGTTAGATGTCAAGTATTTATGATAAATGCTTAAAGTATAAGTAGTAGTAAAAGAAGAATGTTTTAATAGATATTAACCTTTCTCACTAAAATAAATGTGTTTACAGGCCAATTCGAGATTACAGAGAAACAACAGAAGAAGGAAAATAGACATAAAGAGTGAGGAAATTAAACATTTCCTGGACGTCACTTACCGCCTTAAGTTGCTCCAATCGGTCCTTCATTTTTCAGAAGTGTATGTTAACACTTTTTAAACCAAAGAAACGACCACGATATGATGTGAAATGGATGAAAAATGTGTCACAATCTCTGGATTCCACAGCCAGCTGGAAAGCTGAAACCCACGGCCAGTGAATGAAGAAAATGAAACTCTCCAAAAGTCCTGACAGAAGGGTCTGAGGAAACGACTTTTTTCTGAAAACAGCAGTCTTTCCGTCGCTTTTCCATACAATATGGCTGCTGGATTTAAAGCCAGGGTTTTGTTTTTTTTTTCTTGCTAAATCTCCTCGCTCAGGGGATTAAAACAACAGTTGTGTAGAGCCGTATAATCTGTCTCTCTCCGCTGGCCACCAGTAATCATTCTAAAACGCACTTTTCTGGCTCACGCATGCGCACCTGAATCCCTTGGGCCACTGGGATGAAGCCACGCCCTGAGCCACCTGCACCGATGATGCATTCAGGTGTTGTAGGAATAACAACTCTCCTGTTGTGCTGTCATAAAATAAATAATGATATGCTCGCACTCACAGGAAGCCAAATACTGAGTCAAAAATAAAAACGTTTCTATTCATGGCTTTTTCGTATGAGGTCATTTAATATATACAAAATCACAATTTTGACCTGATGATGGTGCTAGTCAAGTCAAAGAATCACCAATTTGATTGTAATTTATGCTGAGGAAAAAAAAAAAAAAAATTTTTAAATAAAATGAATGTCGTGACAACATTTCCAATAGTTGATGAAATGTTTCTCTCAAAACCACAAATGTGAGTATGATAATAGGACTAAATGGAAAGTCACTGAAGTCATTTGGGTTCATTGTCTGAGAACACGGAATGATCGCCACCCTATCCATCAAATTGATGTGAAGTGAAAATTTTGACCAGCAGGTGCCGCCAGTTAAAAAAAATGTCAAAAGATCACCATTAGGATCCACCATGAAAACAAATGTAAGCTACCAAATTTCAAAGCAAATTATGGAACTGTTGTCAGGACGTTTAATTAAAAGCCAAAGTTGAAAAAGCTCAAAGCGACACGTGAGCAAAAGTCACCAAATCAATAGGATTCATCCTTTGGGTACCATAAACATCTGAACCAGATTTCATTCAGTTGATCAAATATGCGTAGAGCTTATTCTCTCTGGACCAAAATCAGGGATCAACAAACCAACACGTGTCTTTAGAGCCACACTGTTAATATGATTAGAAACAGTAAATATAAATTCACAATGTGATAATGAAAGAAACAGTTAAAGTCTTTGAATGGCCCACCTTTCAGGTTTGCCTTTGCAGGAATGTACTTCAGTCATCAGTTTTTTTTAAGCTAATTTTGTTGCATCTGTCTCTAGAGTAATATCTGACAGATTTGTATTTGTATTTTGCAATTGAAATTGTTGAACAGAAAGCATGTGGGTCCAATTATTAATGGTTTAGTGAGTTTCTAGTCACCCCCAAGGTCATGACCCCAAAAAGAGAGGAAAACAGACTGTTTTCAGACAACTCCAAAGTGGAAATGAGTGAAATATATCTGCAACATAATAGGAAGGTTCACGACTACAGTGCATATTTAGAAATGTAATATCAACCTGCCGGGGGATTGTAAATGAAACTGAACCATTTTTATTTACAATTGACAGTCATACAAATTGCACAGCGCAAAATTTGTGCAAGCTGCAGAGGACCTTTACGTTCATTTGTGTTTATCACAAAGTCAAGTTAAATCAAATTGATATCATACGTGTTCTTTATTTAACAGTTGTTCACATTTAATTAACGTGCCACTGTTTGACAATGAAAATAGGTCGACAAAAGTATCTCACCACAGGGTCCATTAGTAGCTTTTGATCATTTCACACAGTCTTTCTCAGCAGGTGGAGTACGCAAAAGTGTAAAATGTTCAAATTTCCATTTCAGTGAGCACTTTAGTGTTCAGATTCAAAGTCCATCCTTGACCTTGTAAAGTGAAAATGACAAAATCATCTCACACTGGTTCACACTCAAGTGTCTTTTCATGAGCTTCCACCAGATAACATGATTTTCCTCGACTGGTAGTTACAAATGTGTGTAGAAAATATTCACTTTTTATCCAACAAAGAACAGCAACAGCTTTTGGCAGTGCACAATCTGTAATGTCAGTTAAACATTACAAATTTACAACAATACAAAAACTGCCCAAAGTTGTTTTGTTTTGTGTTGTTGTTTTTTAAACGGGGTCATCATACATTTTGGCAGTTATGTTTAAGTGTTTAAGCCACATTTTGTTTGCAGGCTGATAAATGTATTTTCCTGCACTTTACTGTAGCTTACAGTTTCATACTTTTGTAAAATGTCATGAATGCAGCACACAGAGTTATCATAGCAGTGATATAGTGAGGGAACCCGTCAGTTTAGACCTTTCTTTTGGAGTTTCAATCTTAGTAAAGTAAAATTATAAGCAACTGTAGCAGCTGTGACTAAGTGAACTGGCTCTTGATGTCTTTTTTTTTTTTTTTGGTCCCTTCTATGAGCAGGTTTTGCACACCAGGACTCAACGCATGAAAATAAGGTAAGTCTGAGTTATTGCTATTCTTGTCACAATATGGAGGATGTATGATGTTGCACCCAGATCCGCGTAGTAACACTAACATGTCACAGTGAATGTGCAGAGCAAACCTATTGTGTAACCATTGACTGAGCTCTAAATAAAACAACATGGCTGACATCTAGTGGCCTCCAGTGTTATAAGGGGCCTCTACTGTCATTGGAAATGGTTATGAAACCTCCATCTCTGTCTCTGATACCTGTTTCCTTCAAGTTTCCATAAGGAACAGTGACAAACAGCAGACAGCCAGTAGGGGAAAGTAACTAAGTAGCCTACATTTACTTAAGTTCTGTACTTAAGTACGTTTTAGATGTACTTACTCTTACAAAAATCAGTGTGTAGTTGGGGTCACATTTCAGATATCTATGAGTTGTTTACAGCTCCAGCAAACAGTGATTTATCAATGTAAACTTCTCACATGGTTTCTTTTCAATAACTGTTCAAATATCTCACTAAAAGTCAAAGATTAGAGGAAAAAAAAAAATCCCAAAACTGAAGACATATTTGTGGATCACAACTTTGTTTTTTCATCTTTCCTCTCCCAGTAATCATCTGATGACCCTTCAGATTAATTTACTGTCCCTGGATAAAAAAAAAACAAAAACTGGATATATAGTAGTTTAAACTAGTTCCACCTAACCATGCTGCTTACACACTGATGCTTCAGTATTAATAATCAAATTATGTCATATATAACTATATACCAGCCTAAGGGACCAAACCAGTAGTCTTACTTTAATACTTTAACTACATTTTGCTGCTAATACTAACTTTAGGGTTTTTCATGCAGGACTTTTACTTGTAATGGAATATTTATACATTACTCTATTGGTATATATATATATTAAGTAAAGGATCTAAATACTCCTTCCACCTCAGCAAACAACACATGGTAGCTTTCCTTTATGCCTGACTTTCATCAAGCACTCCCATACTTGAATAATACTGCTGGTTCTCCATATTTCTGTCAGGTACTCTGTGGTCATGACCTCGTCCTTAATTTTTTGTGTGTTTGGTCAGTGATTTTGGCAGAATGATGTACACTCAGCATTTCACTCTAGAGTGAACTTGAAACTTGCATTGCTCAAACACTGAGAAAAGACTTTCAGGGGTGCGAGAGACATTTTGTATTGAGTAAAATTTTATAATGATTGCAGATTCATAGAACCAATTAATTTAACTTACAGAAAACCCATACCTGACACTTACGTAAACCATCTTCAAACCTCGAGTCTTTCAGTGATAAAACCCTGCAGATGCCTGCTTTGCAAAGTTTGTAATCTTTCCAAGTAATATAAGGGCTACTAGTACTGATTTAACCTTGAGAGCAAGGGTCCATCATATAACCATCCTCTGCAGATTTGTTCACTCAATTACATGAAAAACATTCATCTTGATTTAATGTACCGAGGCTTCTAAACATCCCTTATGACTGACTCAATAGTGACTTGAATATTCAAGTTAGGTGACCCTGAAGACTTTCCCTTTTGTTTAGATTGTCGTATCAGTTTATAAAGACTTTTCCCCATGTTAAACATGTTACAGAAGTAAAGCATAATTATGAATAATAAAATTCACAACTTGTGAATTATATTTGATTACATCAGTGTAAGGGGTCCTAGTATTGTGCATCCCATCTCACCGTCGCAGTCATGCTTCCTCATAAAAATAACCATCATTAAAGATAACACTAGTGTTTTTTCTACTTTAACAAGTGCAATTGTCTTTGATGAAGAGGCCTATTGGATGTTTTTTCAACTACTTAAGCATCACTGTCACTTCAGAGACACTACCATCCCAGAAATTACAACAAACAAGGACATGTTATATTGAGAATGTTTTTATTCAAAGTTTATTCCCCTTAGTGCTTCCAGTACACCATACAACAGCATTATGTGAGCTGGGTAAGTGCAGCAGAGGGTGCTCGACGATGAAGATTAGCACGTTGCCATGCCAACAACAACACTAGGGTAGGTGTCTTATACAGTGAAATTAGAACCACAACTTTTCCACCAAGTTTTTTTTTTTTTTCCGTAGTTTTAAAACAAACAAAAAAAGTTCAAAAATAAAAAAATCTGAAAAGGGATTTTACAGTAAAGGGGGGGCAAAACTCCAACAACTTCCTGTCCACAGTCAGGGGGGGAGAGGGGGGGGGGAATCCAGGGAACAGGTTAGAGGTCATCTTCTTCATCTGGGAGTGCTGTTTGTGATGCAACCTGCAGAGTGGCAGATAAAAGGTTATTGTTCAGATTAAAAAAAAAACAAAAAAAAAAAACAGTTCCCTGCCAAGCTGCTGTTTGTATACTTAGCTCAGAAGAAGCTGCTGGACTGAAATTACAAACATGCAGTCCCCTAAACAAAGACGCTTGGTGTGTATGGTCATACTCACTTGAAGCTCTTCCTCGTACTTAGCGGCAAGGATCGGGTCCATCTGGACCTCTGGGGGAGCAAGGGCAGGCATGGCCACAAACTCCAGGTTGGGATCGCCAATCAACTTCCTTGCTAACCACAGGAAAGGCTTCTCAAAGTTGTAGTTACTCTTGGCAGAAATGTCATAGTACTGAGGACAGAGCAGATACAGAAGTTAGAAACAACAGCTCAGACCACAAACACACTCAAACGAGCACTTTTTTTTTTTTTTACAACTCGCGCAAAGTGGCATCATTTCTGTGAGCAGTTCTCACCTGCAGGTTCTTCTTGCGGTGAAACACGATGCTCTTGGCTTTGACTTTCCTATCTTTGATGTCCACCTTGTTGCCGCAAAGGACAATGGGAATGTTCTCACAGACACGGACCAGGTCACGATGCCAGTTGGGCACGTTCTTATAGGTGACTCGAGAGGTGACGTCAAACATGATGATAGCACACTGAGCTGTTGACAAAGCAGGAAACACAATATTCAGTATAAGGGAAGATTTAAATGTCTGGTAGCAGAGCAGACTGTAACAACCAGAGCAGCATGACGAGGATGTGAAGATCACCTTGAATGTAGTAGCCATCTCGCAGGCCTCCAAACTTCTCCTGACCAGCGGTGTCCCACACATTATACTTGATGGCTCCTCTGTTGGTATGGAACATCAGTGGGTGCACCTCCACTCCCAGGGTGGCTAAAATTACAAGCAAATACACAAAATGTGAAAACAGTGAAGAAGACCATTATCAAACAATCAATAAGTACAGCCAATATTTGAGACCGGGACCCACTGCCATTGACTCGGCATCCAAACTGAGGTTTCAACCTCAGCCCCTTTTCCCGCTCGTCTCTGGATGGTATCTGGGACCGTTTTTAGCCTCGCCTCAGTCAAGCGAGCTGAGCCGACACTAAAAAGGTGACGTGCCAACAAGCTTGCCCGGCGCACGCTTGTGGAAATTTGTGTCCTGTCCCGTCCCCGGAGGCAAGTTTGTCGCACACGCAGATCAATGTTTCTTCTGACATACCGTCTGTTTAATGAAGCCGGTCTCGTGTCAAACCCTGCTCTCCCACTGATGTGTTCCCACGACCCCCGCCGGTCAGAAAACACCGAAGTGGACGCATGTTCAGAACGACGCTCGTCCCCGAGGTGTTGCCCTAATGCCACTTTAAGTCCCAAGAAGTGTCACAAAAGGCCAAAATTCCCTTTATCGTCAACTTTTGCCTGCGGAAAATATCCCATTGCAGAAGCGAAAGTCGATTTTGTTTTTTTTTAATAATTGCGACGCCTCGGCGGTTCTGTGCCACTCCGGACTATTGAATCTGCAGCGGAAAAAATGAAATCCAGAGAAGTACCTCGACACCAAAAAGCAAGAAGTCGAGCCGATGTGCCGCTTCAGTCCTTTTGTCTGCAACTCGTCTGTATGCCAGTGTGTCATTCGCGTCTCGACGAGGGAATACTCACCAACATATTTCTTCTCAAACTCTCCTGTAATATGCCGCTTCACGAAAGTCGTTTTCCCCGGTGCCTCCATCTCCGACCAACACCAACTGCGAAGGAGGACACCGGTTAGTTCAGACTGGTTGGTACTGGTTCATCACACCGACTGTTAGCACAGCGAGCTTGAAGTAGTGCAAGCTTCATCCTTTTTTCTTTCTCCATCAAATGGGGGGGGTTTACAGTTTATGTACGCAGTAACTTACCTTAAACACCGCCACCGGAACACACTGTGCCATTGAGTCCGCCGTGGTTGCGACTTTATCTGAGTTAAAACAAAACAAGGCGGGAGGGTTTATTAGCACATTCCCCGTCGCCCTCGTCCACCGAGAGATAAAGCAACCAGCCGCGTTTTTAAGATAAGCAAGCGTCAGATGTGACGTTTTAAATAAACACAGTAACCCAAGTTCGCTATAAAAATAAATAAATAAATAAAAAGGCTTATTTTTTTGTTGTTGTTGTTGTGCGGTTTACTTTACGGCTGATGTGGATCTTCCTCCTCGTTACCTAGAGACGACTACTTCTAGCACGTTCTATCCGAGCTAACGTCCCGGCAGCTGCCGTTGGGGCGTTTTGTTTCATCTTCGTCTCGTGTCAAAACAAAACAACAAAAAAAAACAACAACAAAAAAATACACAACGCTTTCACTCACTCTCGACTTTTTTTTTTTTTTGGAGCTGAGCGCTAATAAAAAAAAAAAAAATAATAAAAAAAAATGTCGCCACCGAAACCTCCCGCTTTCGAGCTGAGATCGGCTAACCGGCTAAGAAGCTAACTGGCGTCAGTTTGAGTGCGCCACACGTCGCGCGACCGCACTTTTTTTTTTTTCTCGTTCGACTGGAAACAAAAACGAGACTCGAAAGGAGCATCTAACTGCGTCTCACGCTCAAACCGACTGTTTAAACAGCAGCAGCAACAACAACAAAAACAACAACATCCGAGTTCTCTTTACGCACCACAGCGAGCACACGTAAATATAAAAGCGGCACTTGAGGAACAAAGCGGCGAAATGAGGGCGAGCTAACGCGGCACGGAAGCCGTTCTTCCCGTCGAGCTAACGGCTAAAGTTAGCTGCGAGTTAGCACCTGAAAACCAGCGGCCTCGTCTCGGTCTTCACGTGGCTGCGACGAAAACGCCAACTTTTAAAAATCCCCGAGGCGTAACTCAAGAGTCCCCCACCCCGTTGTTTGCTTTTTTTTTGTTTTGTTTTTGTACCTGACTTTCACAACTAATACACGTAAGACTTTGAGGATGGCCCGCAATGGGAGAAGACGACCAGCGACTCACCGGTGCTACTGCGATGAAGAGAAAGAAGTAAATGGCTGCGTTCGCGGGAGATTCAGCGTGGAGTGTGTGTCGGCTTCCGCCCTTATCACGTGACCCGCACAGCGGTTAAAAAACGCATCTGCCTTGAACCGCCAGGCATCCGACCGACCATGATTCAGCAGTCGTATTCAGCGTTCACGTAAATGTGCTTTTAAGAAAGACACTTGCGCTTGAAAATCGCCCAGTAAATATGACCGGCTTCGGCCAATGTTAAGGCTGGTGGACGTTTCGTTTTATACCATAGACTCCCCATGTTTTTATAAGGATGTCATGACAACTGGGGGGGTGGTGGGGGGGATTTCAGGACTTGTTAATTTATTTCAAAACAATGGGACACATTCTGTAACAAATTATTACATCCATTATTGATTAACATGCTGATTACTTTTATTTATAAATAGTTGCATGTTTGATCTACCAGATCAGAAAATGGTGGAAATGCTCATCATAGTTTGCCAAAAACTGATAGCTTCATCCGATCAACTACCCGAAGCTGATTAGTTTATTATCATAAAAGATAAGAGAAAAGCAGTAAAGTTGAATCATTTTCTTGGTTTGTTCTACAAACGGTGAACCTTGATGTGATTTCATCCAAACTCCTGTTTTGTCCCTCAATAATTTTGGTCATTGCGAATTTGCTCATCTTTACACGACTGCTCTTCCCCTAACTTTGCACACTTGTATGACCTGTGTATAATATGTTACCTGTTTATATTATAATTATAGTGTATTCTATCGAGTATGTTATTTATATTGTATAGTCTATATATATGTAAACAGAACTATACTAATATGTACTTCTGTTTTATCGTGTTGCTGTATATTTGCTGTGTATTGACTGCTCCAGTGCAGTGCCTAGATAACTTGCTGTTACAACATAATTATTTCCACGATTATTGATCCCAAATTTCACAACTTTGGGATCAAAACAGAGTACATCTATCCATCTGTATGTAACAAAGAAAAGCAGAAAATCGCTGCACTTTTAACACCAGATCCAGAGGCTGTACTTTTAGTTTTGATGAATCAATTCAATATTTAACTGAATACCAAATTATTGCCAGTAACAATACTGTTGATTTTCCATCCAATTATTCAACTCATTGTTTCAACACCTGCTTTAATGCAACAGAACAAATGAACAGGTTTAAAGCAGGATTTGTCTTAAATACTCCCAGAAAAAATATTACATTTTTATAGTCTTTCAGAGGTTTCCTAGCTGTGAAATCAGATACAACAAGCTTTAATGTGCTGCAGAAAAAAGTCTGTCAGACTGTGTGCATAGACTGCAAATTCAGCATCAAAAAGTACAATTTCACATCATTACAACACAAGACATATAATTTGTGCGTGTTTATATTTTTCCTGAAGTGTTGTCGACAGATTGTGAGGCTGCAAGGCTTCACTGCACATTTATTACCTCATAGCTACAGCTTTAAACCTACAAGTAATCTCTTTAATGCATATTGGGATGACAAAATGTATTCTTTTCCTGGATGACAGACACAACAGTCAGTCTATCTGTACAGGTAGTCTGCCTGTATGTTGGCTGCTATCTCAGCCTCCCATCTGTCTCCATTGTTGAGCAGCTTTTCCTTGTTGTACAGCAGCTCCTCGTGGGTCTCCGTGGAGAACTCAAAGTTTGGACCCTGACAGAGGGATGGAGGGAGAAAGCAGACATTGAAAGAAATGATCCACAATGCATGATTCAGCATACAGTGATGATACAATAATTTAACCTCGATTCACACAGTTAAGTTCTTCTTCGAGTTAAGCTTTGAACCTGTATCAAACAAACTAGGTTTAAGTGCCCTTATGTCTAAAAAATACAATATCCAGTCGAAAGTGTGGTGACAACATGAGGAATTAATTCTGTTGCTTTTATGGGTGGATAGCGGTGCACAAAAAGACAGAAGTTGCTGTCTAAATAATTAAAGAGCGAGCATGAAAGTGAGGTCTAAACCTGCCTGTTTTTACCCTTCAAGACAAATGACTCATCGTTATTTGAATTGAGGGGTTGTCTGTTTTGAAAAGTTTTAAAGTTTCTGCAGTAGGAAAAGATTCTGTTAAAAGATAAAGCACTTTGTTTGAAGCATTGCAGGCATTGATTGTTGTTTGCTTGGCATCCACTGCACTGAACTACCATCAGACATGTAAGTTTGAAAGTGATCTCATTTGCCAAAAATTCCTCTCGCACAAAAGACGTGACAGAAATATAGATGTTTGTTTGGCTCTGTCAAGCTTTCCATTCAGTAGACAATGTACACGTTTTCCTACCTCGACGATGGCATCGACAGGGCAGGCCTCCTGGCAGAAACCACAGTAGATGCACTTGGTCATGTCGATGTCGTAGCGTGTAGTTCTCCTGCTGCCATCAGCTCGGGTCTCGGCTTCAATAGTGATGGCCTGAGCTCAACATGATGAGGACAGGGAAGAAACAAAACCAAGCGTGCAACATTTGTTGAGTTTGCTGTTGTGGTTTATCTACATTTTCCAACAATGAACAATGATAAATTCTTTGCTTTAATTAAAAAAAACAGCACCAACAAGTTCTCCATACATTCTTCGTGGCATCCATCACATAACACATCTCTATCTTTGTCACAGGAACCGTGTGTGCGCTTGTGTTCACCTGAGCAGGGCAGATGGCCTCACACAGCTTACAAGCGATGCAGCGCTCCTCTCCATTCGGGTAGCGGCGGAGGGCATGCTCGCCGCGGAAGCGAGGTGACAGAGGGCCTTTCTCAAATGGGTAGTTGATGGTGGCAGGTTCACGGAACAGGTAACTCATGGTCATCGCCAAACCTGCAGGCCGGTGTCGCCAAAGAATCAAAAGAGAGCAATGACGGATTTATGGAACTATGGGGGTGTTAGTATCGTGTCTACAGTAGTTTTTCATTTCAAGAAATCCCATTAGAAGACCTAAATCACCAATATGCGAGGCCATCATTCAATACTTTCCAACCTTACTGACCTGGCTGTGGCACACAGCCACTCCCCACGTGTTTGCAAGAGTTAAATACGTTGTTTTATTTAAAAAAAAAAAAAAGCCATGTTTTTAAGGTACGATACTGTAAGTCTTACTGTAGGACTTAACTGTAACTTCCTTGCCATTCAGTAGTTGTATGTGATTTGATTTCCTCTCTCTCATTAAGTCAAATAAATTAAAAGCTGCAAATTAATATGCATTTGGTATAGTCGTGCATACAAACTGCTAGTGTGTGAGGAATTGACACAAGGATCACCTCACCCAGTGCAAACAACAGTTTAGCTCAGTTATTTGTGTTAAACAGTTTCAGGTCTACTATTTGGCCCAGGGCAATACGCTACACCAGACTTTGGCTGTTTAGGAAATACTTGTTAGTCATTTAAATCCATTGTTGGTCTTTTCATGACATATGTTATGCTAATACCTTAAAAGAAAAAAATGTCACTTGTTATGTGGTTGTTCAATCAGTGTTGATGGAGTCAACTGAACCAATACATTCCTGTCTTTTGACGCATACGGTGGATCTACCGGCTAACTGAGCTGTCTGGACAGCCGGGAGACAATATCCCTCTAACTCTAATCACGGTGACCAAGGCTATAAGCACAGAAAACAAATTTAATGTGACCTCTGAAGAGCTCAGTCCAGAGGAGGGTGGTAGCAGCCCGGTCAGTGATGGATCTCAGGTCTGTTGGCAGCTCCTGAGCATTTACATACTCTGCCAGCAGGATAAAGGAAGACACGTGTGAGGTTAGAGCCTTTTAAACATCTATTACATGTGGTCGCTGCACTGAAAATGCCACAGCCCTGTATGAACAGCTTTGGTGTGTAGCAGTACTTACTGTAGCCCTCTCTCTGCACACTGACGCTGAATGACCGCAGGGCACTGGGGCCATATCCAAACGCGCCTGCAGTGACGCATACAAATGTGACGTGAACACGCCTGACTTTAAGCAAGTGGATATATTTAACGTGTCAATCACACTTGCTTCTGTACCTTGCTTTGAGTAGCAGTGGATAAGACGCAGATTCAGAGCAGAAGACATCTGAAATAGTTGAGACTCGTTAGAAGAACTAAAAATACACACATTAGACAAAAGGAAACCTCCATTGTTGCAAACAATAATAAAAAAATAAAAAAACCCCGCTAAGGTTAAAACAAAGAGAGGAGGGAGGGAGGGAGAGAGAGAGAGACTGCCAGTTGAGCACGGCCATCCTGTAATCTGGCGCCCCAAATCCCCACTGTTACGTCAGCGATTTGTCACGTTCACGAGGAGCCAGCAGAATGGGAAGAACAGAAACGCAAGATATTTTCTGTGATTCAGGAGCCTTCACGGACTGTCAGCCATCAGTGATGGTCAGCCGCAGTCTCAGACCAGCGTTCACCTTGTAACTTTCTCACGTGGGCAGAAAACTTGAATGGCTGAATTAGCTATTTTTTAAATCACGTCAAATATTAGTTGGCGTTTGTTAACAAAAAAGTACCAAAACAATCTACAGCTAACGTCACTAGATTTGCGTTAATGTAATAATAAACCGACCACGATACAAATTTTGGAGCCAGTTTTGTTGACACTTGAGCAAAATTTTCGGACACGTTGAATTAGGCGGGTAATATGTGGTTTGTACGATAGACATAAACGCGTCCTTCAAATTTAAATAAGCGTTAGCAAGTAACGTTACCACCATAGACTGTATTTTTTTTTTTTTAACTTATATTTCTCTAATTGTATTAATTTATTCAGAAGGCGCATTTACGTCATACCAAATTCCGGATTCCTAATACTATGCTTAGCAACTTACCAGTTATAAGAGAAGGTTAATTAGGGTCATGTGGCAAACTACGGATAACAACACAATAAACTCAACGTGCTCCGTATTTCTGACGCCTCAAATAATCACCAACAGGAAACAGTTCACCTTTATAATAATATTTAACGGGACTTACCGCTGACACAAATTTTAGATGATCAACAACACGCTGCAGACCCTGAACTGCGCAATTGTATTTACGCTGCGTTCAAGGGCTCCTCGTTAATTTCCCAATTCACTCTCAGCTAGAGAAATGTGGTGTACCAAAACTGCCAAAATAAAAAAGAATAATAAAAAAAAACAATACGTCATTCAATAAATTAATTAATATGGCATTAAATTCATCAAAAATAATAGGCCGATGTAGATTAATTAATTGATCAAATGTGACATAAACTGATATTTCTATCTTAAATTCCTTCTGTATTATCATTTATCATGATCAATTCTCTTATTTATTTAAATTCCCATTTCATTTTCCATGTATTAAATCTAGATGGTAACCTATTATTTTACCTCTGCATTTTCACCACTTACTTATTTCTGACCAGAGGTATCCATCGCTATAGTGAGTCTAAGAATTAGCTTTGGGTTTTTGTAATTGCAATATTTCCTGCAATCTACAAAAGCAGCATACATATTTGAACAAGAGGATGACTTTTAAAGGGCAGAGAAGGCCAAATTATACATTTATCACATGTCATGTTTGGTGAATCATACTTGAGTAACTGAGTATCACTTACATGACAGCCAAAAAAAAAAAACCTGTACTCCATAGATGATTCATTTTACTGCTACAAATATCCACATTGTTTGCCAGAGGGAAGTTGATGTAAGGGATGTCATGCATTTGTAATAGTGAGCGATAGAGGCAGTGGGAGCGAGCGAGCGAGCGAGATAGGAGGGTGGGTGTAAACAAGTGAGAGAGCAAATGAGTAAGCGAGAGAGGAAGTTTGTCTTCCTCTTCCATCAGTGGAGGATCTCGCGCTTTACCAACCGACAGATCAAATATGACGGAAATGTAAAAGGTATTCATTTAATTCATTAATTCATTTAAATGCATATTTTAAGAGTTTTAACAAGTGTGGTGATTATGGTTGACTGTCAGGAAGATTACTTACTTTACACCAACGCTAAAAACTGAGCCAGCAGAAGTAAAAACCATGACGGACAGAGGAGAGGTGGTAATACGTGCATAGAACAGTTTGCATACAACCATAAATACTATTTTGGGATGGGGTGATTGTATTGAATAACTTTGGTATTTAAGTTTTTATACATCTCTGACACGGAACGACATTAGCTTCGCATAACTATCATCATTTAGTGCACAATTACCGAATAATCAGAGCCTCGTCTTCTCTCTCAGTAAGATGTTGAACCCATCGAGTGGAGCCCAGAAAAACCTCAGTGAGGAGGACAGCTCTGGATCTGACTCGGGGTCAGAGGTCAGTCTGGAACCTGAGACAGACCGGTTTGGATTCATTCTCACCAACGGATCCACAGCCGGGTAAGCACAGTGTTACTGTGTTGTCACGAAGTTTGTCACGGTTTTTAAAACCAGGTATACAACACATGTGTTTTCACTCTCTTATGAAAGAGGGATCTTAAGTTATTTATGTTTTGTTGCGATCACTTAAAACAGAAATCTCAGGGATTTTATACACTTTAGGTCCTCATCAGACAGATATAAAAAAATTCAAAACTCAAAAGAAATACAATTAATCCAGAGTGAAGCCTTAACATGTTGGTCCAACACCAAAAATAATGTAATAAATCTGCCAAAAGTTCCATTTCTAATTATATTTAGAGCTGATGCACAATCTTGTTCTTTAAAAATGTTTGATCTTATATTTAAATATATCTGATTGGTAAGGTTTTCACTGGCTCTTAAACCATAATAATAGTAATAAATCAAATATTGTATGTTTTTACCACTCTGATCGGACAATTTAACGATCATTATTAATTTACTGTGTAAATATTGTGGCCGTCTATGGGGCTGTTACTACTATTCTAATAATTCATCATTATCGAGTTGTTTCTGTCGATACCTGAAGAGCTGATTCAAAACCAACTTCTTTCCCTAAGAGCTTAGAAACTACCCAATAAGTAGAGTCCCGGTAAACTGAATGTTTCTTAGAAGGGGCTGAAACAAAAAACAAAGTTTTCTGCCCTGACAAGACCAGGAAGTTCAAAACAAATCATGTATCTGAAGACCAGGATTTTAATCCAACAATTTTATGAGAAAAGAACAGTTTCTGCATCTGAGACACGGATACAACTGGGCAGAAAAAAAAAACACATTAGTCCAATTAATACATGCAGTATAAAGATAATTAGTAAACGGGTTTTAATGGTAAAGCTGCAGCTACCACACTATTTCTTTGATAATATAAACACTCAGTTTAAATGTAGAGCACGGGCCAAATGGCAGCAACAATGCTTCTGGTAAACACAGAAAGTAAAATTCACACTTCACTGTATTAATGAGTAAGTTTGAAAGAAAAGACAGTTTTGAACAAACTGCTACCTGTCATCTTCACTTTCCCCATTGATAACATCCTGACCTGTTGCCACGGAGACATCGCACCGCTAACGTGTGGTTTTCCTGTTTCCTGTCTTGTTTTTCAGAGCAAAGTGTTTCTGTAATGACAACACACAAAAAGTACATGCAGCAACACTTCACATCGACTTCAAGTTCTCCAACGAAATGATTTTAGTTTTAAGTTTTAGGAGCCTTGTTATTTTATGGTAAACGGATGAAAAACATAAAATGTGTTTCACTGTTCTATGTAGTTGTCTTTACGTTCTGGAGTACTTACCAGTTGGTTTGTGTGTTGCATTGTGTTAGGAGTGTAGGTCCATCCCCTGAACTGGTCAGGCAGAGGGAGGCCAAGTGGATAAACATCATTGGGCAATGGGATCGCATCTTGTTAAAGAAGAGCAGTAAGGTGTGTCCCATCTACAGCATGTAAAGTCATTGAATGTAACAGAAATCAACTCCTAAACTGAGTGAGGGATGATAGACCTTTTACATGACAGATATTTTGACATCAGAGAAAGCACAGTAAGCAATACAAATAATGATGAGTTCCATTTAGTTCAGGTTCCTGGTATGATGCATGCAGACCCTCTGGTTTACTGGGACACTGAAGCTAAACTGAACCATTGTTAATGTGGTTAGAACCACCTGTGCTTTTTCTATTATAAGTCTGCTGTGATACAGGCCTATTCACATTCATGCTGACAACAAAGGAAATACAGAATCACAAGTGTGTTGTCTTTTTTTTAAATTTTTGTACCTGTTTTATCAATACTGTTGTTGTCGTCGTGTGTCCTTTGGGGATTTCTTTTCTCATCCTATTCATATTATATTAACTGCCTGATTTTTTTTCTGCTTCAGTCTCGGCATGTTTTAATCCTGGTTCTTCCATGTAAAGCGCTTTGTTACTTTGCTTTGAAAGGTGCTGCATACACACAGTAGAGTGTATTGTTATTATTATTTGTTTATGACTGCTCTGATTTGATCCTGGCTCTCTGCAACATCTCCTCAGGTCAAAGGGCAGTGTCAGAAAGGAATACCTGCCTCGCTCAAAGCCAAGTGCTGGCCTCTGCTGTGTGGAGCCACTGACAAGATGAAACTGAATGAAAACCTCTACCAGGTCGGGAAACTAAACTCTCACTGTGGTAAATGCTTTGTAATAAAAAGCAACAACCATGGGTCCTCAAAGAAAGTTCAGTAACCTCAGTGCAAAGGATGCAGAGTAATTAGTGCTGAAACGATTAATGTGAATTATTGATTTGCCTTTTTCAGTTGATGTCAGTGTCGAATACGATATTGTGGAGTGTGGGATCTTGTGATCAATATTTTCTCACTTTTTAGAGACTAAATAATAAATAAATTATAATTACACCCAATACAGCACTATGTTACGCTTAATAAAAGTTTTGTGTTAGTCTCTGGACTCGCAGCTGGCTCTGCAGAGCTGGGTGGATGTGATCGAGAGAGACCTGGACCGACAGTTCCCTTTCCATGAGATGTTTCTTTCCAAGGACGGACACGGGTAGGCAAGGCCTCTTCTTCTGTTTGTTTCTTTTGACAAGGTGTCATACAGTTTCTTTACTCTTTAGTAAACCTTAGGTGCTATGGTGGATTTAAAGGTATTTACTCAGTAGGACATGATTGTAGACAGTCATGGAATATGTCTACAGTTTCATTAAATTTACCTAATATACTTTTCATCTCAACATTAACATGAGATTTAAACTTCTGGTATGTGTGTGACTAATTATAGTGGTATGTGCTTGTGTGTGCAGGCAGCGCGGTTTGTTCCGGGTGTTGAAAGCGTACACTCAGTACCAACCAGAAGAGGGTTACTGCCAGGCCCAGGGGCCAGTGGCTGCGGTGCTGCTGATGAACATGCCTGCTGAGGTAGCACACCATAACACAGTTTACACCTCGACCTTTTCAGACGCTCAATCTGTAACTGTTAAAATACTGTTTATTTGGCTTTCTGTGACCTGCACACTGTTCCAGAGGCATAACAACTGGTAGATATACAACCCGGACAAAATATATTGATAAATGTCAATAAACCTGAGCCTAACATGGTACCTGATGTTCACCTTGTTTAACCCCGGCAGGAGGCCTTCTGGTGTCTGGTCCAGATCAGTGAGCAGTACCTGCCTGGATATTACAGCCCTCTGCTGGTGAGGACCCACTCCCTCCCACACATGTACCTGACAGCATATTACCCTGTCACACACTGATAATTTACATTCAGGCCAGTAAACCGAATTTCAAGGCAGATTTTTGTAAGCTCGCGCTTTGAATTGACCCCAGAGATTGACTTAAGCAGTGCTGAATCATGTAAATACACTGTAGGCAGAGGGGCTGTCTGTCTGAGCCTGGAGTTGTGTGTTGTGCAGGAGGGAGTCCTGTTTGACGCGGCCATGCTAACCTGGGTTTTGAAAAAGACGTGTCCAGCTGTGCACAAACACCTGCAGCAGCACGGAGTGGAGCCGCTCATGTTCGCCACCGATTGGCTGATGTGTCTGTTCACACGCCACCTGCCATTCAACACACTGCTGCGGGTCTGGGATCTCTTCTTCTGCTATGGTATGTCTTCTTCTCTGTATGCTGGTCTCCTGGGGGTAAATAAACTGATCATATTCCTAAAACTGAAGTTACAGTAATAATTTCTACATCATAATGCTGTTCTAGTACACAGTATATTCTAATATAAAATCTGGAGAAGTAGCAGCAGTTAAAAAAGAAGGGCAGAATTATTTCATGTAATCTGACCAAGAAGAGATTTATAATGCTGAATTTTGCTAAAATGTTAATATTTTGTCCTGTTTATTTGCTTTATTTGTCATATTGTGATTAATATTATTATTAGCTCATGTATTACTTCCTATATTACAGCTCACACCTTTCAGTAGATGAATAAATTAACAGCTGGCCATTTACAGAACAATCTGCAAAATAAAAACTAGATTGACTTTGTAATTATAGAACACATTATATGATAGAGCTGGGAGATTAAAAAAAATACTATTTTCAGTTACAATTTTGGTTTCCAGGGGTTCTGAAAACAAGATAATCGAGATAAAATAGTTATTGTGCTGCCTTCCGATTTGCAATGATGCTTTTGTTTTGTCTTGCTTTATGAACCCAGCATACACATCCCTTAGAGCGGTGTGCTTTCATCTCTACCGAAAACATCTCACTCGCTATGATATTTATATATTATTTATGTATCTTATTCTCATTCATTTTTTTTTCTTTATTCTCAGTTGAATTATATTTAAAGTTCTCGGAAATTCACTGTTCCACTGAGAATATTTTTTTTAAATAAAATTTGTGTTTCCAAAGTGATTTGTAATCATTAAATAATGGTCATCTTAATATTGATAAAAGTAATCAGGATTATGATTTTTGACATAACTGAGAAGCCCAACAACATGGCATGTCCAAATGCTTCTGGTCTGGAGCATTTTAGTTCTAAATAAGAAAGTGTATAGAGCATATAATGTTATTTTAGATAACTTTATTTACAACTTTGTGGCAACAGTTTGGGGAAGCTCCTTTCCTGTTTCAACATGACAGTGTCCCTGTGCACAAAGTCAGGTCCATTACAATATTGAGTTTAGCGAGGAAGAATTTGATTGGCCCTGACCTCCGACTTTGAACTGTACGTAGAAGGTAATATTGCAGCATATTAATGCCCATTGTTGTGGAACTAGATAGTCATCACAAACAGGTGCATTGTTTAGATGTCCACATACTTCAGGTGTTTATTTACATACTTTATACTTTGCAATGTATTGCAGCTTATTGCACCAACTGCTATCATTTCTACCTGATATGTAGTCGCATCGTCAGCAGCTCCTTCCTCCCTCTCTGTGTCCCACACCTCCACCCTCAACCCTACTCTTCTCTACTGCACAGGGGTGCGGATGCTCCTCCAGGTCGCGGTGGTGCTGGTGCGTCGGGTGCTGGGTCGAGCCGAGCAGAGGAAGCTGTGTCAGGGCCAGATGGAGACTCTAGAGAACTTGAGGGGCGTCAGGGAGCAGGTCCTAGAGGAAGACGACACCTTCATCGCAGAGGTAAGGCTGACAAAACATGACTCGTGTCGAGGGAGGTGGCCACTGTGACAGTCTGGAGGCAGTTAGTTCAAGACAAACAGCTTTTAAATGCTACTGAGAGAATAAATTAAACTGAAAAAACATGACCACATCTAGCATGAAAATACTTCAAAACCAATTTTTCTTCAAAAAGATGGCTACACGCTGAAAAAAAAGGCTATATTATTAACTTTTTTATTTTATTTTTAAGAATGTACTAGTCTGCCAATACTGTATAAATATATATCCAAACAGCACAATTTGGTTGTTTATTGAGGCCAAACAGTATGTTTATAGAAAGGTGCACAATAAAAAAAATTAAAAAAAATTATAAATGAGTGACGAAACCTAACAGATGTAGATGCTTCTGTAAGGGAAGGACACCATTTTCTGTCAAATTGTAAGTCCTATTTTCCCTTTCAAGAGGACCGCTACTGCAAATCATGACTAGATTATTCTCTGCCATCACCTTTATCCTGTAGTGAAACATTTCTATTGTGATTGGAGAGGTCTCTTCTGGGATGACAGAGCACAGGAGGTCACAGAGTGGTTTGGGGACAATGAAAACTTTGCACTCACCTGAGATTCAGAGAAAAATTAGGTAGATAGCACTCTCCATCACCAACATCAAAACACTGAATGGAGTATCATTTGGAAAAAGGTGTTTAGTCCATCCAACAACAGTAAATATATGCCAGAAAACTCACTTAGACACCGTGTTCATTTTCCCTTAAATTTGTAAAACCGGAATTCTTGAAATTTCAGTAAAACAAAAGTGACCAGAGTTTTTCTTTCCTGTTTCAGGTGTGTGCGGTGCCACTATCAGCCAGAGATCTGGAGAAGCAGACGGAAAAGGAGTTAGAAAAGTGGAGGAAAGCCAGACCCTCGTCCACCTTTGACCCTAGAGGTCGTTGCCAAGGATACCGTATGGCGTGGGCGAGAGCTCGACAGACCGAAGAAGAAAAGAACAGGAGAGAAAGGGAGAAGGGGAACCTGTCAGTCCCTCTTTCTCGCTCGGCCTCCACTCTGTCGCTGTCTCCTGCCTTTCCTCACAAGAGGTGGAGGAAAGGAGGAAAAGTCAACGCAGGCGAACGGGAGGGAAATAACCGAGTTGTGAGGCATTGTTCGATGGGAGCAAAGGAGGATTTGAGGAGCTGGACTGGTTTACAGTTTAAGAAGGTGCAGGGTGTTCAGGAGGAGGAGGACATTGTTTCAGAGGGACACAAAATACAGAGTGGGTCAAAACAAACAGGACAAACTGAACTGAAGGGACTTTTGCAGAAACCTAAAATCCCAAACCTACCAACAGAAGAAGAGACAGTAATCGTAAAAGAACAGATACAAAGAGTGGAAACAAAAATCACTGATAGTGAGGAAAGCAAACTCAAAGAGACAGAAGAAAGCAAAGTGCTTTCAGACCAGAAAGAAGATATAAATTCGTGTCCAGCTAAAAATCAAACTGATGAAAATATTCTCCAACCAGCAGACGAAACATTTCACAATAAGCAGGTGGAAAAACTGAACAGTGTGAGCCCATCACAAGCACTGGAGGAACAAAGTCACAAAAGCAAGGACCAGGAAACTGAGGTTAACGAAACAACTGAAGAGACAGCGAAACATGCAGCAGGAAATGAAAATAGAGCTGCTGCGGAAGACAACCGCACCCAGACACCAAGAGAAGCCGAAGCACACACAAACACAGAGGTGGAGACGCAAGTAAGTGCAGACTCATGTGAGGACATGATGACACAGGCTGACATGAAACATGAGGAGAGCACAGAAAGTGAAAATGTGCAACAAATGCAGGTGAGCACTGACCCAGAAGTCTCAGAGACAAGAAGTGAGACAAGTCTGGACTCAGAGACAGACAAAGATGTTGAAGCTTCAGTTGACAAAGACCAAGATCCTCCAAAAGAGACTGAAACACCACAGAAAGAGGAAGAAGTGGTCACGGGGACAGACAGAGATGTTGAAGCTTCAGTTGACAAAGACCAAGATCCTCCAAAAGAGACTGAAACACCACAGAAAGAGGAAGAAGTGATCACGGAGACAGACAGAGATGTTGAAGCTTCAGTTGACAAAGACCAAGATCCTCCAAAACAGACTGAAACACCACAGAAAGAGGAAGAAGTGATCACGGAGACAGACAGAGATGTTAAAGCTTCAGTTGACAAAGACCAAGATCCTCCAAAACAGACTGAAACACCACAGAAAGAGGAAGAAGTGGTCACGGGGACAGACAGAGATGTTGAAGCTTCAGTTGACAAAGACCAAGATCCTCTAAAAGAGACTGAAACACCACAGAAAGAGGAAGAAGTGATCACGGAGACAGACAGAGATGTTGAAGCTTCAGTTGACAAAGACCAAGATCCTCCAAAAGAGACTGAAACACCACAGAAAGAGGAAGAAGTGATCACGGAGACAGACAGAGATGTTGAAGCTTCAGTTGACAAAGACCAAGATCCTCCAAAACAGACTGAAACACCACAGAAAGAGGAAGAAGTGATCACGGGGACAGACAGAGATGTTGAAGCTTCAGTTGACAAAGACCAAGATCCTCCAAAAGAGACTGAAACACAACAGAAAGAGGAAGAAGTGGTCTCAGAGACAGACAGAGGTGCATTTGAAGTAAAATACCTCAGGTATGAGTCATTAGTCGAAACAGAAGAAGAGTCCCACACCCAAACAAAGACAGAAACTGCTTTACTGGCTCCGACTCAAGAAAAGGCAGAGGAACGTGCAGCCACACAGGACAAACTGGAGACTGAAACAGTACAAACAGATTCAGAGAAACACACAGATTCAGACAGAGAGACACCGACAGAAGAGGAAACATTAATACTGTCTTCACCTGAATGCGTCCAACAAATAGAAAGCACTGGCTTCGTAGCTGATACAGAGACCGAAGCTGAAAAACCAAAACACACAATGAAGGATTCAAATGAAGCAACAGCATCTGAACCTACGCAGGAAAAAGAAGAAATAGTTTTGACAGTGCACTCTGAAGCGCAGGGTGACAGTGACACATGCACTCGTGATCAAACAAATGCCGATGAAAAACCAGCAGACACTCACATGAATGAGGAGACGGCAGACAAGGAAGAGGCTTCCACACTGAATCCCACCACTGAGCCTGATGGGAAGAGTTTGGTAGAAACAGGTGACTTTGAGACGCAAGGATTCGAACAACCAACGAGCCACGCGACTATGGGTTCTGTAAAGGAGGAAGAAAGCAAAGAAAATGTTCAAGAAAACCCAGCAGGCGAGGACAATGTCCCCACCTCTACTCAACCAACAGAGGATCCGCTTACTGACAGCAGCCCACAAGTCCAAGACAAAGATTCTGGGCCGCCTGAGCCCCTGGTACAAACCTCTGGACATTGCAGCAGCCTGTCTTCAGGTGATTTCTGTGTCCGCAGGTCATCCAGCTCGCAGGGGTCCAGATTAACGCGTAAGCTTTCCGAAGATCTGTTCACCACCCCGCAGAAAACCAGCCAATCACCGTTGACCCCAGAAGTCAAACACACGGAGTCGCAATGCAATCCTGGAGCTGAAAACCCGACACAAACTGCTCCTGATGTGACGCTTTCTGCAAAAGTCTCAAAGGATGCTGCCGCTCAGCAGCCACAGCCTGACACACCAAAACGTTTTGGTCTCTTCCGCAGACTGAGAGGAGAGCAGAACAAAAACACAAAGGCAAAAGGAACACCCAAAATGCAAGTGCCGAAAATCTTGATTCAAGACTTCAGCGATGGGACGGGGACCGGGAAACTGGTTGAGGAAGAGGTGGAAGAGAAACTGAGCTCCAGGGAGAGGAGGAGGAAGCGGAGAGAGCGAGAGAGAAAGGAGAAGGAAGAGGAGAGGTTGAAAAAGAAAAGAGAGAAAGAGCTGGAGAAGGAGAGGGAGCGAGAGAGGAGGAAACCGCAGACGAGGGGGAAAAATGTTCAAGTGCAAAAAGAGAAGGGAAGCAATGACGTCACTCGCCCTGCAAAGACTGGCTCACAGACACTCAGATATTCTGCTTCTTGTGCTGAATCATATTTCTGACAGAAAAATCTTTATCTGATTTCATTGTCATTGTTTTCTGTTGAGCTAAACATTGGTTAATGTGCCCTCCCCCTAAATCTTTGTCATACTTGAACCTTTTTACATGTAAATAAATAATAAATAATGTTTACATACTTTGAAAAATATTTTTTTTATTTGTTGGAATTTAATACGCTGCATCTTGATTACAAATCGCACAGACTCCAAACAATAATAAACTAAAGTGCTTTATGTCTTCCACATAATCAAGTCCACCATGAACATTATAATTCAGTGATAATTTGGAATACACTTGTTCGGCACTGATGACCTCTGCATGTTTAACCAGGTCCAGGAAACACATGTACTGGCCAGTAAAGATGAAACATAAAGTCCAAAAAGTCCATCGATTTCTTTTCAAGTACTCCAGGTGTCGTGGTGTAACAGTGCATGTACCCACTGTCAGGTCAGTCCATCAGTCCCATTACTCTACTTGTGTGTCTTCCTCACTGTCACTGGCCAGCACTTCCTGACCACTTATGGGTTGAGTGTTCATCTGAGAGGATGGAGGAAGCACTGATCCAAAGAAGAGGGATCGGAACTGTGAGAGAACAACACATGAGGGAAATACATTACAAGACTGCATTTTATCAAACTGTTAGTCGATTGACCAAAACTGTAATGACAGTATGTAACCTCACGTCTGTTATGACAGGTTGTCTAGTTTGATCAGTTCAGCTCTTAGTCTTCAGCTGCTTCACGTTATGACAAAGTTCAAACAAATATGTTTGATTTTAATCTAAGCTAAAGAAAGATGCACTTGCAGCTGAAAGAGCTTGGAAATTAATCTGATACCGAACATGATAATTAACATATGAGAGCACAAGTTGAAACCAGGGGCAGCAAACGTACAGTCACTTCTCCCATGTTTCCGTTAAATATCACAATCATTTGTTCAATCACAACTCCCTCAAGGTAAAATACTCTTTCCATAGGTACACGAGACGGAGGACCCCGGGTGCTTCAGACAACAGGACGAAATATTCTTTACTGTGTGCAGCAGAGAAAGTGTGAGAAGTCGTGTAGTCTGCAGTAGATTGAAGGAATCACTGTGCACAGCTACAAAGACAGTGTAATGATGTTAGATGCTCAAATAACGCACTTAACAGTTATCTACACACATGTCAATGTATATCACAACAGACAAGATAAAGTCTTATGTTCAGTAATTTACTGTTTGATGGTTTAAAAGGGCTTTTACGTAAAATTTATACGTACTATCCTCTTAAGAAAAGCAATATTGTTTAATGAATTTGTCTTAATTATGCATGTGTATATATTGTGTATGTCATTTATTAAGAACACTTTGAAAAAAATACTTTTTAAACTTTCTGTGAGACTCCCCTTGTTAAATAAATGAATGATAGCACGATGACGTAAGCAAGTGGGCATCTCTTCATCTGGTAATCTATTTTTTAAAATCAGATTTTTTTATTTCAGTCCTAATCTTGTCACTCTGTCCTTTCTTTTTTTCTAAATGGGAGAAAAATAATGAACTTTTTCTGGGGGGAAAGTGATGGCACAGCCTTGTAACATACCTTCTTGTTAGGTGGTCGGTCTGCATCGTCTGTTCCATCTTCCTCTGCCTGTTCCTCCTCCTCCTCCTCCTCACTGCGTAATCGTGATTTGTAATTGGCTGCAGCAGGCTGTTTTGCACATGTGGAATCAGCTAATGAGGGTGTGGGTGGACCTGTAGTCGCTGGGCCTGGCGCAACACTGGTATCCATGGCAATTAAGTAGGAGTCTATGTCGTCATTCATGAAGTCATCAGGAGGGGGCGGCGGCTGTGTGCGCGCTCTGAGGAGTGGAGAAGTCGTTGGGAGTGTAAGTCAGAAAGAAAGACGACATTAATGAGAATGAGGAACATAAAACAAATGCATCACTGGTCTCTGTCTTTCTACCTTCATGCTGGGTATAACAATGAACCTGAAAGTAAATTCAATCAGAATGCAAAAAAATATAACACATTAAGGTCACTAAACAGACCTCCGACAATGTTGCATATTCATCAACTGCTTTCTAGTGAAATTAATTTCTTAACAATTGGCCCTTCTCGAATTGCTCCTCCACTAAGCAGATCCAAAACATAACACTCTCCAGTTGCCCTCAGTTACACTTTGACCCAACGTAAGTTAAATGTTGAAGATTTACTGCGTGTCTCTGAACTGAAGAAGCCGTTGGGTGAACGGCAACGGAGTTTTCTTTTCATTTTGTGCTGCAATTGGCATTTTCTAAGCTTGACTGACAACATCTGTGCTCATACAGGCAAGAAAAACTCCAGCATGTGGGAGTGTTTTCCCGACGGCATTTAAACATTCAGGTTTGTTTGGTTGTTACCCTCTGCTGTTGCTTTTACAGAGGCCGGGATCATCAGAGAGCGTGGCCAGCACAAAGTTCCCCTCCAGGACACTGTCTGTTACTGAAAGCACCACAGGACTGACACAGACAGACACGTGCACACAAAATGTACATGTCAACACACAGCAGTGAAAGAAAGTGATCGATGTATACGATCTGCAGGTGAGTACGCTCACCTGCCTGGCCCATCAAAGTATATGGAAACAGGGAGACCTGTGGACTCTGCAAACACTAACAAACCCTGCAGGAGAGAAGACAATAAAAGTCAGCGAACCGCAGCATATGTTAGTTGCTGTCACCTCGTCCCCGAAGAAGTTTTCTCACTCTCTGGTCAGCAACCCAAACCTCTCATTCCTGACTAATCCTGCTTTTCTCATCTCTCTCTGCGTTAGTCATGTGCCTCACCCGCAACTCCTTCAGGCAGAAGGTGACGCTGCTGTGAGCTTGGACGGCAAAATGGTCAAACTCGTCTGAAGCCAGACACAGCTCTGTCAGCATGGCCCTGGACTGCTCTGATGGGGAGGAAAAGTAAGAGTTTACAAGAAAATGTCAACATTAAAAAGTAACTTTATATCATTGTATTCTATTGCTGTTAACTTGCAGAGTTTAATAAGAACCACATTTAGAAAAATATAATACCTCTATTACAGTAACATACTGACAGTCAAGTGTACAAACAACTACACCGCTGGGTTCACTTCTATCCTCTTCGCTTTTTTGCATTATTTTGCATGTTATTAATAGAAACATAATATAAACTTTTTGCCGTAGAAAACTCCTTTAATAAAAACAATGACTCATAAGGTCATTGAGATTAGTAAATATAAATAAAATCCACTCAAGCTATGTTTATTCATCTATCTTGTTTGGTCTTCTACTGTGGAAAGGTTTTCCCTTTCTGGTTTTTACTGCTGCATCAACTGAAAACATCTGAAACTTCTGTGTATTCTTCTGGTGAACTGCAAGGTGACAAAAGAGACAGTTGTGTCACCTGCTCCGTCCTCCACATGGTTCCTGACCCACATCCGTTCATCACTCACTGACACAGTCACTTCTTCCAGAGAGGGAGGGAAGTGCACGACTGTGTCCAACAGCAGCCTTGAGAACAAGGACAGACACGATAAATCTAGAGGTTACAGCTCCATTAAAAAACATTTCCCTTTATTTGCAACCTATTTATTATTTTTTTATCTACCTACTGAAAACATCTGTATTCATCTTTAAAAAAAAAAAAAAAGCCCAAAATGTTTGGACATCAAGTATAAGGAAAGCCAAGATGGAAAACAAAAGGCAGACAGTCAGTACTCTTTTTATTTTTAGAATAAAGAATGTCGACAGATTTTACAGACCTGGGCTGGGCTCTGAATATGTTGGCACAGCTCTCCTTATCAAACACTGCCTGTAAACTTTCACTGTCTTGGAAAGACAGGTTATGTGTCTTCAGGAGGCCTGTAGAGAAAATCCCAACACACAACCCTTTAGATTAAACAAGCAAATAGAATACAATGTAGTGAATGCACAGCATGCTACAAAGATTAAAGAATGTGTCAAAGGAAATGAGATGTAAGATTGAAATCATCCATGTAAAGCATTGTGAATCCTCTGAGCAGGAAGTGAAGCACTAATACCGTGTTTGCAGTGCAGGGTGAAGGTGAGACGGTTCTTCTGTTCATCTAGCTCGATGTGACACTTTTCCACTGTCTTATCCAAAGATGCCAGAGATCTGAACACAGACTGCACACTCTGACAAGTACAAGAATATCAGAAGGAGGAAAAACATAAATATACAAAGAAGAAAGGACCAATGTAAATAAGCACTGAAATATTCTGGCAGCTGTCATGAAATCAACATTTTAGTCATATTAAAAGGACATTTTAGACATGTGCAGCTCACAATAATCAATACAACTATAAGGTTCCACTGTAAAAAACAATTTATGTGACAGTACAACTGCTGATTAACATGTTTTACTCTGTGAAATTACTGTCATGTATGACTATTAAAACAAGGAAGTTCAGAGGTTTTGCACAATTTTCACACTGATAGCTACAAACTCACAGTCAACATGACAGGAAAGAGTATTTGAAGATGACTAGAGTGAGGAGACTTTGCCGCTCATAATCTCTAAATCCTTAAATGAAATCAGTGATTCCCAACCGTGGATACCTAAGGGAGGTACCAGTGCTGAAGTTGCCAGGGAGCATGTGGATAATCTCGGCTAATGTGGAAAAATACCCTGAAAATAGGATTAAAAGTTGATGTGATGGTGATCTTTAGTGTATGTTCTGTCACAATAACAAGATAAACTATCAGCTACATTATGCCAAGTGCATAAAACATGCTTCCCACCAACTTGAATAAGTTATAACACCCTAACAATGCACGCTGAAAGAGAGTTTATGAAAACGTATGAGGTTGTGGGGGGAAAGGTAAAAAAGAATGGCAAGAAGGAATGATTAATAGTTGAAACATTCAGCACTGCCTTTTTAAGTGGATGCATGTAAACAAAAGTTAAAAAAAAAAGTTGAAACATGGACAGCTGCAGATTCATGATGACTGTAGTAATATTAAAGGAAAAGCATTGATGTAGGACTACTTGAAATCATCTCGCAGGGTTTTGGGCTGCATCCCATTTTCTAAATGATTACAGGATATGAAAGTGTACTTAATATGCTTTGAAGCATGGTAGCAACATCTCTTTCTGTCACACCTTTATAGCCATCTTGCAGCGAAAGTTGTGCCCACTGGGAATGGAGTACCTGCACATGAAAACAGGAGAGAAAGCTGCATTAAAATTGCTGGAAATGACACACAAAAGTGTGATGTTCACTAACCCACTTTAACACACACACACACACACACACACACACACACACACACACACACACACACAGTCTGCACCTGCTGAAGAAGAGCGGTGCGAACAGGAAGCAAGCATAAGCCGACCGAGAGGAGTTAACAGACCGCAGGGCCAGCTACAAGAGAGAGAGAGAGAGAGAACAGAATTAGTATTATTTACTCCGCAAAGTGTTCACTAACAGGAAGCCACATGCCTGTATGCATGTTGGTGTATGAGACGGTGTCAGAGCAGCTCACCCCATCCTCCTGAGGCTCTACGTACAGCTCGTCACCGATCCTGGACAGAGAGTGGACGGCTTTGGCCAACACTGGACGGTACACACACACACACACACACAGACACACACACACACACACAGACACACACACACACACACACACACACACACACACAGACAGACAGACACACACACACACACACACACACACACACACACAGACACACACACACACACACACACTACATTACATATCATAATCATGAACATAGGTGTATTATTGTCACACGTTTTTTATTCTAGCCAAAGACAGGGTTTAAGAAGCAGGAGATGTCTGCTACCTTTCACGTTTCCTCCCGTCACGACAGACTGCATTTCTGAAAAACTTAAAACTTTTCCGTTAAGTTAACAAACAAGGCTAAAAGTTAGCCAAAACTAGCGACTGCACAGCACCAAGAATAGCGCCAGTGGAATTTTAATGGGTTGAACGCCGACCATAAATCCTCCAGCCGAAATCATACTCCGTTCAAATACAGCTGTATTTTTAAATCTCGTTTTCTATTACAGCTTGACTGAGCACAGTCTCTTTCATCGGCGTTAGCGTTATTTACGCCGCCATTACCTGCCTCCTCAATGTGGGCCAATCAGAAAGGCAGTAACTCAAAGGGGCGTGGGCTTGACCGAGCGCATGCGCATTGAGCTTCTAAATAAACAAAAAATATTTTATCAATAAAATGCGGTTATTTTTTTTACAATCAGCTTCGTTCTACGTACATAAATTTGAATATTAGAACATGATTAATCTGAAATGGTTATAAAGGAAAAAAGAAAATACATTTGTTAATGATTATTAAAAAAAAAACGTATCAATTTCAATCAATGTTATGTTGATGAATATTTATTTATTTTCATGTCAGTTTTGGAAAGTAATCAACTGCATCTACTCAAAAGCAGTATTGTTCTTAATCCTTGCTTAATTTTGTGGTGTGTGTAACCCTTGCCAAACATTGCTGTAGATGTTAAGCGTATGTAACAGTAATATTCAAAAAAGTAGTCATGCTTCAAAACACTGTCATGTTAGTGAAATCTACTTTGGTCATACTTTATTCCTACAACAACAGCAAAGACCAAAAAAATTACAACACAGTTCAGAGAGTTTATATAAATAGGATTGTACCAAAGATCATTGCAGCTATTTTATTTCTTTCATTCTGAAGATGCACAAATAGCAGCTGCTCTCAAAAACGCCCTGTAATTACCAGTTATGGGTCACAGTGGGGAGAAGTGAGTGAAGGAGCCAAAGAGAGAAAAAGGAAGGAAGGGAGGGCAAATATAAAGAGAGAGAGCGAGTCACTGTCAATGCACAATTATCTCACCTCACTGGTCTTTCTTGTTGGTCTCCCTCAGTGCGTAAGATCTGAGGAACGCTGCTGCTGTGCTCCAATCAACGGCTGCTGGAGAAGACGTGTGGCATTGGGTCTTGAAACCATGGGCATTTAGTGAAAGAGAGAGACTTTTAAAGGACGCAAGAAGACAAAAGTCAGGATCTGTCTTGTGAATGGAACTTTGTGCCAAAACAACAGAAAAAGGAGAAAGATTTCTGCTGCAGTTTTTGAAGATCATGAAGGTGTGGAGACAGCATGACGGCAAGAAGCAGCAAGCTCAGAGAAAAAGAAGAATTTCTGACAGAGGAAGTTAAATTTTAAAAGTCGATCTGTCTGGATATTTGCTTTTGGAATGATGGACAAATATTGGAATAATCACAGAGGAGGAAAGCAGCCATCATAGAGGTCTTCTTAACCAAAGTCGGACAGAGGGGTGACATGATTTACATTCACGTAACTTCTTCTGTCATGGTCTCCAGTTTATTTTTAAAGCAACACAAAAGATCACTGTGTGGAATCCATCCCTGTTTAGAAGGACTTACTGTAGTGTTCACATGTTTTTCTGTGACTTCTGGATTTCTTTGATACGTAGCAGTTTTTGTTCCTAGATGTCTCAGTCACACAATCCATCAGACACTCAGGGTTTGCTGCAGTCCATGCTGCAGAGACTGAAGCTTCAGCCGGGAACAGAGGGCCTGCACACACCTGTACCCATCACTGCTGCTTCCACATGGGGGCATGATGGTGAGAGAGGAGCATCCAACCTCCAGAAAGTAAACAACAGTCCTGTTAAGGACTTTGGGTTTAGTACTAATGGTATCCCCTCGAAAAAGTTTTGGATCTCTGCTGTGGACAGTAACTTTGGCTTCGAGGGCGGTGAAATACAGCAACCAGGACAAGGATGTGAAGTGGAAAGAGGTCTCACTTCCTTCTCCCAGAAAGACAACATTGATGGTGTCCCGGGTGAGACCAGGGTGTTGGGACAGGCCAAATGGCCAGCGATCACCCCAACAGGAACTAGGCAGCTGTTTCTTTCTAAATCACTCAAGGATGCTGATATCACTTCCTCTGAGAGGACTGATGGGGACCGGGTGAGTTTTGGCAGTTCAGCAATAACAAAACCCTTCCTTCCTAATACAGTCGGTGGGTCAAGCATGGGACTAATTCAGAACCAGGACCAGGGTTTTACAGACAAACCCTATGTGTGGTCCTTGAAGAGCACAAATATCGACGCAGGAGGTCACGAGAATAATGGGTTGAATATGGAAAATGGAGGACTGGGAGTTTTGGCACAAAGTAAAGATGTGCAGATTGTCTCAAGCAGCAGTAGCTCAAGAAGAAACCATCGATCATCTGAGAATAAAACGAGAAGATGGACACAGAGGATTAAGGAGAGATGGAAGGACAGACCAGGGAATTTTGGCAAAAAGGGAAAAGAAGAAGGAGGGACAGCAGCGCAAAAGAGTGAGCAAGGAACTGAAGTGAGTCGTGTGCTTTGATTTTACTTGTTTTCTCATTGACAAAATAAAAAAAAAAATACATCTTGAAGTGAAATTGTAACTTGTTTATTCCACAGATTTCACCCCTGAACCAGGTATTAACAGCAGAAAATATGATCAACGCACCAACTAAGGATGGAGAGAGGATCCTCTATTCACTGGACAGCAGTGATCTCAGTAACACGCTTCCTGCACACACAGAGAGTAGCACCACTGACGGGCACACAAGGTAACCAACTGAAAAATTTTCTGAAAGATTTAAAAAAATATTTCCAAACCAGAACTTTAGTTAGCATGACGCCGGCTAAAAGTTCTCACAGTTAGGTTTTGTTTATTCGTCTCTGGTTCCTAAAACAGCAGCAGTGAGATATGTGAGTTTAGTTTGGGTTGACATTTTTTCAGTCTGATGTGCGTCTCTGGTCTGATGTTCCAAACACACCCCTGTCACTCACAGCAATTGTCATCAACCGTCTGCAGACAAACTTTAATATTTTAAGACGTACCATGAGATTTTTACAACATGCCAAACAAGGATACAACATCCATTGGTGGATGAAGTATTCGGATTCCTAAGCACCAACACAGCAACGTAAAAATACTCCGTTACAAGTAAAAGTTCTGCATGAAAAATACAACTTAAGTAAATGTACATTCACAGCAAAATGTAGTTAAAGTATTAAAGTAAGAGTACTGGTTATATCCTTTTGGCTGATATATTGTTAAATATGATATCATTAGATTATTAACACTGAGACATCAGTGTGTAAACAGCATGTTACTTTTGTAGCTGCTGCAGGTGGAGCTAGTTTTAACTACATTATATAACAGTTTTATATCAAGATACAGCAGATAAATATGAGGGCGCATCGGATGATTACTAGGTGAGGAAAAAGAAAAAACTAAGTTCTGATCAACAAATCCATTTTCAGCTTTGGACTTTTTCTCTAATCTTTGATTTATAGTGAGCTATTGGATCATTCGAACATTTATTGAATCAAAAATAAGTTCAGAGGAAAAAAAAAAAAAAAATCATAATTTGTTGGAGCTGTTAACAACTAATACACATCTGAAATGAGACCATGACTACACACTGATTTTTGTAAATGTCAGAAGACAAAAAGTTTGAAAACCACTGGTTTAATCTTAAATAATGTGTTGTATTTTAAAAGCTTGTTATATTATATATTGTGTCAAATCCTTATCTGAAAAGTAATTAAATCTGAGAGGATGTATAAAGTAGCATCAATTGGAAGTAAGTACAGTATATAAGTAAATGTACTCAGTTACCTCCCACCACTGACAACATTAAACACTGACATCTACATACGCACATATTCAGTGATACTAACCTGTAAAGGATGACTCTTTTCTCAGAGATTAACAAATAAAGTGGGTGTTATTCTATATTTTTCTTAACAGTCTACAAATCACTTTAAAAGACCAAAACCAACAATGTGAGTCCATCTCACCTGTTTCCATGACACTCAGCCCAAAGCACGTTTGTTCCTACCAAAGACATAAATAGACAAAAATAAGTCACACATTTATATTTACAATTTTAAAGGCTCCATAACTACAACAGAGCACGTGTAGCCACACCGGGTTTGTCTGCACTTGCCATTGGGAAGATTGGGAAGTAGCTAGTTTATAAAAATAAAAATTATGAATTGCAAAAACATCAATCAAACAAATATCAGTATATTTGTGTTTAAAATTTAAATAAAAAACACAAATTGGATTAAAAAATGGTCATTACAATCAACAACAGCCTGACTGCAGAGGACATTTCTCCTGTCAAACTGGGTTAGCTGTAACACCTGAACGCTGCATGCTGGGAAAGAGACAGTATAAGAGCAAGTTATAATGCAAGTAGAGAATCTTTTTTTTTTTTTTTTTTTTAAAGACTAGAAAAATGACTGAACAGTTGTTGCAGTATGAATGTAAACTTGACCAATTATATATATTTTTTTAAATAACAAAAAAAAAAAAAATCCAAGTACTGTATACTTTTCAAAAATACTGAAACACATGATGGCAGGTTTCCACAAAGGGGTACATCTCATCTGATTGGGCTGCTAGGATACATTTAAAGAGGCTGTATGGCACCAGGACAGTGTGTGAGGGATTGAGTAAACTACATGTTTAACATAATGAATGAACATGTAACCCTCTGTGATGGTGCAGCCCACTGATGTGTCTGTAATATTTTTAGATGACAATGGAGTTCTATGGCACGGAGGAATGAGCTGTATCAGGTTATACAGACAATTATTGTTAGTAGGATCAACATATTTCTGGTTTTGGTCATTACATGTGTTTTGTTTACAATAGGGAAAATCATCACACTTAATCTTATCTGAGTGAATCTTGTGATTAGAGGTGATATAGATACAGTTGAGTTCCTGATTTTGGTGCTCAGGTGATCACTTCTTTGCAGTGAATTTTTGAGTTTACGAAACATTTTGTCCTGTTTCAGGTCTACCAGTAACTTTGACCTTGGCCTCGGGTCGTTCAGCCTACTGGAGGAGATTGTTAAGGGTCAAGAGTGGGCCAAGTTCCTAAACCCCAACCTTTCAACCAACTCAGCAAATCAGAGACCGTCAGGGGAGCCGCTGATTCAACCTAAAATCCAACCAAATCCTCACGATAGTACTCAATCATCTGGGATTTTGAAAGAGCTCGGAGGTGGGCGCTCCCAGTGGAGCTTTAGAACAGAGTCATCACCTGCTACAGTCTTCAGCGTGGCACAGATATCACCTGATGCTTCCCTGCCTGTCAGCATGGACGTCTCGGAAGGAAAACAACAAGAGTGTGTTCACAGAGGGGCTTACAATCCAGAACCAATGGAAGATGGTCAAAACCAATCAGGCATGCAGACTGGAGAGAGCAGACTGGGACAGCAGCTGAGACCGCCATCATTTGTAGAGGTGAAACATTTACGACTGTTATTTAACAGGAATGAACTCATGTTCCTCCACTTGATATTTAAAAAAATATTTTGCTGTATTATCAGTGTGAAAACATTTTGTTTATACCTTTATCTGTTTTCATCTGCAGCCTGCAGATAATCAGCACAACTCAGCACAGAGGGGCAAAGTGCAGCTCAACAGAAAGAGACAGCATCAGGCAGCAGAGAGGCTTCTCTCTGAGAAAATAAGAGATGGAGAAGAGGCGAACAGAGGTCAGAACAACCTAATACATAATCACAATAATACAATAGTTTCTGCACTTATTTTAACAATGCTGCCACCTAAATTTCCCCTCCATTAATCAATCAAAGATATTTCTTGTGCAGTTGACCAAGGGGATTACTGTCAGTTGTAGCAGTTGTTTTTTTCAGGGATGGGAAACTCAGTTCTCCCTTCTGTCTCTATTTTGCAGAGGGGTCCATATCTTCCCCGAGTCGAACCAGCAGCCATGTGATGGCTGAATCAGGGGAGTCTCAACATGATAACGTCATACCGTTATACATCCTGAACTCACATCCTACCCCTCTGTCTCCAACCTCTTCTAATGATTTTTCTCCCGCACCCCGGGGTGTCCTCAAACACTTCCCATCCCGGGATTCAGAGTCCTCAATGGAAACAGTCACAAAAAGGGTAAGATACTGTGTATCACAGCGCCCCCTTGTGCTAAAAAGAAAAGTCATCAAATCACAAGCTGATTCTAAGCAGGGTTTCAGTATGTTTTCACAAAAGAAAAGTATACAAAAATTATCATTGTGTGGATATAAAAACTCTGAACTGCACGAGGCATTGGTGGTGAAAAGATAGATACCTTAGAAGATACCTTAGAAAACAAAAATAACCACTTTTTCTACCAGAAGTATACTACCAATAACAAAAGAGAGAAACATGCAGTTTGATTGTTTTATATTGAACATGTATTGCATAGAAAATAGTATGTTGATTGCATTTTAACTACACAAATCAGTTTAGTATGAAGGTAAGTACTTACCAAATGCAGTTAATATTTACTGTGCTGTTGTATGGAACTGGGACGTGTCTTATGTTGCAGCTTGATGGACTAGAGATCATAAGTTTTGTTCAAAAATAAGATAATTTAAACAAAATAGATTATTTACGTCACCACAGTAAATGGAAACCCATTCTGAAAAAAAAGGATAAATATTGACCTTTGGAATGGATTAGGAAATTATTCAGAAAGTGACGTACACTAAATTCAACACTTAGGAATGATGACAGTCAGAATGACCTTTGACCTACCCAGTCATTTTCTGTTCATCTTTCCTCTTTGTTTCATTCTCTGAATCAGAGGCGAGTTGAGGAGAACCGCCGGGTCCATTTTTCGGAGGAGTTGGTGACTGTAGTATCTTCGGACCTGGATCTGCATGCCATGGACTCGGAGGAGGATTCAGGACCAGGGGAGGACTCTCTGTCAGAGCGGGAGTGTGAGGTGGAGCAGGCAGTGATCGAAGAGGTGGCACCAGCCCGGCGGCCTGCTCTCCCTGCCTGGATAATGGCCCTGAAGAGGAGGAATCCAGGGAGGAAGCACAGATAGTGACTGTAAAACTAATGACTGTTCAGTCTCACTGACTTGTCTTTCTTAAAGTAAAGAATAATCCCTCTAATGTGGGTGAGATGATTCCGTCCTCTGGTTTTTAAACTGTTTTTTTTTTTTTTTTTTTTTTTAAAGTAACAGTGTTGTGTAAAATCAGACCAGCAGTGAAAAGCCTGAAATCACACAGATTACATCCTCACTTTTAATTTCTCCTCTGAAAGATCAGATTTTTAGACTTAGAAGACAACTAAATACCATGTTACCATAAATCCTGTCTTCAGTGCACACAGCAAGCTTCCTGAGCAGATTTCTTTCCGGACACTTAAAGCACTGCCGTGTGTCTTACTGCTCCTCATCCCACTCCAGACGCTGTTTTGTTGAGCAGCAGTTGTTTAAGGAGTTTAAACTGATGTGTTAGGCTTTTTCAGCTGCATTTGAGGTTCAAACTGAGGTCTACGATGTTCAGACTTTCCTCTCTGTGTGACGACGGGATCATGTGCTGCTGTGACACAACAGCTGCAAGTGATGCAGGGGTTTAGTCAATGCTTGTGTAAATATTGTTCCATCATCTTTTACAGCTTTTATTGGACATATTGTGTGTCCTCCTCCTCCTCGGTCTCACACTGGGCAGCAGCAGACCACTATGTGGTCTGGTGTCTGTGTCACTGATTCGCTCCCCAATATCCTGTCTCTTGGTAATGGCTCCCTGTCCAGCCATCGTCAAAATTATCCCCAGAGGAGGAGAAGTTATGCGAGTTGGCGCTGAAGTAGTGGTTGAAGGCAATCAGCAGTTTCTGATTGATTGCTTCAGCTCAGCCATTTTCTTGATGGGGTCAGAGAGAAGCTGAGTTTCTTCATCTAAAGTTTATTTTTACTCTAAAACCTCATTATCATCCTCATAGCTCACATCAGTTATAGAACAGCACCCTGTGAAACTATGATCAGCCTCTGTGAAACTTTTATTGTGGATGCAGTTGTGTTTTGAGTGAGCATGTTCAAGGTAAACAGAAATATTAAAGGAATAGTTTGGCAATTTAGGAAACGTGCTTCTTGCTTTCTTTCGATGAGTTAGATGTGAAGAATTATTCCACTGTATTTTTTAATCACGCCTGTGCGGTCAAAGTTCCACTTTAGCCCCCTCAGTTTTTGAATGGATTAAACAAATGAGGTATATAATGTTAATTAGTGAACTTAAGACATGCTAGTAGGTCAATTTTGTTACCTCTGTACGAAACCAAGCTAGCTGTTCCCCCCCGGTTTCCTTTGTGCTAAGCAAAGCTAGCCTGCCTCATATTTACTGTACAAACAGAGTGGTATCACTTTTTCTATTTTTTTCTGAAAGTTACCATCCTGTTATATTTTGGATTGGTGCTAAAAAGATGTGTGAACACCCACACTTTGTCTACATTGCCCCCACTCAGTGAAATGCCAGATAACATGAAAAAAATACACAAATAATAAATAAAACCTAAATAAATAAATAAAATAAATAAAGCTCATCTGACATTATCTGCTACTTCTTTAATAGTTGTAAAAGTGTGAGCATGAACATGCACGGTTACAGTAAAGAAACTATTTAATTCTTTCACGAGATGAGCTGCAGCTTCGAGGCATGATCGGAGGCATCATTCAGATAGAGCAGAGTACTTTATAACACTGTGTATTATATTTTGTCATTTCCATTACATGCATTATATTGATTTGTGTTATTAAATTAGTACATTAAAACCTGGTGGCTAACTGCTGTCGATTCCTCTGCGGGCTCCCCTCTCATAAATCACTGTCAGGACCATTAAGAAGCTCTTTAGCTGATCTATTAGTGCCCCGGTCAGTTTATAGTGAAACGAGGGGGTAAGCACAGCGAGAGAAGGGAAAAACAAAAATGTACAGTATATGTGAGTGACAGAAAGGAATTAAAAGATGGTGAATTATATAAATGTCTGAGATGAACATCCAGGACTAAACCAGAGAAATATACATAGAAGAAGAGAGTCATCATGTCTTTGGGGATTGTCTGTTCTAAAAGAGGAATTACATTAGTCCATTTGTCGGAACAGTAGCATCTTCTGTGCAACATTACCCAGAAGTGGACTAATAATGGCCCATTTGTAAACCTCAAACCACACACATGTATCCCACTGATATCCTCTCTCATAACACACACACACACACACACACACACACACACACACACACACACACACACACACACACACACACACACACACACACACACACACACACACACACCAGCATTAACTGTCCTTAAATCATTAGAAGACTTCAGCACTTTTATTTGAGATAAGGGCTGTAAATAATTGTGTGAACTTGATGACAAAGATAATGCTCCAAAATCTCAATTCGTTCATTTTCACCACTGTTTTTAATGTCAAACACATGTTTTCCAATTGTGGCTTTTTCACTGGTAAATGAAAAAGGGGACAAGAGATTTTTTTTTTTCAGCTTTAATATTTCGCTGACAAACAGGAGGTTACAGATCATTGAGGTTAAGTTACTGTAAAATATCTTGTAAAATAAAATTACATACTACAAAACAGCATTTCAATTACTGTATATTTCCCTCTGAGATTAATAATGTTGGAGGTAAGCTTTATTCGAATGGTTATGAGCCGGCAATCTTCTTATTCTTGAATGTGGGTTACTGAGAGGCTCCAGTTTACCAATTATTGTGATGAGCTTGAAGGACACAGTTCTTTTCTTCTGATTCCCACAGGTAGTTTTGAAATTGTGAAGATGGCAGCAACGTTGCCCTTCAGTTCTGTACACATGGCAAATAAAAACTGACAAGAGGATCCTACCAACCAAAAAAAAACCACAATGCTCTCTTGGAAGCCAATAAAGGAAAGAGAAAGAGAAAGGAATGTCCGTGTTTCCATGTTGTTGCTGTCAGTCAGATTGGTTGGTCAACGGTGGCGAGGGAAATGGCTCCAGAGTCATAGGAGCTCTTGATACCTGGTGTGAGTGACAGGTGGCTGCCTGGGCTCTGAGTGAGGCATGCTTCTATCTGAGCGTCTGACACCTGGATGGACAAAACAACGAGGAAAGTATGTTACAAAGCTCTGGGTTCAAGTCAATCTTCTGGGTGCATGATACTATATTATAAAAACCAATTGAATTACCTCTTCAAACTTCTTGGCTTTGTATTGCTCGGCCCCTTTCAAGAAATTTAGCAAGATAATATCACAGAGAACCGTACCCTGCCAACACATACGAAAATATGAGTAATGACAGCTGACAGTAAGAATAAAAATACATTTTAGCCTGATCATCACAAATTCATACCAGTCCAATCGAGGTGAAGGCAGCTACCAAGTTGATCAGAGTTGGGATGGTGTTGAACTTCCCTGCCTGGAAGAGTTATACAAGAAGAGATGGAGTCAGTTTAGGTGAAATAAGTTGTCTCTCCAGAATATTTACATTTAAAATTAAAAAATAATTATATTCAACTTATTAAAAGCAGTTTCATTGATTATTGAAAAGCACCTGTTCAGACACTGATTTCAATTAGAAACAGTTACTGCCAAGGACGGAAAATGTAAAGTTTTGGTTTGACAATTTGAAAAATACGCTTATTTTCTGTCTTGTGGACAGTTAGATGAGAAGATTGATGCTGCTCTCAAGTCTGTACAATAAAAACTAAGCTACTTATGCAACCAATAAGTGAAAAACTGCCTGGCAAGGTTCAATGTTTAAAATGTTCACCTACAATTTCGCATAATTCTTAAAAATACAGAAATATAAAGAATACAAGTTGAGGTTTTAGAAGGTAATAATGTGTGAAACAGTCCAAATGTTTGCTTCCGTTTCACGTCAATGCTTAACTTAGCTAATCTTGCTCCATTTTCAAGACCTAAAATGTCAAACGATTTCTTTAAAGTGTTTTCAATAGCAAGTAGTTCCTGCTAAAGTGACACAGCAGGCAAAAAAACAAACATTTCCTTTTTGTTCCAATTTGGATGAATTTATGATATTATAAAACATTTAAGTGTATAGGGTTTAAAAAATTGCAATAAAAAAAAAAGGTTTGAATGTGTTTTAATTCAACACAAACACATGCATATTCATTGATTAGTGTTATTTCAGACAACTCACATTGCCAGTGACCATGATATCAAAGTGGATTGCAAAAGCTTTGTGAAGAGTCCGAAATTCAGTCCCGTTCTCCGTCTTGAAATATTTGGCAAATCTGTATTTAAAGAGAAGAAAAAAGTGCTTAAAGAATAATAAAACAACAACAACAACAAAAAAACTGAGTAGACATCAAGAGGAAAAAAAACAGCTTCCCTACCTGAAGTTAAACCCTTTGGAGACGTTATTCTTTTCAAATGGAGCATCCAGTCTCGTAAAAGAGTATCGAGGTACACATTTCTCAATGTCTAGGTCCAGGTTACATTTCCACTCAATGTTTATCCCTATTTCTCCCCCCTGAGAGATGATTAGGAAAAGAGAGACACTTGTACATATGTATTCAGATGTAGCCTTCCTTATAGCCTCAGACTAGTAATAATTAAGGTTAGGTCACACCATAAAGTGTTAAAGTGAAAATGATCTGTCACCAAATTACTTGGTGACAACTTGATAGCTAAGAGGCGAGCTGTGGACCGTAGCTGGTGAGCTCCGCTGTTATTCCCCCTGCTGAGCTTGCTACCGTCAGTTGGCAAACATGTCTCATCACCAAGGGGACCATAAGTTCATCCAGTTCATTATTAAAAGACATTTGTTCAGTGGAGTCTTGTCTTCTAATCTCTAAAAAAGAGGAAGTTAAATAAAAGTGAAATAAAAGTGGATGGAGCAACACATCAAATAAGATAGAATAGCTGTGCATACTTTGGACTGCCCAGCTCTCTGTTATTGCCAAGTTCAGCCTTGTCAAGGCGTATTGCTGTTGGTCACCAGCACAAATTTACAGATCAAAGATGAACCAAAGACAAAAGTAAAAAAAAATGGAGGTCTTTCCATTAAAATGAATTAAATTTGCCACCAGATTTAACCATTTTAGATGCTGGCGTGACTACAGGCCATCAGTTAAGACAAGAGAAGGAAGGTGAGGACAGGTCTATGTGTGTGAGGGTCAATCAAAAAGTTCAGAAACTGCTACTGTTGCGCTTGAACAGTGTGCAGCACCGTGACTTGCACTGAGCAGGGGGAAGCAATAAACTTTGAGTAGGAATTCTAAATCACGTCATTTGATCAACATCCGCTCCTGAGTTACACACGATTCTGTGACCATTGTGACATCAAAGTGTCAAATTTTTGGGGAACAGAAAAAATTTGCAGGGAGCCAAATCTTCACGGCTTCACTGCTGTCAGCTTTCTGAAGAATTTCAAAGGTCTCTGGCGCGGATTTCTTGAGTTTGACACAAAACTCGGTGTGCTTTCTGCTCAAGTCCATGGTAACGTCGCAAATGCAGACGTACCAGTGGTCACAAAAACCTGTGCAACTCAGATGCTGATGTTGATCAAGCGACGAAACTTGGAACACTTACTCATAAAGGTTGTAGCATCCCCCTGCTCTGTGTGCCTCGCTGTGCTGCACTGCGTTTGCATGCAACAGGAACTGTCTCTGAACTTTTTGATTGACACTTGTATAATTTAGATCTGAAACTCCTTAGTGACAATGTTTTTCATACATGACAACAAAACTATACTCGTGCTTAAGTCACAATTTTAGAATGTAGAATTTATGAAAATAAACTTTGAGACCTTCTCTGACAGGCCAGTCACATTCTGTTCGGTGAAGTTCAACACATCCCCCACTCGGAAGATGGGACATAAGGGGTTCAGCTCAGGATGGTAGGTACAGTTCTTGATCTGCTCAGACGTCATTGTGGAAGGAATGTTGCCTCTGAGAGAGGAAAAAGTTAACGTCATGTATTAATGAAATACCTTTTTGTCACTTTTTTTTTAAGGAGCATGTATGATTACAATGATATTATTTATACTTTTGTGCTCTCATCAATTCACCATTTGACATTTCCAGCTGCTACAATTTAAGAATTTCTGTGTTTTGCACACCTGTTTCTACCTACCTGGTGACATTGAAGCGTGGGAAGCGGATACTGTTTTTGATGAAGATGGTGAAGTTGTTCACATCCAGCGTCGGTTGGCTGGGGAGGACGTTAACAGGAAAGGATGGGTGAGGACGACAGTAGAGATTTTCAGTGAGGAAGATGTTGTCTGGTGCAAAAGCCTATCTGTGTGTTTGCTTATGTGTTTAAATCTTACATCACGACATCGTCGTCCTCGGCTGGACACCATCCTTCAATCTCACACTGACCATTGGACTCACTGAAGTTCTTAAGGCAAGTACCTGTTATTACACCTGGTGTGTGAGACAGAGACAGAGAGGAAATATTGTGCTGAATTCTGTGGAAAGATGTGCCCTTTTTTTTTTAGTTCATACTCTTTGTACAGTCAATATTCTGCTAAAAAGATGCTTGAATAAAAGAATAATATTTTTTTTTAAAAAGGCAGTAAAGTGCGAGGTTCCTTGTTGTGAAGATGCAAACTGCACATAATTTAACCAGGAATTAACATGCTTTTAAGTTTTCTGCATTATAATACAGCAAAGGTAAGCAAAATATGTGGAGAACACAATAATAGGCATAAGTGCATTTTTTTGATACCAGAAAGTACCAAAGCACTTCAGTGGGTGCCATAAAAGTTTTGAAGTTCAGCACCCAACCTAAAACACGGGTCAGGTCATTCTCCGATACCAAATATCGTATGACTACAAAATAATTGTAAAATTGCAATAATGCCATAAAGGTCTCTTACTATAAAGAGGACTTTGTCAACCTGAACAAAATCAAAAGTGAAGTAAAAAATATTAAGAAATTATTACGTTACTTAGTAAAGCTACATATCATATTTCCTGAGACCAAGTTTTTTTATAACGTCAAAAGCTTTTTCACCATTCTGTTTTTCACATGGCATCTGCTCATCTATCAAGCCAACAAATGTGAAAAAGATATTCACAGATAAACACATAACAGATGCCATTGTAATCTTAGCGTTGGTAATAATGTAAAAGTTTCTCTTGAAGAAATTAAACTCACCGGTGGAGTGGATGGAGCCAAGCCGCTCCTGACAGTCTTTATCTGTGTGACAACCAAAACTCTCCGCAGTCTGTAACACACAACACACATCTGAGCCTTACTTAATGTCTTCTTCCATTGGTTCAATATTTGGGGTTCAATATTTGGGGTTCAATATTTGGGGTTTAGGTGTCCAAAGATTTTTTTACACAAAATAATACATACAGTACAGGTACACCATATAAATAAATAAATGGTAATAATGAGACCAGTTAGAAGATCAGTTCAGTATAGAAGACTGCTCAGCTCAGGTGCTTTGATTACATAAAGGTGGAGATACTTTTGATCTATCAACCTACGTCCACGCTGTCCTGCCTGTGAAAAATCCTAAAATCAGGAGTCAACTAGTTTGTTGTTTATGTAAATAATCTCTTTCTCTAACAGGCTTCAATCTGTGGTTGCTGATGGTTTCAAATCAAGTCCAAAGATGCTCGATAACCGTATCACTCAATATGACTCAGTTATTTACTGTATTTTGTACAGACAATAATTATAAAGGCTCTAACCAGGCCAAAAAAGTCAACATGTGCATTATAAATGAGCAGATTTCCTATTCTTTTGTTAAAAAATATCTCAACATCAGCCCCTTTAACATGAAGGTTAACATTGATAAAATGCTTCAAAAAGGTTTTGGGAGGTGATTTAAGCCTTAGAACGTCACGCCGGCGGTCATGAGAGGACCTCCCGACATGCAAAAGCCCCGTCACATTTGGTCTTGAGCTGAGATATGTAGATCTGCCTCAGGATGTGAGGCAACACTCTGGCTCAAAGGGAAAAAGAAAGACATCAACACAGCAAGGAGCCCATGAAGGGCTTCAAACGCAGTTAGTAAAACTAATGGGTAATAAGTGAAACACGGCAAAAAACAGGGATCTGAATGTGTCCTCACCTCTGCACATCGCCCTTGGAACTGATTTTCAGTTAAGATGAGTCTGGTAATGATGCAGAACACACCTGAGCCCTAAAACACATCACAACATTTATGGTACACCTAGTTTTTATGTAATGCTATGCAGTGGTGCCTCACATATTGTGAGCACATTGCACTAATCACCTCATTAATTAACCGCTTGTTCATCATTACAAATGATTTAAAAAAAACACATAACCGCAGATGCTGGCTCACTAAACTCACATGGCAGTTTCTGCCAGTCAGATACTTTACCTGCACCACAAGCCACCGCCAAACATTTCACTCAATCTGAAAGAGGCTATGTGTGTGGTCTGATAGGGTACCTCAGACAATGTTTAAACATTAGGTCAAAGGTAATAAGAGACATATTATCAGGTCGCATACCTGAGGGGGGACGATGTAGTCGGCTACATCCATCACATGGTCTTGATGGTAGCCAAAACCTTTTACTTTGGTCATCACAGAGGACTCGATGCCGGTGTCGGTCACCTGATAAGCTTTCTCTTTGATGAAGACCCAGCTGCAGACAAAGAAGACAACACAGAGGATTCAAGAGGACGTCGAGAGTTCAGTTTCAGAAATATAAATATCAAGAGTCTTGTTTCTGGCTGCAATTAACTAAAAGTCAAAAAAACTTTTCATTGTATTTACCCTCCAGTTTCAAATCACATAAAGTATTTCTTTAGGTGGTGAAAAATGTCTTTTTGTAATTTTGAGTAAATCAATCCCTTAAAAGCTTTTATTCTATTTCTGCTTGCTAAGGATGAGATATAATAACAAATCACAATTACACACAAAATATGAAAAAAAAAAACAGACCACTGACCTGACAAAATACGTGATGATGAGCGCCTGCATGATCCGGTTAATGATACCCACAGACCAGCTCTTGACCACCACTGACTTTGTGGTCTCATAGGTGAAGAAGTCCGTAACGTAGCCCCACGCCCAGGAGGCCATGACTGCTCGTCGATTCGTCAGGGAGCGACGCCTCGGCACTTAAAAAGCCTGAGAGAAAAGTGCAACTCCTCTTCAGCTCCAACAGGTGCCGTCTTGGAAGTGCAACCCTTTGAATGTCAAGAAATTTTCTCCCGGTTCTGATCAAAGAAATGTGGTCCTAAACTTCAAACCAATCGTATCTCTCCTAAGCGTGGCCTGTGTTCATCTGCTTCATTGCATATTTGATTCCTGAAGCTCACTGTCTCTCCCCTCTCCCTCCCCGTCTTTGATTCACTGGTTTATGACACCAACTGGACCTCCCCTTCTTCACTCAAACGAGCGAGAGGAAATGGTTTCCTCTGTCTCTTCTTTTTCCACCACAAATCCCCATCTCCCATCCCTCTTTCCTCCACATCTCTGGGCTTAAATTGAAAACACACTAACAACGCACAAACATGTACAATTAGACACCAACCGAAATATCATACATTCACTTTAATTTGCTCTGGACACATTTTTTTTAAATCCTACCAGTGGGTTTCTCATATTTTGTATCACTTCATTCATGTCTCAGTGTTAGTGTGTAACTCAGAGGGAATCTAACCCCCCAAACCTGCCCATTTCACTCACAGTACCGTGAAACACTCAACAGGTTGAGCTGGTTAAAAGCTGCAAGCTACAAAATAAATGACCTGTTTATCGGTCTGCTTTATTTAGTGGTTTATTTCACAAGGTAGCAAACATGAAAATACGTTGGGCCAGACAGAGATGGTCCAAAGGTAGATTTTATCTGTTGGACTTTGCCTGATGTTACGCAGGTTTTCCCCAAAATGTTACATTACATTAAATGAAATGTGACCAAGATTTAGGTGGACTGCTCCTTTAATCAGGGACTTAGTGTGGATTCCATCTGAGATCAAGTTGTCCTGTGGTTCTTTGAGCGCTCAACTTGTCGGATGTAGCCATTTGTACAAAAAGTAATCCTCCACACAGAAAAATGGTATGTCATTCAAATTTGTCAGTTTTTGTCACAAGGTTTTTTCTCATCATTATTTTTTTTTTTATTTGCTTTTATTAGATATATACTTTGAGCTGGAAATGCGTTTGTGCATGTTATGCATTTACAGAAGGAAGGAAGGAAGAAAAAAGATAACAGAGAGAGAAAGAAAGAAAGTATGAAAGAAAGAAAGAAAGAAACTAACAAAAAAGAAAGAAACAAAACAGAAAAACAAAGAAACAAAGAAAACAGAGAAAGAAAGAATGAATGAAAGAAACAAAGTAACAAACATGAAGTTTGGACCTAAAATGAATCACTGCATATTAATAGAAATCCTTTTTTTTTTTCCACAATCTGGGATGAGAGAATGTTTTTATTTCCACTGCTGAATATGTTTTCCTGCTTATTCTGCCTCATGAAAAAGTGCCATGTTTTACAAATATATGTAAATAAATGCTGAAATGTTTTAGGAGGTTTTAAGAAGTGTGTCTGAATACTTTTGACCAACATGTAGGAGGGTTGTTGTTTCTTTAACTTCACAAAGAGGCCCGATTGGAAGACAACCAGCACCATTTATAGTGTCTTGAAGTGGATGTTAAAAACTTATGAAAATGTCGTAGCTTTAAATGAAACACTCAAAGAAATCCAAAGGTTCAATATTTCTCCATTAAACATACTTTTGTCACATTTCTGGACATCAGTTGTATAGAAGAAAGAAATCTGACTCTATACTTACTAATCTAAATGTACTGTAATAAATTACAAACTGTGGTATTGTTGACAACTGTGCAATAATTGCGACATATGATACGACGTGTTCTCGATACACCCAGGAGGACCAGCACCATTACAGCCTTTCACATCAGGAAGATAATGCAATGCAGTGACAAAGTGTGTGTGTGTGTGTGTGTGTGTGAGTGTGTGTTTGTGCGTAGATGTATATGCCGAGACAGTTTGTCATTTCTTAAGTGGGTCCATTATGTTTGCGGTCAGTTAATGGTAACCTAATACAAGATAAGAAACACATAAACACACATGCATGCAATGCACGTAGTAAGAAGAACACAAGCTTTCAGGCTATGGTTAACTGTAACCTTAATCAGAAATACATACTGGAAGCATTCCTGTAATGGCCAGTGATACTGTGAAACTTTAACATCTGTAAACACGAGACAACATTTGTCAGAATGGGAATGTGGACAAGCTTTGACTATTAGTGAACTGGATATGTCGGTGAACGAGAAAAGAATTGTGATCATTATGTCACAGGAAGGGATTGACGTAAACACAGTCCCACTCAATCCTTCTCTGAGCGCTACATTTAGGACATGCCAGCACACAAATGTTCCAAGACCTCAAGAAAGAGGAGCTACACGGTCTCCATGTCACTGACAACTTGCCATGAACCACTATAGAGACATTCACGTTCTCCAGAGGATGGCAGCCTTACTTTTCCCATAGTGCTACCAGCATGTCAAAGTGTTCATTCCCTCCGATATATCTACATTTAACAAAGGAATAGGCACACAGTTGTATATATTCATAATTCCCAAAAGATGAATCCTGATGACTTTGAATCCCTGACTTTAATCTTGCATCCCCATGAGATTACATTTGTAGTTTTGAGGGAAATGTCTCAAGCAAGCGGTAACATATGGAGCTACAAAAAAAAAAAATGAAGCAGAAGTGCCCAAAAACTGCAGTTCCTTGAAGGGCCACTTGAGTCTGGCTCCAAAAGCAAGTCAATCCAAACAACGTCCATGTTAAAATGCCCTTACTTTACTGCAAAAACAAATGTTTACAGCCTGGTACAAAGGTAAGCCTTGGTCTCTGTAACTAATTTCCCCATTCATGACAGTTACACAGGGGGCTTGATCCGGCCTGCCTTCGTTCCTTCCAGGCGCCACCTCTTTATAGCTGGAACCTCCCTGAACTGAACTTTAAAACCTCCTTAGGAAATCCACAAGCGACATCACGGGAGTTATGTCAATTTTTTTATATACAGTCTAGATTTCCTGTTGTTCAGACATTCATGTTCCCCTCAGGGTGATCACTTTGGTGATACCTCAACCTTTCATTTAGTTCCATCATCAAGTCAAATGTTGTCCAATACTTTGGTTTACCAAATATCTGAAAACACTGACAATCCCATCAGCCTCGGCTGTACTTTGGTAAACCCTGGCATGCTAAGAGACTTAAACTGCAATCAGAAATAGCCGTGTCTTTGTGAGCATTTAAAGGTTCAGTCTGCAGGGATTTAAGAGGATCGACCGGTAGAAGTAGAATATAATATTCATGTTTATGTTTTAATTTGTGTGTAACCACCTAAAATGAACTGTTTTTCCGATTTTGCATTACAATAGAACGAGCCCTAACAATTATATTTAGATGAGGATCCCTTTCCACGGATTGGGACAGATTTCTACAGAAGCCCAGAAGGGACAAACCAAACACCGACTCTATAGAGGAACTTCTGCATTTTTTTTATTTTTTTTTTATTGTACTCTATTAATCCCCGAGGGGAAATTCTTTCGCTACAGCAGCATCCCGAGGGGGAGCTGCTGCAACAGGCTGCCACGACCGCGGCGCCAACCAACCTGAGGTGCATGTTTTTGGGTGATGGGAGGAAGCCGGAGAACCCGGAGAGAACCCACGCAAGCACAGGGAGAACATGCAAACTCCGCACAGAAAGGCCCAGGACAGGATTTGAACTCGGAAACTTTTTGCTGTGAGGCGACAATGCTAACCACTGCACCACCGTGGCCACCGCAGATTCTCTCGCGCGCTTTGACAGGGCACGCGTTTTCAGTTTGTCACTATCTGCCACCTCAGCACGAGATGCCTCTAAATCCTACACACTGCTCCTTTAACTCAAAACCACAGTCGTACCTACTCGCAGCTTCCCAGAGCTGCTTCACGACGTCAAAGCTGTCACTTCATGAGCCTGGTAATAAACACGAGGGGTCTTACTCAGGACATGTAGTTAGTGCTGCAGCAGGAGGCACAAGAAGAGGAGCACCTTCTCGTCAAGCCCAACACTGTCAAAGTGGAAGGAAACCTCATTTCCGGTGGTATTTGCCTCTTATAAACCACACTCCTGACCACCCCATACTTAGACCTCAGCCTCCTGTTTAAAACCGCTGGCTCTCTTAACTGTTAGCTGTGACGTCATTTACCACACACACACACACACACACACACACAGTCGCAGACCACACGGCGTGTTTAAATGAGCACAACGTGCCAGTGTATAGGAAATAAGAGGGGATATCTTGGGAGTAAAACTACACAAACAGCTGGTTTTTCTTTAACATAATGTAGGAGACTCACAAACTGCTGAGGCATTCCTACCTCTCATGATGAAAATGACAGTACGGTTTAGTATATGAAACCCTTCATTTCTTCCAGCGGATCTGGGACCATTTTCTTTTATCCGCAACAACAACAAAATAAAATGATCGACAAATTAAAAAAAAATACTTAATGTGTAAAACTATATGTGCATAATTTTGGGTACTCGCGTGTGTTCAGATCCACGTAGGAACAGCAGGCACTTTGAACACGTGTACTAAAATGTAAAAATATGTCACATTCCTTATCATCCATTTACAGATTGTTAAATATGTGAACTGCCTGTGGACATATCTATAACATTTGCAAGTGAAGTTTTGAATGGTAAATAGTAAATGGTCTGCACTTATGTGGCGCCTTGTTTTTTTTTACCTTTGCAGTGTCTACTTTGCAGATTTTGCCTCCCTTTCACACATACCTTAACCTTTGCCTCCCAGTGCTGGTGGGAAAGTGGGACTTTTGGGTTTTCAGTGAACTCAAAGTGGGAAAGTTGTTTTTCTAAAAAAACAAAAACAAAAAAACAAAACAAACACAGAAGAGCTGATCACCCCTCAATAACAACACACACATTTACCCACTATAGACACAACACAGTAGCCTATAACTGTAAATACAGGTTTAAATAAACTACTGCTCGGCAGCGGGCTTGATCTTCTGCTGGGAAGACAGCCAGTCAAGGATCCTTTTTACAAACAGCAGGTTGAGGTTGACCGCAAACAAAAGTACGTTAGCATCTAAAGCACAGACGGGGAATAATAATTGCACTGCATTTATTTTGCAAAAATGCTTGACAATCTGCTTTTCATTCACACACACAGATGGCAGCGATCAATTCTACATGGTGCCACGGTGTCTCTCCCCAACGACACACATCTGCACACAGACAGGAGCCACCTCCGCCATTAATGTTTTTTTAAATCGCTCAAGAGGTATTATGCAAGTGGCTGTGTACAAACATGAAAAACAAAAACAAAGTGAGGATTTATTGAAAATGATGCATTTATTTATTTCAGCCTGAAAACATGATATTGCAAAACACAAATAAATCCCACCGAACTGCTGTTTTTAAAATGCTCTACATGGGAGGAACAACATGGCTTCACATCTGCTGCTCTCTGCATCATCCACAATAATCAACTATTGACTCCTACAAACCTCAGAGCTAATTGAACTAAAACAACCATATCCCAGGTTTAGCTGGAAACCCTTGGGGAACTCGAATGGTACACCAGTGTACCACTTTTTCTCTGAGCTCAAACATCGCGAGTTTCCAGAGTCATTCACAAGATGTAACTTTGTACTCTTCAAACTAAACATGTAGAAAGGAAAATTACAACTCAAGTCTGTTGGTTTGTCTGTCGGTGTGATATCAACACAGAGAGTATAAATGCTTGGTCCTTGGTTTGAGTGTACGATCTGTAAAAGTATGTGTTTAGTCAGAATCTTCCTCCGAGCTGGCAGGTGTGGACACGGCCTCTTCCTCCTCTTCGTCTGATTCCTGCTTGAAAAGAAAGTATCAAAAATGAGATGCGACTGTTGACAACAAGACAACCTTCTGTAATTTTAGGGATTGTAAAAATATGATAATAATATAAAGATGAGCTTATGGTATCAGTTTCAGTAACACTGGAGTAAATTGAGGCTTATGATCAGCATTTTGAGTTTAAGTCAGGGGTTAACAAGCTGGTGTTCAGTCTGCAGGATTTAAGAGGACCTACCGGTAGAAATGGAATATAATATTCATGATTATGTTTTAATTTGTGTGTAACCACCTAAAATTAACTGTTTTTCGATTTTACATTACAATAGAACGAGCCCTAATAACTATATTTAGATGAGGGTCCCCTTCCACAGATTGGGACAGATTTCTACAGAAGCCCAGAAGGGACAAACCAAACACCGACTCCATAGAGGAACTTTTGCATTTTTCGTGGCCACCGTAGATTCTCCATCAGCTTCACTGCAGCTATTATTTTAAAAGTCTCTTCTCTTCTTATCGTAAGGTAATTTGGACGTCCGGATTCACGCAAGCGTGAAACACACTTGACGAGAGCAGCAATTGAATTGTTCTTCAAAGTGCAAAACTTTCAGTTTTGTAGCTACAAGAAGTCCGACTGTCGTTTCCCTTCATTAAAACTAAATATTGACAATTCACTTCGAACTGCAACAAACATCTATATTATACATTAGCTGTTTGGTCAAACTGCCAAGTTAATAGAAATAAACAAACAACCGCTTTATAGCCTGTAAGAGCCTAATTTGTACACAATTACTTCAGTATTTTTCAGTTTATTTGTTAATAATGAGAACGGGAATATTACAACAACTCTGATTTATTTATCGCGGAACAATTAGTACAAATCGATGTTTGGATATAGTTATTGTTTAAATGTGTAATTTCACCAAGTGACCGCATCTTGGCTAAATATTCTGACAACAAAGGGAAATCAATTCAAATCAAATGTGCAGTTATCGAGGTCATGTTACAGGCACAAGAATGCAAAAGAGCTTTTGATGAGTTAGTAGAAAGCTGGCTGAGCTAAGAGTTGAAAAACAAAAGGTCCACTCACCGCAGGGCGGAGACGGATTACAATGTTTTTGCCTATTCAAGAAGGAGCCGCCGAGTTTCAAGAGATATTTTTGAAATATTCATAAAATAGCAAATTGCATGTATAATGCAGATCACGGTGGGGACAGGTTGGATCATTTCAAATGTCATCATTGTTGGGCTTTATTGCAGAATACTCGATGTCGCAGTACAAGTTAAAACCAGGTTTTAAACCTGCTAACCAATAAAAAAATGTGTTTTGTGATCCAAGTTTGATTTCCCCTACGTCGCTCAAAACACTCTTCGCTCTGACTGCAGTGTGTGATGTCTGAATGTCGTGGCGAACAAAGAGAAACACGCAGACAGGAAGGTTATGATACTGGCTCCTGCTGCAGCCTGTCTGATGAGGACATTTATCGTTACTGGCTTTACCTTCTTCTTCCGCTTAGACTTGCTCTTGTGATCAGAGTCTGACGAACTCTCGCTGGTCTCGATGAACTCCCGGCTCTTGAAGCTGTCGTTGCCGCCGCCGCCTCGCTCCTTGTCCTTATCCTTATCCTTATCCTTGTCCTTGTCCTTGTCTTTGTCTCCCCCGACAGACTTCCTCTTCTTCTCGTCCTTTTTGCCTCCAGATTTCTTACTCTCCCTAACGGGTAAAGGGTGGGGAGAAAAAAAAAAAAAAGGTTAGACATGTCTGAGACTGGCTGTATCAAGGAAAAAAACAACAACAAAAAAACATGAGTTCCTGTGTTGCAAGATTTACTTCTTGGAACTGGAAGTTGATCCTCCACCGCTCTCTTTGTACTCTTTCTTTGCTTTGTCATATTGCCTCTTTGCCTCGCCTGCCTTTGTTTCCCACTCCTGAGAGAAACAGAGAAACAGGAGAGTTTGAATCAATACAACATCATGGAGTACATGGATAAGGACCGGACACATCACTGGTTTGTCTTGAAACTCTCCTGTTCTGGTTAAAGACCCACTTTTAAAACTTTTATATGATTCTTTTGCAGCTTTCTAAAATGAATTGTATCAAGATCAATAATAGTTACATTCATTTTTAACTCAACTAGACATCTTTTAACGGCCATCTGCTTTATGTATGAATTTCCTCTCCAAAGTTTAAAACGTAACCTATTACGAGACACTCGGAGTTTGCAACAATATCAGATAACAGTCTTAAAATGTAAACTGGATTTATGTGATAATTCTGTGTCGATTCCCCACTGGAAGCGACCACCGTCATTATACACAGAGCGATGATAGCCACCGAGAGTAAAACTAAATCAAATCCTCCCTCTTCATCTTCATCTTCCTCCTCACCTCCTTATCGTCTTTGCCCAGTTGTCTCCACATCTCTCCGGCCTTCTTGGAGATCTCTGTGATGGAGATGCCCGGGTTCTCCGACTTGATTCGCTCTCGGCTGGAGTTGAGCCACAGCATGTAGGCACTCATCGGCCTCTTGGGACCGCCGGTATCCTTCTGCTTCTTCTACTCAGAGAGAAAGCAATATATACCGTTTTTACAGCACAGCGCGGTCTACACATGTCTGTGAATTTAACTTAATGTCTGAATCTTGTCATATTTCAACCCTAATATTTCTCTCCAATTTGATCTTTCGCCCAGCAGCTCTCTGACCTCTTTGCGTGGCTTCCTTTCTCTCTTTTCTTTCACCACTTTGGCTTTTTTGGCCTTTTTCTTCTTGGCACTCTCATCTTCGCTGTCGTCCCCTTCATCGCTGCTGTCGCTTGCTGAGGCATTGCTGTCGTACCTGTTTGATTAGAGGGTGGTAGAGAAGTTAAGTCAGCTGGCTGAGACAAGCCAGAGAGAAATAATAATAATAATAAAAAATTTAAAAAAAAGCTGGGGGAGATGCAAGTTAGTGCTTTTGTCTGAAGTTTTACAACTGGTGAACAGGTTAATGAAATTGTAGGAGAAAGCCACTTACTCTTCTGCAATGTCATCATCTTCCTCTCCAGGGTTGAACGACTCATCTAAAGAGAGACGACAAGGAATTTCACAGTCAACCCTATCGATCTTCTCAACATACTCTCTCTACCTCCGTCATACTGAGGCTGTTACTCACCACTTTCGCCATCGGATTCGTCGCTGTCGTTGCCCTCCTCCCTGATCTTGCCCTCAGCCTTCATCCTCTCCAGGTAGGCATCATGCTGGTCCTCATCGGAGTCGCTGTACTCGTCAATTTTACCCTTCATGCCCTGAAAGTACACTGCAAGGTCAAAGAAACCCTCCACAAACCAATACAGCAAAGAGGAGTCTCTTAGGGGGCAGTGACCTCATTAGGGGTAATAAAACAGAGTAACAGGATTCTATTCCGTTTTCTTTTAAGTATATCATTTGTTTTTTTTCTCTTTTCTCTAATTTCTGCTTTTTTGTTGTGAATTACAGGATCATTTTTGGTGTTTCAGGCCTTTAATCCGTCTTTGTCTGAATGGTATGTGATGGAAGCGGATCACAAGTAGACACTGGTGGTCACTGAGAGAAAAAACATCGGAAACCACTTGACTAATCAAATAATTGACTAATTGTTTTAGTGCTAAATCAAATCAATTACCAGCCCATGTGGTGTGGTTAAGTGAATTTGTGACATTTTGGCCTGAATTTGAAGTTTAATAAGGACATACAGCAATTCAGCAAAACAACTTCCTCTTCAGCAAAGTAACAGGTAAAGCACTAAAAAGGCTGGATTGTGTTGTGATGTCATCGTGACCACCAAAGTGAAACTATTCCCTTCTCCTCCCCACATGGTCTTTCCCATCTCAATGCATCAGTATCAATGTCTGACAGGAAACAGACAAATGACAGTCCAGAGACGCTGCTATTAAAACAGGAAATGGAGAGCAGGTCAATTCATTTACGTTGACCTACTCCGCTGACCCCGTCGCCATAGCAGCAGACGGCCTCATTACCAGCAAAAAGGAGTGGGTTTTTGGCTACGTTGTCCGACACACCGGGAGCTTGTATATGTCAACAGAGCATTATGGGTAATGCAATCAGCGCTGCCTATGTTCGGCAGCGGTCATGATGACAACTGTGTCGAGTGTTACAGCACACCAAAAGCCCCCCCGGCCACACATTAGTCAGCATAATGCAAAACAAAAACACACTCATCGAAGTTATCAGTCACACACTCTCTCACCCCCACGACGCATGATTAGTCATAAATCACAGCAGATTTATCAGGTTCAATTGACAGTATCAAACCAAATCAACGTTATTGGACACAATCCTCACAACACACACACGCGCACACACACCCACACACACACACACATACACACCAGTGGCACGCCATGCGAGCAGAAATCACTCCACACTGATAAAATCAAATGCCTAATCCACACATGACGCCCGTGACCATACCCACCTTTTTCTACAGGGGTACAAGGACAGACACACAGGAGAAGGGCAACAAGCATCAATATCTGGGATGGAAGTCTCACAAAACATGTTTAATATCTTTTTTTTTTTTTAACAAACTGAGAGGTGCTTGAGTGACTGATGCGTTACCTCTTTGAACCCTCTGTTCTTGATGTTGAGCTTCTTGGCGTTAACAAAGTCAAACAGTTTGCCGTACTCTTCTCTGAAAGGAAAAGAGAGGGGGGAAAAAAACAAACAGGCTTTTTGTATTTTGGGATGGAATTCATTGTACGGGTTCAGGGCTCGGCAATAAGATTAGGACTCTACATTACAACAAGTAACTTTACCTCATCCACTGACAGCATGTTAAACTAAGTGTAATTACCTTTTCAGGATAAAATGAGAATCACAATTTCTTTGCTTAGAATTGACATCACAATTGTCTCGGAAATTATTTTTTTTCCAAAATAAATGTTAAATGAACTAATTTACCTGATACAAAAGGAAAGTCAAAAGAATTTAAGGGTGCCTAATGCAGGACATCAACTTTCGAAACCAGCCTAAATGCAGCAGCTTCATGAATCTGTCACTGAACATAAAACAATCAAGTTCAGTCTCATGTCTATTTATTAAATACAACAAGTATTTTTCTGTGCCTTTTCATTTTCTTTCTTTTCCTCACTCACTCTGCCTGTTTTTTTTATTGTTGTTTTTTTTTTACTGCGGTTTTCTGCTGCTCTTCATCACGTCCTGTAACCCAGCGTTGTTATTGAGAGAGAGTAACGCTTGTTTGGATGCAGCTGATGTCCCGAATAAAAATGCGAAAGAATCATTGGCATTTACAAATGATACTGTATAGAGGCGTGAATCGAGATCGCGATTTTATTACAATTCTTTGCGAAGCCCTAATTATAGTTGATGGAAATACTGACATGTTTAACATCCAAAACGGGATGCTAAAATGTTTCATAACTTTAAAAAAAAATAAAAAATAATATATATATTATTGTTTGTTTCCTATCACATGATGTGGTATCTTCTTCAATCACACCTGGATTATCTTCAATATACACATAAATATGAATAACCTGGTATGAGCTATGTAAACATCACATCCCGAATGTGATCAAAAACAGGATGAGACGCTTAACGGGATACTTGTGTGCGTGAAAAGGTGTGTTTTCATGACAGATCTGCTCCTGTGCAGCCTTCTCACCTCTCAATGCTGCTGAACGTATACTGGTTTCCCTGCTTGGTCTCAATCTCAAAGTCAAAGGAGCGCGTCGTGGTGGTGCCTCTGGCGAAGTTGACGCAGGAGATCTCCTCAAAGCGCAGGTGAACAGGGGGCTTGTGGACGTAGATGAAGCCCCTCTCCAGAGGATAGAGGAGTCCTGACGATGCCTTGTAGGAGCAGGTGATGCACTGGGCCCCGGAGTGGCTGAGGAGGAAGAGATGCAAGTTTTTTTATGTTTTTTTTTTGTGGGGTTGAGGGATGTTTTTAAGTGTGAAAAAAGTGTGTATTTAATGCCTACCCTTGGAAGTTTCCAGGTACAGTGATCTTGCGGTTGACGAGGGCCTTCATCACCCTGCTGACCATCTCATAGAGAGACCCTGACATGTTCTTACTGAGTTTGCCCTCAAAACGACGCTCCACATCCTCCCTGTTACACACAGGAAAAAACATGAAACGGGTGTCCTTCAGGCTTTTGGGAGATTTGTGAGCAACAATGCAAAGAACATCCAGACCTTTTGCTCCCCCTAGTGGATGAATGCTTTACAACATCAAAAAGTGAGTATCGATTACCCAGAGATTGTGTTATCATTTTGTTACCATAAGAGGAGCCTTGATTTGCCAGTAGAATATCTTACATGCAGCCAATACAATGAGCTTCACTGTCACATACTCACTCGCTCATGTTGAGGGTGAGGCTGAGATCCTCTTCCTTGGAGAAGAGCAGAATAAGAAAGTGATAACGTGTCTGACCCTGCTTGATGGGAGGATCCAGACTGATCTATGGAAACAAAAACCACAAACAGAGAGAAACATGGTGAGAAGGAGTGAAAGAAGTTGCCAGGGGAAAATGCTAATTTGGGAAAGAAAATTTCACATGAACAACGTCAAGAAAATAAATGTCCGACAAAAAAGGCCCAAACGTCCACTTACCACAAAAAACATCTGCCTCTGGTCCTTGTGTGGCAGCAGGAAGAGACGGAGGACGGTGGTGTAGGGAATCTTGTAATCAAAGGTTTTACCGTGCAAGTGAAGGAACGTGGGGTAGATACGGATGTCATATCTGAAAGAAGAAAAATGCTTTAGACAAATTAATCCAACCCAAGGATGTGGTAAAATAAATTGATGGAATAAAATAAATAAGAAAATGTGTAAGTGAGTGTATTTTGTGTGTAAATCTTGATCGTATACCTTCCTCTGGGAGTGAGACACTGCAGCTCTTTGAAGATACACACAGCGTCTCCTGTGGCCTGGATCACGTCAGCCTTAGACAACACGTTCTGGGCAAATGCCTGAAGGAAAACAAACTTTTAGAACTGGCACCAACATTAAAAAAAAAACAACAGCAACAACAACAACAAAAAAACAATCATCCTTTCTCACCTCCACAGGGTCTTGTCTTTCATCAGCCTGGCTGGGTGGGACGTAGAATCGGACCTCCATGAGGGAGACCTCTGTGTCGTCATTCTGGTGAAACTCCAGAGTGACTTCGTTCTTCCCCGTGGCACACTGGGACACGTTGGACAGCGGGATCTCAAACGCCGTGCTGTCGTTGACGTCGAATGATAACAACGGCCCTGTGATGGGAGGAGAGGGAGAAAACAGTCAGTGGGAGCGCAACGTCAGATCATTGTGCTATCATTAAATAACGAGGCCACGAGTCGGGACTATTGCCCCTTTTTCACTGCTGGTATCGGCTCGGTTTTAATAGGTTTTAGAACCAGGTAGTTTTTATAATTTTCATTTTTCGGTGTCCACAGTACTCCACTGTTGTTACAATAGTGATGCCACATGAAACTGCCGTGACAACACGCGCACACACACAAGAATAATGGAGAGTAGGGAAGTGACACTATTTTTGATTCTGAGCATGTGGATGTTTGTCACAGCAAAGAGGCCCAATTTGTGTTGGAAAAGGCTGAGGTTAGAAAGACAAAAGAGTCCTGGAAAAAATAAATAAATAAATAAAACAGTCGAGTTTGGGTAAGATGGCCTGGTAGCGAACATTAGCATATATCTCTTCAGGATCACAGCCACTTCATACAAATCCTTTGTATCCTCTCTCTCTCTCTCTCTCTCTCTCTCTCTCTCTCTCTCTCTCTCTCTCAACATCACATCTGGGTCCTCATCACCTGAGAAAAAATCCTGCAGATATGTTCTGTATCATTTGGGTTGATAAGCATACCCGATTAATAATTAGTAGCACCTTACTTGTCATTTTCAGTACATGATACACATTACTATAGTGATCCTGTATTAATCTTGCAGTGGCCAACTGTTGAGGAGATTTTGGTGTATGTTTACCTGAGAACTTGGCTGTTCCCCAGTTCCACCCCTTCACACATGTGTCCTTCTCTGTGAGCTCCACCTTGTAGTTAGCCTTGAAGAAGTCAGAGATCTTCTCAAAATCCTGTTGGGGGAGAGTAACAGTGGACAAGAGAGGTGAGGAGACCGAAGGCGAGGCAGAAAAAGAAGTTGACAGGAAGAAGCGATGAAAACAACAAGGAGAGAAAGGTTCAATGTTAGTGAGGCAGTAAAAGCACCGGCTCTGCATGGGTCACAGCTTGCAAAAAAAACCACCTAAAAAGAAGGCGGGATAATTAATCACAACGCAACTTTAACTATGCCCGACGCCCGGACCTCTTGGGAACACAGGAGGTGAATGTAATCCATCCGCCCTCTGTCCTCCTCCCCTCCACAGCACCACTGACAATCAGCCTGTTTATTTATCCTGCAGGCCCGCTTACAACTGGAGAGGACTCGCACGCACACGCGCACGCACACGCGCGCGCGCGCACACACACACACACACACACACACGGTAGTACAAACACATGTGGTAGTGATTGTGGTGTGTGCAGGGTAGAATCAGACTCTGTGGGAAACCAAATTTACGCACCTGGATATCTGCCTGTCTATAAGGTTATTACAGCCAATTAGAGCCCAGAGACAGAGTGTGTGTGTGTGTGTGTGTGTGTGTGTGTGTGTGTGTGTGTGTGTGTGTGTGTGTGTGTGTGTGTGTGTGTTAAAGTTCATCAGCATGTTTATTGACCAGGATCAGATAGGACCGCATGTGTGAGCAGATGTGTAAAAGCATAAAATCTGAGTTTGTGCAACTCCTCGTTACAGTTTTGGCAGATTTGTTGTTATTCAGCTCATTTAATCATAATAAACACAGACACACACACACATTTACCCAACATGACCACCCCGTCTGTCTTTTATTAGTACATTTTTCAACCCCACTCCCCCAAAAACCTTCACACACTTCGTTAAAAGACACATTAGTTTGTCAAATAAAGCTGAAATGTTTCTATACTGGTGTCAACATGATGCACGAGTTTCGGTACTAAATCTACAAAACAATTTGTTTGTCTTACACTGAACAATAATAATGTTTCTTTTGATTAAACCTATTTTCTTCATTTAACAAGAAATATAGTCTGAGTTGTAAAGGAGCCAAAATAAAATGCTAAATGACTAATTCCCACTTTGAATTGGACCAAATTGTCAAGAAGATTGTGAACGTGACATCCAAAGCTGACTTTAGGTACTGAACACTTTGAAACACTTTGTTTGTTGCCAAAGAAATTTAGGTTTGAGACACAACCACTCAAATAAGAGTGTTGTTGGTGTTTTATTTATTTTAGAAGAACAGGAGAAGAACTAGTTTGAGTGAGCATTCAATTAGGACTGTAACGAACAATAACTTTTTTATTACTTAATATGACATTTTTTTTTTATTTTTTTATTTTTTTTTTATTAAATCAATATTTGGACAATAAAATCCCAGAAGTGGATCAAATGTTTAGATATGTTTTCTTTGGGCAATTTTATGTCACCTGACTAATTGTTTCAGCTTCCCATTTAATGTCAGACTGTGTTATGTGCTGAATGGCACATTCGCAATATCCGCAATGATTGGGGCTGGGTATCTTTCAAATATTTGATACCGGTGGTGATATCTTTTTTTCAATACCCATTTTAGAAAATTGATTTCAACAAAAAAAAATTAAAAAAAATGACATCATACATTACAGTACAAATCTGTAGTTTTGATGCAGTTAAGAGGGGGAGAGTGTGACACAGGTGTTTTTTTGTAGGTACAATTTAAAGATCTACCCTGAACACAACACGTGGAGACTATCGGTAGATGTGCACACAGAGACGCCTCCAGTTACTGCAGTGTATGTAACTCAGACAAGTGTGCGGCCAAAAATTTTGTTTGAAAGCAGTGAAATAAGGTGTACTAATGCAAGATTTACTTATCAAAAGTTGAAACGTGATTTTATCTACATTGTCAGCCCGCCCATGTAGACTTTATGCATTGTAAACGCATACATTTAACAAAAGTTATGTGTTTTAAAATGAAAACGTGTCGGTGTGGATGTAGCCTCCCTTTTAAAATTTGGTACCAAACGACAAGGCATTTTTCGATACTCAATAGTATTGAAGCAGGTTGTGTTGGTGCCATAAAAGTATCGAAGTTTGGTACCGCTCCCAAGCGTTCATCTTTTTAGCTAATTGCTGTGTGAACATGTAAGTGACAAGTAAAGTGGTGACGTTCATGCCTCGACACCTCCGGTTCCTCCAGATGACAATTACAGCTCAGTTATATAACAGCCTCTCTGGCAGAGGCTCACTGTTTTGCTCAAGGACACTTCAGGGGGACAGATGAATCAAAGTGTCTGCTCTGCCCGCCAGCAGCCAAACCTCCAGCCAATTCTCAATTACCGACGCTAACTGTGGGATAATAAACAATGACATCACGGCCTGTGCTCCAGGATGAGAGGAGCCATCTCCCCCAAAAATACGCTGATTAACCCCAGGAGACAGGCACAGACTCCATGTTATACCCAGTCCTCCGTCCCGGCGCTGTACTTGCGTGTTGACGTTCCCCATACACACAGAGGAGCAGGGGGGGGAAAAAAACCGGGTGATAAAAAACAAACAAGACCACAATATTTTTCTTGTCTGTTTTCTGAGCCAAATTGTTTCAGTGGGTTGATATAAACACTGACTCACATGGGCCGATGATTACACTGTTTATGGAACACACATGCTAGCGCTGGTTTCCCTCATTAATCCCATTAGGAGCTTTGGGGAGAAGAGCCGGCTCATTCACATACTTCTGACAGGAACCCACGCCCATTCAAGTGGTGGCATTTTAGCAAGATGGTAGTGTTTTTCTGTGGAGACGTCTGACAGCGAATGCGGGTTGTTTATCGGTGGTGCCCTGGCTTGTGTTGCATTGCTTGTCATAAACACACGACTGAACAAACCAGCAGTGTGTGTCGGACTGAAATATTCCACTGTTGCCTTGTTCTCCTCCGAGTAAGGTAACAATTATTTCCCAGAAACAGAAAAGATTTAGAGTCCGGAAAAATCAGGACAGCATCACACAGAGCCTTTACTGCCCGATGAGCTGTCTGAACCTCAGTCACTGTAGAACCACTGCTTAACCGCGCACACAAATAAACACAATGTACACCGCAGCCTGCAGGCGTGTCACATGTGTCCAGAACTCACCGAGTCCCTGAAGCCATCATATTTGTAGACGTGTCCTGTGCCGGTGCCGAGTTTGATGCCATGACCTAAACACACTCGTCTCCACTGGGCCAGGTTGAGCTCACCAGCCGGGATGCTGTCCACCTTCCCCGTCTTGCTGCTCTTGTAAACCACATTTTGCTTGCTAAAACGCAGCCGCCCATCATTCTGCAATGACAAAACAAAGAGTTGTGTAAAAATACTGGGACTCGAAGCTTCAAGAAAGAGTTTGATAACGGTAAAACTGAAAAATGATGTCGACCAATCGATTAGTCACCTTACAAAAATTAATCGAACCCTGAAAGATTTTTTTTAAGAAAAAGGCCAAAAATTCAGTGTTGCCAACTCCTTAAATGTGAATATTTTCTGGTTTTCTTTGTTGTTTATGAAAATAAACTTATTTTGTCATTTTGAATGTTGATTAAGCAAAACATGTGACATGATATTTAACTTGTTTCTGACATTTTATGAAACAAAACACTGCTTGAGAAAATAGCAATAATTTAAATACCAGTTGCAGTTTCAGTTCATTGGGACAATGAGCTTAACAATAACAATTTAGCAAGAAAATAGTGACATTTTAAAGAAATTTTTTATTTTAAATGCGAGAAACATTAACATTTAGCATTAAAAAAGTACAAATTTCTTACTTTGGCTTACAGATATATTAAGAAACACACTCTTTGAACAAGCATGACAGCAACATCAGCTCTGGAACATTACATAATGAAAAATATTCTGCGTGTGTGTAGATCAGCCTGTGTATTGATTTCCAGTGTGCTACCTCTGTACTCATCTGTTCAGAATAGTAGTGCATGATAAAGGTCTTAAAGTCAAATATTGGCATCTGCCCAAAATTAATATTTCTGCTGATGACAGGCATATTAAATCACACTTTAAGTATTCCGTAAATATTCGATGTTCTTTCAGTTAGCTTTAATTGCTGTAAAGTTGTACATTGTACTTATGTTCACATGATCCTTGTGGACAGAGTTTTATTTTAACGTTATATTTATTTGTTTTGCAACTTGTGAAATAGATCAAATTAGCCCCGGTTGTTATTGTTGTCTCAGGGAGAGTATCATCCAAGACGCACTAGTAAAATGAAACCTACAGATTTGATCAAAAGAAAATTTTACATAAAAATAAATATATTGTGTTTAACATGATCTTGAGGGAGTTTTCTTATTTTGCCCAGTGAATGTGTACACTTTGAAAAACACTGTATTTTATGTCTGCATCTGCCTGTGGGCTATCAAGATAATAGTATGAATAATTTGTTAATTCTTCAAAAGTAGAGACTCAATGTTCTCTGCAAACAAGAGAATCTGCATGCAGCAGCATTGCAATCAACAAATGTTCAAATAAAAAAATTCAATAAGGTGCATCCCGAATTCAGAGAGCTGAGATGTTTGACGAGGATACTGACCCAGGAGCCTTTGACCTCCTGGTAGATCTCGTTGAACTCCAGTGTGTCTCCCATTTCTGCTACAGGCGATGACTGATGCTCTACAGACAGACAGAAAAAATGCATTAGATACAGGTGTTAAATAATTCCAGCAATTCACATCATTTGGATCTGAATCATTTTTTTCCACAGTGATCAGCTGAGCTACTTAGATTCAGCTTCCACGGTAAAATCCCTGGGAACGAAGCAGAACCTGTGAATACATTTTTATTCTCAGCTGAAGACCAATTACTTTTTCCTTTCAAGACCCATGCAATTTATTTATAGCATATTAAGAAGAGTTTTCAGTTTTTCTGCTTACAGGCAATTATATTATAATATAACATAACAATATAAGTGGCACTACTGCTTGCATTGAATTAAAATGACTTTCAGCTGCAACATCTGCAGACAGAAACAGCGTCTTTGTTACTCAGGATAATCCACATGCTCAGACCACAACAGGTTTTACGAGACCTCTTCTTATAAATCAGGACGTAACCCCTGCACACAGACAACACATCCACAGGATTTACATCGTGTTTTAAATGGATTATGGGTCTTTAACTTCTATATTCAGTTTGAAGTTTGGATGTATCCTTAAAACGATCCCTAAAAGTTGGAGCTCTTGGTCACATCACAGTCTGATGTTGATAGTCGTGAAGCTCAGACACGCAAGCGACAGAGCAAACAAGTCACAACGTGGAAATCAAGAGAGGCGAGACAACTGCCATGCTGTACTACGAGCATCATTACACATCTTTTCTGTTAACTTTTAACTCTGCAACAAACCTGTTAGTGGCACTTAGGTTTGACTGTTTCTCAACACAAACCATCAGTAACATCCACGCTGCGCCACCAACAATAGCTAGGCTAACGTGAACTGTGCAGGGTGTGCTTCTTTTACCCGAACCGTGTCACACCGGGCCCTCAATTTTAAAAGGAAAAGCCAACATGCCCCAGAGCGCCGTCCCGTAGAAACACACCGTACATTAAATCGAGCGCACCCACTGGAGCTAGGCCGGTGTTAAGAAACGAAGTGATGTCTGGAGTTAATTTAGCAAATAAAATAGCTCCAAATAAAGCTCGCGTGCTATCTATACCCACTCGGTACTTACACATAGCCGAAATGTGTTTCTAAAGAAGTGAGAAAATAGCATTTGAAAACTTCACGTCTTACTATCACTGTGATGGTCAGCTTCGCCTGTTTCCCGCGTGTAGCATCGGGAGCTAGCGTTACGTCACAGGAAACAATCAGAGGATGTTTGTATTTACTTCCGGTTGGCGAATTCTTTTTTTTTTTTTTTTTTTCTTTTAATCATTACAGCCTTAATAAAAAAAATAGACACACTCTGAACTGTTTCAGAGGCAACTTCCTGTATCGAACTTAAACTATAGTGTACCTCATGGCAACTACTATTTGAAAACAGAAAGTTGCTACGGAGTCTGCGCGGGGCAGAGAGGACTGCAGTTACCCCTCGTGTCCACTGAGTGGCGCACAAAACAACTAATGAAAGTGGTAAGGTGCTTCCACTCTTATCTTTTGTCAAAATAGTCCTATAAAACATTATTAAACAGAGAGCATCTCTAAGAGTTTACAAATAAGAGTCAAATGTGGATATTACAATATAAACGCCGGTCTAAATACTTTAATAGATTTTAATATTATGATACAGAGCAGAGTTCATTGAGGAAGGCCCTGCACAGATAAAACTCATGTTCAGATTAACCTGCAAGAGTGCTTTGGGGCAAAACTTTACTATTTGGAAAAACCCCTGTGCAAGATATTAATTTGATTAAATAAATGGATTTAAGAAAATAAACAGAAAACTGAAATAGGCTAAATAGATCAAAACAGGGCCTATAAGCAGGCCTAATAAACCATTTAAGGCCTTATTCTGTCAAATGAGATTGTGCTTCCTGGCCCCAAACACATTTTTTCTGTTAGATCAGCACACCCATTTGAAGAACACGGAGGTTTGGGGGGGCCCAGGAGTCCTGGATTTGGCCCCTCTTTGCCCTGTTTAATCCAGCCTTAAGGATACACTGTCAGTCCACATAACTAGCCCACTTTATTCAATCATATAAACCGGTCGGCCGAGCGGATTTAGGATCTCTGAGCGATTATGGAGGAATTTTACCAAGAGGTTCAGATTCCCTGGGGATTTAGTTTTAAATTTATCTTGGATCCAGGACTAATAGAGCATCAGCAGCGATGCTATTGCCTTAATCTCTGCTGGTGTGAGCGCAAAAAGACGGGCGCGCCACGGTTGATGTGAGTGACAGGTGGAGGTGAGAGAAGAAGATCAACATAATCTCATTGTCAATAGAAACTAAAACCTGAGGAATGAAGGGAGAGGAAAGAAAAATCGTGGGGCAGTCAAACACTTGTTTTCAGGTCCTTCTATAGAAACAGACGGATTATTCTCTGATTAGTTAATTGATAACCTGTGTCGCAACTAATGGATTTAATTATCTTTTTTTTCCCTGTCCTTTTATAAACCCAATGAAATCCTACTTCCCTTTTTGAAATTCTGATTGGCTTTATGTGAGATTGTTAAGTAAAATTATTTTGTACTGTGATTTTATAAATAGGCCTAGTTTTAATTAATTTTTAAATTGTTTTAGATTAATTTTTAAATTGTTTTAGATTGATTTTTAAATTGTTTCAGATTGATTTTTAAATTGTTTTAGATTCATTTCTTTTAATTAAATTAATTGCGTAAAGGAAAGGAAGAAAAATAATTCCCCTTAATGCTAATTGAATTAATTTATTTAGCCGACAAAGTATTGATGACGAATAAAATCATCGATATAAAACATTAGGAAGCAAACATCGCTTTTCAGAAAGTTAGGCAGTAAAATAAGGAGAGAACATTATTGCTTGTTTCCTGGACAGTTGGAGGGTTGCCGGGTCCTCCTGGCCTGCAATGACCCGATCCAGCCGGACTCGCATCTTATTAAAGATGAGGCAGATTAAAGATCAAACGGCTGCAGTCAGATTTGGGTTTATGAGGATGACGACGAGCGGGAGAAACAGAAATGAGTTGTGACAAGTCCCGTGGTTGAGCGGCTCTGTCAAACTGAGCTGTGATGCGTCAACCCGGTGAATCACCGCGGCACCGAGGAGGAGGATAACGAAAGAAGGAGAGACAGCACCGATGGGAAGGAGGGGAGGAAAAAGGGAGAAAGGGGTAGAAGAGCGGGAGGAGGAGGAGGAGGTACAAAAGAGGCTCCGCCGTCATTCAGTCTGTCACACAGACCACACAAGTCATCGCATCGGCAATATTTAAGGTCCAACCTGAGACTCTTTAATATGATTACTACATCCGGACGGGATCGACATCACCTGTAATTGTCCTTTATCTTCTCCAGAAGTGAAGGAGAGAAGATTTAGTTTAGCCGCCACGCGCTGAAAACTTTTCGATTTTTTTTTTTTTTTTTTTTTTTTTTTTTTTTTTTTTTTTAATCGACAAGAGAAGAGAGGAGATCATTATCGGTGTATTTCGGCTCCTCAATTTGGCGGTGGATGAACCTCTTGACAGCGCACTGAACGGAATAAAAGGTTTTGGAGAAAATGACAAGGTTTTGCGGAGGTAAGACCTCGACTCTGATACTTTTTTATAGAACTGTTAAAAAAAACCAAAAACTATTCTCGGCTAGTAGTCAAATTATTTAGTTGGTATTTTTCGTCTTTTCTGTTTTGCTATTTTTTTTCTTGCAAATACACCGTAATGAAAACTAAAAGTTGTGGTAAAGTTGCAGGGCTACAATATTTTGATGTTTACTCATTTCTATAAGTGTAAGCCTATGTTGTATGTGGTTTAATTGCGCAGAATTGAATTGCCCCAGATATAAATCGTTTTTGCAACCCTGGGAAGAAGTCGATTAGATTTTTTTTAAACTTTTTTTGTTTTATTTTAAAACATACAAAATGTGTTGAAATTTAATGGTGAAGGAACGCGTGGGCTTCGTGGCTCATAATCAATCTTTAAACTTTATTACAAATATTAGAGACAGAAAAGAGTGCAAGTAGATGTGAATGGAACAAACACACTGGATGCAAACTTACTTTTATAGTAATTTAGTGTCTTTTAGATTTATGAGATGCAGAGATCCAATGCAGATTGCAAAGAAGCAGTAAGAGAAAGACTGAAAAGTGTGTGTGTGTGTGTGTGTGTGACAGAGACAGACAGATTGGGAGGATGGGGGGGCTTGTTCAGTAAAATAAATGACAGAGGTTGAGGGGGTCAGAGGCAGCTGAACCCACTGTCTGGTTAGCTGTCACTGATATGAGAAAGTACATGATTCACGTTAGTCAAGGTGCGAGAGGACAGACACACACACACACACACACACACACACACACATACATTTCCCCTTGGGACGACTGGTGCGGCTGCTGCTCCATGTCCATGAAAGAAATGGGGAAGGAGGTGAAAGAAGGAGGGACGGACGGTGTACTGACGGATGGCTGTGAGATGAGATGAAATGATGCGCTGACTCAAAGATCACCAGTTTCCTCTTCCTCTCTGTGTTTCTCCCTCCCTCGCCCTCCTCAGCCCATCGAGACGGTGGCATCACGTGAAAGAGCCATCGGCAAATTTAGTGAAACTTTAGACAGTGAAGTAAAGAGAGAACAGAGTGCAGAACAAGCTGCTGCTCCCTCTGATACTCAGAGCAAATAAATAACACACACGCACGCGCATCATTTATCTCCCCAGGTAGATACAGATGCACAGATGTATTTAGTTATTCAAGTACACAACCCTTTATCTCTGTACTGCTGTTGTGTATGCACACACACACACACACACACACACACACACACACACACACACACACACACACACACACACACGCACAAAGACAACGCCTGTCATTGCTGAGAGGCTAGAATTAGTGTCGGTGTGTTTCAGAGAAAAGCTTCAGTGTGTGTTGGACCGCTGAGCACCAACACACCGGCCAACAGGAGGAAACAAAGGAAGAGTGAAGGAGGGAGAGAATAAAGTGAACCTTTCACATCTTTTGATTCGCTCGAGCCATCCTCAATTCTTCACGGTATATATATTTATATATATAGGGATGTCAAGAGGACATGTTGGAGGGGTGTTTGTGTGTGTTGGGGGGCAAAGAGAGGTAGAGATAGATAAAAGTGAAAAGAGAGAGGGAGAGGGAGGACCTGGCGGCAGAGGGGTTAATGCAGTGCAGATTGACAGAAGTTAGCGGCACCCAGAGGGAAAGAGAGAGGAGAGAGAAGGGGGGACTGATATAAAATGAGTCGGTCACGCTTTGAACAGTTACACATGCTGTTTACATTTTTCCCAAATTAACATGGCCCCTCGCTTCAGAAAACTCTCCCTCACCGGCTCCCTGTCCCTCCCCTCCACCTACTCCTTTTCCTCCTCTTCCTCCTCCTCTTTCCCCCTGTCTCTATCCTTCAAGACTCCAAAATATCTTCCCTCACTCTTGAATTAAGATTCAGATTTCTGAAGTTAAAGTTCTGCTTTCAAAATGTCTTTATAGTACAGATGTTTTTAATGAAATTATGTGTAACCAGTACTTTAATGTGGCAGCTGGTCGTTTTAAGTTTTTATATACTGTCCAGTCGATTAACTGTCTATATAACAAAGCACAGTATATTTGAAATACTCGTTTTGCATTCATAAAAGCTTCATTTGCAGAAAGTAACTGAAGCAGTAAAATAAATATAGAGGAGTAAAAAGTGTAATGTTTGCCTGTGAAATGGACTTCACAATAAAGTGGTGTATATTGGTAAAATGAGTCCGTACACGCGTGTACAGAGACAAAAAAAAGAAAAGATACACAACTCGAACAGCTCACAGCAGACAACATGAAGACAAGACTGTGATGATCACACACAAACTAAGACACTGTACTGTACAATCACAGTGTGGCTCTGAAGAGCATCGATATGAAATTAAAAAGACAATATATTATTACAACCATTCAACTGATACACATAGGCTGATCAAAAGCTGATCATAAGTGATGCAACTAAAAACAGGATGTGTAAAACAGGCAGTGGAGCCGAAATAAAACATGTAAAAAAACAATTTAAAAAAATTGTTAATAGTATACCTAATAAAAAAATCCCTGACAGTAGAGTTGAACCACCAAATTAATTTATATATCACTCTATCAATTGATTTCTTATAATTAATGTCTTTAAATCAATTGTTTTGTTGACCTAAAGTCTTTTTTTTTCTATTCTGCCTACTCTAGAATAAAATTTAAAAAAGCTGGAAACAGATAATATTTAACATTTTTTTTCTCGTTATCACTGAATCGTCACAGATTCATTTTCTGTTGATCAGCTGCGAATCGACTAATCGTGTCAGCTCAGACCTCGTTGCCGTCCCCTACTTTCCACCCCGGCTTTCCCGCTCTCTCGTACGGCAGCGACAGAGCAGCGAATTTAAAATTCTGCAGTGGATTCAGTAAGCGATTGTTTTTTTAAGCAAAAACCATGAGCTCGGGGTGGGGAGCAGCCGGGGCCAGAGGTAGGGGGGGTGGGGGTGGGCTTAGAGGTAAATTAAAAACTGAAGGTCTGAAAAGGGGAAAGGAGGGCATGAAAGATGTTGATGGAACGAGTGGAGCCAATTAGTGAAAGGAAGAAAGGGAAAAGGTAATTAGCGATAGAAAGGAAGGAGACTTCAAAATGGAAGTTTGATGTTTCAGGGAGATTTAGGGAGAGGAGGGGACAGATGAAGTGACAAAGAAATTGAAACCAAACATGGTGATAAAGTATGGAGGGACTGGAATCCACAGATTAATAAAATGGTCTTATAAGGTGAAGAGGCAGATGGATAACAAGGCGAGAAGGAGATCCAAGCAAAGGACGTTGAGTTTACGACTAGCAAGAAATGGTCGCACAGAGAGTTTCTGGGCATAAACAGAATTTTTATTGGACTTTTGTAATGTGTGTGTGTGTGTGCCTGTTTTTTGTTTTTTTTTCGGGGTTTTTTGGGTCACTGATGTTGTTTGGCAACCCCAGAGTGAGTCCGGTGCCAAAAGGATCAATTTGAAATTCAGTATGAACAAACTCCAGAGGAAGGAATCCCATGGGAGAAGAGATGGGAAAAGTGTGTGTGTTTGTGCATGTGTGTGTGTGTGTGTGTGTGTGCTTGAGTACACAATGGCTTGTATATATGTACTTGCTTCGCATACGTGGATCTACATGCATATGTGTCCATGTGTGTGTGTGTTGAGTTAGTGAAGGAATGCACACTTGATTGAGTACAGGCTGCACATAAATCTGGCCTTTAACTGTACACAGACACAGACACACAACACTGACCCTGACCCCAGACTGTCAACCACCCCACACGTGTGTGTGTGTGTGTGTGTGTGTGTGTGTGTGTGTGTGTGTGTGTGTGTGTGTGTGTGTGTGTGTGTGTGTGTGTGTGTGTCTGTCCCCTTCCCCTCCATCCCTCACATCAGTGTGTTCATGCATGTCTTCGCCCCTGGCGTCCAGCGGTGTGTTTATATACACTAAGTGTTATGACAGAAGGCAAAATTGCCACCAGGTACAGTGCAGCTGCATTATTAAAGAAAAAATAATAATAATGAAAAAATTTAAAAAAAAAAATATGTAAGAAACAAACAGCTCCTCTAAGTTTGGCTCTGATGAATCTTTTTTCCTCCAGCTCTCTCTCTGCCGCGTTAGCTGGATGAATATGAAAACAAGGCTGAGGATGGGAACACGCTCTGACAAAAGCATGCACCGCGCTTTGACATTTCGTGGCTGCAGCGTGGGGATTTTATTGAACTCACATCTGCGATAAATACTCTAAACTCGCCGATAAATGGTGTCATAAGTACAGCGCTTCTGACGGCGACGACACCTACAGTGTCAGTTGAAGAATACTGACGGATACGCTTAAAGCCACTGGAAAAAGGCAGGAAGTGAATCTTGAGTTTCTGCTACACGATGCCAGCAGACTGGGAAGGATGAGAAATACTTCCCGTCAGTCGGACTTGTGAGTGTCTGCTCGTTATCCGAAGTGGTCCGCCTCACTGATCTGCCTGAAAAGAGTCACTTCATTTAATTGACCTAGATTACTTTAGTGGAAGTATTTGTAGTATTGTGTAAACAAATGAGAACACATAAAAACAGTAGGTAACAGGATTTTTTTTTTTTTTCAACATTGCTGGATCAAAATCTACTGGTGTTAATATTGGATTTTTTTTTTTTTTAATTTATTGTAGTTTCATCTGAATATTTGTTCTCAAATGTTTGACACTTCTGTGGTTCTTTTCAGCTGTCAAAAATGTCTGATATTTCTGACTTAAAATTGAAACTATGCTGACGTGTAATTTTACTGCCTCAGCTGCTGCTGTAGCTCTGAATACCATGACGTAAGCCTGCATTCGAATGTGTTATCAAAGACTGCACAGAATATGATGAGATTTTGACTGGACAGACAAAAACATTTCACAGATTTCAGTTTAAATCCACTTAAAAATAAATTTCTGGGCTGAATTTAAATTTGTCTTTCACAATATGACAATATCAAGTCTCAACTAGCGACTGCAGCGTGAAATATGTCGGATACATCCATCACTTCTGCCCCTAATGTTGCCTCATGTTGTCTTTGGTGTCGCGGAGTAGTCCTGCACAGTGATTACGTAAAACTAAAGTGTGAAGAGTAAGACGATGAAGCACGCAGCAGAGTGGTTTGGTTCTGGAGAACACGGCTTGGGTTTGTTTGAGGTTAAATCTTGTCAAAGTTGTAATATACAGTGCATCCGGAAAGTATTCACAGCGCTGAACTTTTTCCACATTTTGTTATGTTACAGCCTTATTCCAAAATGGATTAAATTCATTTTTTTCCCTCAAAATTCTACACACAATACCCCAAAATGACAAAGTGAAAAAAGTTGTTTTTTTTTAAATTTTTGCAAATCTATTAAAAATAAAAACTGAAAAAAAAATCACATGTACATAAGTATTCACAGCCTTTGCCATTGCCATGACACTCAAAATTGAGCTCAGGTGCATCCTGTTTCCACTGATCATCCTTGAGATGTTTCTACAACTTGATTGGAGTCCATTTGTGGTAAATTCACTCCTCAGTAAAAGGCACATGACAGCCCGCCTGGAGTTTGCCAAAAGGCACCTGAAGGACTCTCATGAGAAACAAAATTCTCTGGTCTGATGAAACAAAGATTGAACTCTTTAGCCTGAATGCCAAGCGTCATGTCTGGAGGAAACCAGGCACCGCTCATCACCGGGCCAATACCATCCCTACAGTGAAGCATGGTGGTGGCAGCATCATGCTGTAAGGATGTTTTTCAGCGGCAGGAACTGGGAGACTAGTCAGGATCGAGGGAAAGATGAATGCAGCAATGTACAGAGACAACCTTGATGAAAACCTGCTCCAAAGCGCTCTGAACCTCAGACTAGGGTGAAGGTTCATCTTCCAACAGGACAACGACCCGAAGCACACAGCCAAGATAACAAAGAAGTGGCTTCAGGACAACTCTGTGAATGTCTTTGAGAGGCCCAGCCAGAGCCCAGACTTGAACCCGATTGAACATCTCAGGAGAGATCTGAAAATAGCTGTGCACCGACGCCCCCCATCCAACCTGATGGAGCTTGAGAGATTCTGCAATGAAGAATGGGAGAAACTTCCTAAAAATAGGTGTGCCAAGCTTATAGCATCATACTCAAAAAGACTTGAGGCTGCAATTGCTGCCAAAGGTGCTTCAACAAAGTATTGAGCAAAGGCTGTGAATACTTATGTACGTATTATATTTTCGTTCTTTATTTTTAATAGATTTGCACAAATTTAAAAAAAATCTTTTTTCACTTTGTCATTATTGGGTATTGTGTATAGAATTTTGAGGAAAAAAATGAATTTAATCCATTTTGGAATAAGGCTGTAACATAACAAAACGTGGAAAAAGTGAAGCGCTGTGAATACTTTCCGGATGCACTGTATGTTCACCAGAAGCATGGCATCACGGTATACTGCAGTCATCCTAATCGATGTTAGGCAGGAAATTCTATTAATTTAGACCGGATTCACAACATCTTCTGTACTTATGTATCCGTTCTGTTTAAGACCTCTTTCAAGTGGTTAGAGCGACGCAGGGCAACCTCTTTTGGCACTACAGTGAGTTTTTCCTGGACCAGACTGGAGAGATTTACTCGCACATGGTTTTCCCACAATACCAAATTCTGTTTAAGTGCTTGTTTAAAACCTCAAATGGTGGTGCATGTTGAGAAAGATGAAATACTAGTCTGCGCGGATGGAAGCACTACAGCACCCGCAAACGCTGGGTCACTGGTTTAGCAAAACACCGTCTGGAGTGTAAAATGTCAAATGTGTTTCGAGGGTCTTTTGCTCGTGAACACATCCTCATGCCCCAAAATTCAACTCTGAACTCTGACCCTGCGGGATGTTTAATTTTGACCTATTTGGAGCTCAGAAGCTCTGCCTCCAGGACCCTCATGTTCAACTCTGTTTTGCAGATGGCAGCCAGACCACAGAGTGGCAGGTTTGACTCTACACCAGTGAACAAACCGAAGATAACAAATACGATCTGCTGCGAGTAAAGTAGCTCCCCTCTGCGTGCATTTTTGTAACTCCAACAGGTACGAGTGTTTAGAGACACATGCAGAGGCAGGTCATGGTCGGCCGATGTAGGGAACCCCTGTGTTGGTGTAATGCAATCCTCCCACTGAGAATGTTCTGGTTTCAACCCTGCCCTGCGGAGTGTGCTTCCACTGCCAGGTACACAGACGCAGCCCCGCGCCTGCTGGGCTCGCCTTGAAGTCAGGCTATATGCCGACTATAGTGTAGTTACTCAACCTAATATTATATAACAACAACATGGCTCTCGGTTTGAGTTATCTCAGTTTACCCGTACAAAAGAGCGGTTGTTTTTAGCCACAGCAGAGGCTGCTTTTAGACATGTCAGGGCTCAATCAAAACAACAAGAGCCTTCCACGTCTGGCAATCATCTCCAAGCATGTGGCTGCAGACAAAAGGAAACAGTTTGGAACAGTTTAGGTTGATTTTTGCCAAGAAGATCTTTCTTTCTCAATCCCAGGCTCCTTTTTTTTTTCCGGTACCTGTTTATTCCTTTTGAATGCGACCCTTTTTGCATACTTTGTATCCTTTTCCTTCAGGGCTGTTTACTCTCTGCGAGTCTGCCATGTCGTGTTGATTCCAGGGTGTTTTGATTCTAATGGGGGATGTTCAGCGGGAGGAGCCAGTGGCTTGATGAGCTCCAAATGTTCAGCGGTCCCTGAAAGATGCATAGTGCGTCTGACAGGTGATGAGGCTTTTGCGATTGAGGAAAACGGAGGAGGCTCGGCTGACAGGGGTTGTCCTGGTTGACTGATTTCAAGGTGTGTGTGTGTGTGTGTGTGTGTGTGTGTGTGTGTGTGTGTGTGTGTGTGTGTGTGAGAGAGAGAGAGAGAGAGAGAGAGAGAGAGAGAGAGAGAGAGAGAGAGAGAGACCATGTGGGAGTGCCCAGCCACAGCAATTTCGAAAATAGTTCGGGAGGATGCTTTGATGTAGTCAACAACTCAGGGTCAACAGGTAGTGCAAGAGTTAAAAAAAATTTCTTTTTGATCACCCAGTGGGTGAGTTGTTAGTTGAGGTTTTGCCCGTGTCACATCAGTGACAAGCATCTCTAATCTCATTTTAATTTGAAACTGACAGTTTCCTAACCGGTTATTCAACATGACTTTAAAAGCTCAAGTCATTTGACGAATCTAATGTTTTTAAGTGAGGTTGAGCTTGTTAATTGAGTTTTGATAACTTTGAAGATATGTAACGAGTTGTTACCATGTTATCATTGCAATTTGTAACAGTGAAATTAATTTAACCTCACTTGTCAATGTATTCTGCTGATTTGTGCGCAGAAGATGAAAACGTAACTCTTCTCCTAAAGTCTCAACGTTTTTGTATAACCACAAAGTTTCTTGCCTACGGGAGTATTACTTATTACTACCCATTCTACCAATTCCTTATGCCCATATTTTACATAGGACCAACATTTTTGACAGTTAAGTGGTATAGAAAGCATAACATCAGAGAGTGTAGACCCAAACTTTTTTGGGAGCTGAAGCCGATACGACAGTAAAAGGTTGAGTCAGAGGAAAGAGGTGTTGACCATTCTAGGTCAGAACTAGTTTTTTTCAGCCAAAGGTGTTTAAGCTCCTCACTCAAAGTCTCGTCCTGTGGGGCCCACCGTGAAAGATGAAAGAGTAAGAGAAAGAAAAGGGCACTGAAGAGGGAGTAGGAGCTAATTAGGGTTAATTGGCCACTATTATTTTGATGGAGGGCAGACAATAGATAATAGTGCCGATGGGGAGAAAATGAGGGAAAGTGTGGAGGAGAAAGGTATGACGGGAAAGAAAAGAACATTTGAGTAGCCTACAGTGTGACTAATCTGAGAGGAGAAAGGGATTGAAATGGTGAATCAACAGGGGGCGCGAGGTGTGTCTGAGCCAGGGGAACAGATTGAGCGAAAAAGAGAAAGTCGACGGGGTCACACATATTGTGCAATGCATATTTCACACCTGTTGAACAGCGGTATGTTTTGCCCATAATTACAAGCATGAATCACACGTGGGTGTCAGGAGGATGAGTGAGGATGGAAGAGAAAGAGCAGGGTACGACAAAAGAAATGTGTGTTGAGCAAGTGTGAAGATAAGAGCTGGCACGTGAAGGGAGAAACTGTGAAAGCGTCAACCGAGAGCAAGCATGGGATGAAGCAGAGTGGACGAACATGAGGTTCCTTCATGTTGAAAACCACCTTTCAGCTCCAATTTTCTCTGTTTGAAACCAGAGACAGGGGTAGTAAAAGGTTTCCAGTGTTACATCCCCCCCATTCTCACACACACACACACACACACACACACACACACACACACACACACACACACACACACACACACACACACACACACACACACTCAGAATCAGTGTATACACTCACAGCAATGTGAAATTAATCCACATATGCAATTACAGCTACAAACATTCTCCCAAACACTCACAGAGTACCATAAAACACCTACACAAACACTCTGAAACCTAAACAAGAAGTCTGCAGCAAACATACAACTGATACAAACACATTAATGTTTGTGATTGCAAAGAAAGCCACATGTCTTTGTTTTTTGGGTTATCAGTCAGGAATGAGTGTGTGTGTATGTGTGTGCATAAGTGTCTGCTTGCCTGACAGACTGGTGCATTGAATGTAGGAGTCATTCATCTGACTGTCTGAAGCCATTAAGAGAGGTTTTATTTGAAGCCAGAGTAAACGTCCGATAGCCAGAAACCTCTAAAATTAGATTTGGCAGAGTCAGATGACTCGACTTGGCAATATGTAAACACACGAGGCCATCGCCATGGAGAGAAAGAAATAAACCAGAATATTGTAAAAATTCCTGTAAACAGTACGACGGTGCAGTGACTGGAGCAAAGGTCGGAAACTGTCGCTTGAGGTCATTTTTGTCTGTTGAGCTCTCAATCATCAAATTCTTTAAAAAACTCAGAATCCAAGTTAAACAAGCACAAAATGTCTGAGAAAATAAGAGCTGAAATAAATTTAGCCCCGTTGTTATCATTACAAATACCTCTGCGGTGTGTGTTAATTAACACTCGAACATCCAAGACATGAAGGTCCTCAAAAAAACATCTCACAGTGTACATCTAAGTTTTAATCAGGGTCTTTTATTCTTTAATTTCTCCGCAGTCTGTCAACACCAGCTCATATTGCTATTGGTTGCTGCCACGGCGATGGCTGTGGATCCTTCCCACAACCTGGCCAGTGAGAGGAGTTCGATAGAAAGTACGTACGAGCTGACCAAATACCTGGAGTATCAGCTCAAGGAAATCAAAGACATATATGTGAGTATTTTCGTTTTTTTTTTGTGGTACTATTGTGTTCTAATACAATCTCATTAATTTGATCAAAGCCAACTAGGTACAAAAATAAAATTGATGTCCCCCATGAAAATGTTTTCTATTGCACTGGATCCGTTTTGTACAAATTTGAACACATATATATATCATACACAAAGTAAACATGAAAACACTGCAACAAAGGTGCCTATTAAAGAGGCTATAATCAAATTTCAATTCAAGTTCATTAATTGGTCGTTATCAGTTCTCAGCGGGACCATAGATATGTCTGGATGGGCCGTCCTCCACCTCCTTAAGTACGTTAGAATATGTAAAAAATGACAGTTTTTTTCACAGTATATGAATGGCGGTATCCCGTGTTTCAACCATCCAACCTCCCTCCAATGTGGACTTTCTCCTTCTTATTACTACATCACGTGACTTCCTCCTACAGCAACTGGAGTCCGCAATAAATTCTGAAACTTCTGGCTTTCTAGTAGGTGCAGTTTTCTCGGTCTGAAGCATAATTATGGGAGTGATGATGATTGATAATGGCAATTTCATGGGCTGATAACACTCAACTTGGGTGACTGGAAACAGCGCCGCTCTGTTCAATTGTAAAAAAATCTGCTAAAAAGACAACTAATCAACATCCATTTCTTTAATCCATACCCAAACAGAAGAACCAAAATTACAATTTGTAGTGGTATTAAAGGAAGTTACACAGTGTAACTATTTCTTGAGAACAAGAGTTTATCCATGCCTGTAAAACCTTACTGCAGTGTCTCCACTATTTCACAAACTCAAAACCTCACAATTTTAACAAAACTCAACCAAGAATTTGTATTACAGGACAGTATTGTTTTATTGTGCTTGACTAATGTTGGTCTCGTGGTTATAGATTGTTTCTTATGTGTATTCACATGCACCATGTTATTTACTCAGATTTTATAATGTGACGGCAGAGCTCTGTCAAGACAAGAAACAGAAACAGTTAAATCACATCAGACAGGTTTTATGCAAACCCTCCGGTTAGTCAAACTGTTTTGAAACTAATTTGGAAGAGTTTAAAAAAAAAAGGCAAACTGTAGAGTCTTTTTCAGTCATCAGAGTTTTGAGGTTGACTTCCTTGGTTAACTTTGATCTACAGTATTTTAGGGTAACATAAAGTGGTTGAGCTCACCTGCTGAAATTGTCAGCATATTTACAGCCTGGCTTCATCATCTGTTTTTTGGCCTGACAAACTTCTCTTAAGCAATTAACTAGAATAATTCATGAAATCTTGTCTTCCTTTCCTCTCATTCTTTTGTATCTCCTCCAGCTGACCTATCTCGGCCCTCCATTCAATGAGAAAGACTTCTCTCCTCCACGCCCTAACAGTACAGCTCTGACCCTGCCGAGTGCTGCCACTCGACTGGAGCTATGGCACGGCCTGGAGAACCAAGCTCGGCTCGCCCAGAACCAGAAAGCCTACTCTGTCCTGCTGGCCGCTGTCAGGGAGCTGGCCCGCTCAACCCTCTGCCCCTCCCTAAAGACCTCCCTGCTGCACTTTTGCACAGGCCTGGATGGACTTCTGGGGTCCATATCTGCACTGATGACCACCCTTGGTTACGCACTTCCTCCTCAATCTGTGAACATGGGAAATAAGGCTGGCGAGCTTCAGTACCTGCAGAGAGGAACTGGAGGCAACCTACCAGCTCCGCTCATGAGCCAGAGCCTGTACAGATCCAGAGCCGGACAGAGAACAGAGTCCGGTCAGCGTAGCAACCAAAGACGAAGTGGGACAAAGGTGGTCAGAGGAGAGAGGGAAGAAGGTGTCCCTGTGGTCCTGATGGAAAAAAGGAGAAGCAAAGAGGGGAGGAGAACAGAGGCAACCGCAGCTGGAGGAAGGAATGGTGGATTGAGGGAGAAGGGAAAAGGAGAAAGAGGGCGAAGAGAGAAGAGGGAAGTGCCAGAGAGGGAGAAATGGGCTGCCATCAAAAAGGAAACACGAGGAATGGAGGAAGAGGAGGAGCTAGAGAGACAGGCAGGGGTGGAAAGATGGGGGAAGAGGCGGTTGTTGAGTATCAGCGAGGATGACGAGGAGAAGCCTGAAGCCAGGGTCAGATTGTCATACCTGATCACAGAAGACTCCAGCTTCCATCAAAAACAAACAAACCAGCAAAAAAACGACAATCTTTACAGCTATAACCTGAACTCACACCACCCCGACACACTGAGAGAAGAAGATGGATTTATTTTAGAGAGAAACCGAGGGTTTATGGTGGAGGGGGAGAAGAAAATAGACACTACCTCCTTATCCTCCACTGTCCATCATCGGCCTCCTCGCTCCCTCCTGTCCCCCACCCTTCAACCTCCTCTGTCCACCCTTTCCCTCCTGTACCAGTTTGGACCTGGTGATGAGCACACCCTCCTCCCCCAGAACGTCCCTCTGTCCTTACGAAGGGGCGACCCCCTTCTCTCGCCACCCCTGAGCCCGCTCTTCTCCTCCTCCTCCTCCTCCTCCTCCTCCTCTTCGCTCATGTCAGTGCGGCCGACAATGAACGATTTCGCCAGGAAGGTGGAGGGGTTCTGGATACTGCGAGAGCTGCAGAGCTGGCTGTGGCGATCAGCGAAGGACTTTAACCGCCTCAAGAAGAGACTGAGAGGCTGAGACACAGGGACGGGAACAGACAATGAGACAAACAAAAGTGCAGCGTATCGGAAATCTATTATTTGCACAAAATCTGAGTGGAATCAAGCTTTGAGAGAAACAGACAAAACACAGTCATGCTTAGTGCATTCATTTATACTGGAATAAGTGAATGAAGGACCATTTGGCAGGTCATCAGAAGTGCTCATGGAATATACTGTAAGACACACAGCGCCAACACATTACCAGCACTGTCTAATGCACATAGCAGCTCATTGAGCGAGACACACTGAGACTGGGCTGAGTTACCGGACTTCACGGCTCATAGATCAACAGAAATACCACTGTAGGTGGTTAGACACACACACAAATACAAACGGGGGCAGACGGAGTGACAGGCAGCGAGACAGACAGTGCAGCCATTGAGCGAAAACTGATTCAGTCACCCCAGATGTGTGAATCAGCAAACATTCATTTTCTCTAGAGGAAGATGGGAACATTTCTCAATGGGTAAAAGACAAAAGCGTAGGAAAAATGGCCAGAGGGATGAAGAGGGCATAGACGAGGAGAGAAAGAGGCAGGAAAGGAGAGGAAGCCGAGAGGAGACGTGAGTCAGGGGATGAGTGCCGGAAATAACCAGCAGAGGGTTACTGCTGAGTAATCAGAAGTCAACTGGTCAGTTACAGTAACCCTACAACAGAGCTACACATACTGACCGGACAGAGTGGTGTCTCACACACACACACACACACACACACACACACACACACACACACACACACACACACACACACACACACACACACACACACACACACACACACACACACACACACACACAGTGGTATTCCATGCCTTAACATGCCTTCGATTCTGCTTTGGACTCTGTGCTCATAATTTGTGCAACTTGATAATAGTTTCACTCCACAGCAAGAAATATTTAACGCAATCTCCAAATAAGTTTTTTTCCAGAGAAACACAGGTGTGTATTCTGTGTACAAAGAAATAGTTCAGCAATCTGGGAACTAAGCTTGTTTGCCTTATGGCTGAAAGTTACACCACTGAGCATGTCAGCTACTGGTTAGCTTAGTTTAGCATTAAGACTGGAACTAGGAGGAAATACCTAGCCCACATCAATCTACAGACACCTCTAAAGGACACTTTTGAACACATATTATCTCATTTGTTTAAAACAAAAGATCAAAGTGTAAAAACAACATGATGTAGTTTCCTAAGCAGCAGGAAGGGTTCATCCAGCTCATAACCCTCCATAAAATGCTGAATTGTAGCTTTAATATTTGTGGTGGATAAACTGTTGTTTGTGAGAAAATATTGCCAGCATTCCTCTAAAACCACAAATGGTCGTTTTTACATAAAAAAAAGAAAAGAAAAGGCATAATGTGTGAGCTGTGTGAGGTGCGGGCAGATTATTCTCTTCAACCTTTAGACAGCTGTTTGTCCCTGCTCTCAACCTTTATTTATACTTCTGCATTAAGATCATGTACCATATAATTGAAGCAACTAAATGTGTACACTGTGGCTTACAAGTGCCTTCTAAAAAATGTTTGATATCTCAGCTACAGTTATTCCACATAAGCCTCTTTTCCATTGCCGGACCAGCTCTGCTCTATTAGATTGCACTCTTTTAGTACCAAGTAGTTTTTTTCTGAATTTTATTTTCCACTGCAGGTACAACCCCCTGAATGCGGCATCGTAACTATAGCAGCACTTCAGGAAACTGTCGTGACATGATCATCAATGCAGCATACATGAACAATGAAGGATACTGGGGAGATGCTGTTTGCCATAGCAAGGAGACAAATTTAGTTTCAGAAGAGGCTGAAGGCAGTAAGATAAAGGTTTTGTGGATTTTAATTGAGTAGCACAGTGCTACTGGTGCTGCTTTATTAGCTTGGCTAGTTAGAAATGGTGGGTCTGTGCAGAATGTCCGATGTTCTTTGTTGCACAGGCAGTGATTTGAACGATTCTCTCTGACCAATCAGTGGTCTGCAGTGTTTTCATGTCACCTCTTATCAGCTTAGCTCATTTGAAAGCTCAACACAGGTGATACCAAAAGTAGTAGCAGGAACAAGGTACTATTCACAACTTTTGCCCAGTGGAAAACCAAAAAAAGCAATCAGAGTTGAGTCAGGCCGGCAGTGGAAAAAGGGCAATAGGGACCACAGCAAAAACTGTGATTGTTTTTTTTTTCCTTAAAATTTCGGATGAAGAGACTGATTATAATGATGATAACATGAAGCAAAGAATGAAAAGGACAGTCAGTAAAACTAATTTTCAGTGCCAAAATGTTGAATTATTCCTTTCAGTAACTTCACATTCCAAAACACTGTAATTAGACATACTGCGATTTCCCTCTTGGCAAGCTGACAGACGGTTAATTTCTTTTTCAGAAAAAAAATCGGTTGTTAAGTCTTTGTAATTATGGCTCAAGGTTATGGATCATATCTTTACTATTTATTGAAGAAGATGTTTATTTATTTTTCTCCAGTGTGAAAATACTGTATTGTAACTCAAGAGAGAATAAATACTAGCTTTTGTACAGAGCGTGGTGTTATTGGTCATTTGGGAGCCCGGTGGGAGGAGAGAATAAAGAAATGCGTATGGGAATTTTGTTTGCAATGGTTTTAGTTTTATAGGGATGGTTTCGGGTGATTGGCACAAGGGGAGAGGAGTTTGGGGTCGGGGCGTTTCCTGAAAAACAAAGACCGGCTCACATTCATGCCGAAGAAATAGAGCGAGAGAGGCGGGGTATGAGAGAGTTTTTATTTGTCTGTCCTAGCGAAAATTTACGATCTTTCCTTTTATCTCCCTCTTTCCACCTCCCACTTTGCTTTTCTCTTTCATCACACTATCTCACGAAGCTCCTCTTCCCCCCAAAACACTCGTCTGACCTGTGACAGAGAGGGATTTACATGAAACGAGCACAGGTACAAACACACCCCTCATAATCCCACCAACACCTTGTGTCTCATGTTGTGTCTGTGTTTCAATGTCGTCTTTCGCCCTGACTTTCACCGCCTCGGCCTCTTATCGTCCTGTGTCATGCACCGAGTCTTATTTCGCTTCTTCACTGGTTATTATTATTATCTCTTTTTTTTGTTTGACTTTGTTGCCCTCATCTACTTTTTTTCCTGACATGCTCCCTCTTCTCGCCTCAGGCCAGATATTAAAGGATCAATGAGACTCTCCCTTCCATTACCTCCGAGCTACACACCTGCGCATAACCACACATTCCCACTCAGACACACACACACACACACACACACACACACACACACACACACACACACACACACACACACACACAACAGATGCGGCTAAACGTGCAGGCAAACAAGTGCAAGCATTAACATCTAACGCAGAATTAGAGCAGGAAGTGACTTATAAGAGAGGTCGACCGCGCCAGCGCTAACGTCATCATGATTCTCATAAAGTGTCGAAAGGTTTAACAGCGACGGAGACATGACACAGGATATACACACACATATTCACAAGGAGCTGTTTGTTTTTATAGTTAGTGAGAAATAACTGAGGACCCACCAGCAGTCAACAAAGGCATCTTTGTCGGGCCTATATGTGTGTGCGTTTATCCGTGCATGTGCGTATTGTTTGCCCCTGTGTGGGCTTGCAAGCGCAGCACGTGTGTGAGTCATTATCCCTATGTGTCAGAACTTCGCTGGAATGAGGCCTGTCATGCATAGCTATCTAACAGCCATCAGTCACTGTTGTCTCTCTGCCTTTCTCCCTGCCTGTCTCCCTCTGTCAGCTAAGCAGAGACAAATGGCTGTAACTAATACATAACAGAAAAGCAGAGCCCTGTTAGTATGACTCAGCTGGCAAGTGCTTCGATTAGGACACATACTGAGTGACAAGGCATCGACATTATTGGCTTGTTTGGTCTATCAGGCAGCTGCTGACAGAAAATTGTCACTCTGCTCAGACAGACCTGTCTGTCTGATTGACAGGTTGTGATCTAATGCAGCAGAGGCGTTGGGTTGGGGGCCATCTTGTTAAAGAACTTTTATTTTCTCTTGGAGAGAGCTTCTTTTCCTTTTTCTGGCTCCTTTGCTCTCAGTAACTCTCCACACTCCAGCTTTAACGCTGGGGTAGGCAGTTTTATTTTTTTTGTGTGTAATTGGGCAACAAATCCAAAATAACCTGTAAATATATTGTAATTAAAGTGGTCCAACAAAAATTAGACACTCTTAGCTCTGTATTAAGACTTAAGACAGAAAATCTAGCCTGTGACGGAAACTTCAATCAATAATTATTTCAGAAAGGGCGTCGATATTGGCTGGTGTACAAATGCAGATGTGTGTACATGTCCCCTCAGATTAAGCCTGAATATGTGGCGGAAAATCCTGCTATTCTACCAGGGAACAACTCTGAGTTCAACTGTCCTCCCTCTGAAGATGCAGCATTGTGCTGAGCATAAGGTTCGGTGTATCAGAACAGCATCAGGTGTCACTGGATCATCTTGCAACAGCCTCTGTCAGGGGAGGTCTGCATGTGCCAACTAAAGGCCCAGACGATAGCGGATGTTTCACATCTCTGGAGAGCTGCACAGAGGCCACGAGGAGAACAATGGAAAGCGAAGTGCCCTGACCCCTGATCAAATATTTGACTTGTTGACAAAAGTCTAAAACTATAAGCATAGTCCAAGTCTTTCAGCAATCCACATCAAAGAACAAGCTAATTTTATTTCACTGCATGCAACAAACCTCACACAGTTCAGACTGACTTAATTTGTCATTGATTAGAACAAAGTCTATCTGTTGATGCAATCCAAAGCAAGGGGGCTACAGCAACGCAACATGACAACATCCACTAAGATGCTGTCTTGTCCAGTCAAAGCCACGCAAGCACACTTCCTGCTAATAATATTTTGCAACGGGTACACAAGATTTCTATCCTGGTCTTAGCAGACCCAAATTCACTGCATGAATATACGATTCTGGCTGCACTTCATAGGGAATCGTTTCCATTCGTTGCTTCCTAATGGGCGTAGACCTCGGGTTGATTAGGTTAGGTTAGGTAGTTACTTTATTAATCCCCAAGGGGAAATTTTTTAAAACTAATGGAGCAGCTTTCACCAATCAGCATTGACAGCCATATGCTTGAAAACTGTACCATCGCTGCAACTACATAAAAAAAACACAAAAATGCTTGACTTCAACTTTATTGTTATTGAGTCACCTCCACTGGTTGCTAATTAATTCATCCTTCAGAGTGGCTGTGCGAACATTAACGTGAACAGGGTTTCCCGACTATTATCAGCCAAAAAAACTGAAGCTGTGATCAATAGTCTGGCAGAGCCTGGCTACCATATTTCCACTGTTCGCCTCACATTCATCCTGACAAAAGATGAAGTATTGAGATATGAAAGCCTCTCCAAAATCCTGTCAGTTAGTTTTATAAACTGGCATCTGATATGTATTTAAGCACATTCATTTGTGACTTCGAATGGATTTCCTGGATCGTATTTCACACAAGTGGTATTTTCAACAACACACACACACACACACACCCACGCACATATATACGCGTATCCAGCCCCCTCCACTGTTTTAACACAGTTCTTTTTGGTCTGAATCCTCACTAAGCTAAGCGGTCCACTTTTTGATTCAGGATCAATTATTTAATTTAGCCACTGTGGTTCGGTGTTTTCTTCCGAAGTTGCGTTCTGAATATGTTGAAGCTGTAATTAACACTGCTGACTTATTTCGTTTACATATTTAGGAGACATTATTATTACCATGTTGATAAGAAGTCCTTCCACTGCACAAATCTGTGGCAGGTTGTCTTGAGTGGATTAATAGATCATAGCTCACCTCGAATGTTGTGTAGTTTTCCGGGATGCTTGCGTTCGGAGGAGAGTTGATGCTTGTTTGGAGACAGAGCAACTCCTGTTACCACTTAAGAGTTGAAGTTCATCAGTGCTAATGTAATAAAGGAAATGAAAAATCTAAATATGAAGTTGATGAAATTACAATGTGACAAATTTAGAGCAGATGAACCGAGTTAGAAAGTCACATGTGGTTTGAATGCAGTAAAACATTAGGCATTGATATACCAGTTCATACATAGAAAACAGAATTCAACCCCGAGTTTTATGTCATATAACTATTTTGGTGTGTAATCTTATCGTGTAAACTGACCGACGCATTAATCTTCCAAAAACCTGGTCTATTCCTTTAAGACAATCGAGCTGTCCGACCTCCTCTTCTTCCTCCCTGTCTGTCCTTCTCCTATTTACTTCTGTGCTTTTTAGTTTCCCCAATCTTTTTCCCATATGTGTCTCTGCCTTCCTTTGCCGTGTCCATCTGTGTGCCACCCTCTCTAACTGCATGAGTGGCCATTTTGTGTCATTTTGTGTCCCTTTTCACTTCATTTTTACCCCACGTGTCCCCCTTTTCTCAGCTACAATCGGAACCTTTCACGCTTTGCTCAAATTCCCTCTGCCACCCCCGCGTTCTCTCCATCTTTTTCCATCTGTCTATCTCTTTCTCTCCTCTTCTCTCTCCCTCCCTCTCTGTTCTGCTCACCTGCAGCACATAAAAATTCCTCTTTTCTTTCTCCAGAGGATAGTTCAGTCACTCAGGGATTTACTGCATTCCTTTATGCTTTCTCTCCCTCTTTGTCTCCATATCTGTCTCCCCTTATTTCTCTCTGTTTTTGGCAGCACTACACAGCATCTGATTCCTCCTATCTTGTCCTTTTGTCTTTTTAACACATTTATATCCCTCTTTAAGTCCCTCTGTGTTTTTTTTTTTGCCTCCATCCCTTCCTGTCTTTATAATAACACATACTAATCCTATACCTGTCGTTTCCATGACCCCACCCTAATTTTTTTTTCTGTGAAGCACATATACCTGCTCCACCTGGCCTCTCCCTGCTGCTGGGTTTCTGCCATGAGCTGGAACATCCCGCCTCCACTTACTTAGCTGGAGGGCGCAGGGTTGGGCTGCACCTTCTCACCACTCTTTTTGGGTTGGTGGGGGTGGAGGTGGGGGTGGAGGTGGAGGGGCGCTTTAGGGCCCGGGGCCTGGGATGAGGTTGATTTATGAGTTAATCAATCGGTCGTCCGTGTGAGTGAGCAAAACCGCAGAGGTGTGTGAGCTCTTTCATGTCACTGTCTGTGCTTGTTGACTTAGTCCCATAGGAAAACACCGGGAGCTGTCACTCCCCTTGTTGTTCAGCTCCTCAACATGTTTTCAAAAGCAATTAGGAAGAAAATGGGGTTGGGTGTTCATTCATCTGATGGTTGAATGGCTTGTATTTGTGGATGGTCGTGTACGGTTGAGTGGGAATTCAGGTCTTACAGATGTCTTTCCTCACTGTGAAAAACACTGACATCACACACATTTATTTCACACGAGGTAACTTTCAGCCAAATCATGCTGTGCTCAGGATTTCTTCGGACAAAATCAAATACAGGTAAATAACAGCTGTTCTGTATGAAAATCTATAAATGAGTGATTGCAGAAAAAGTTAGAAAAGACAAGATCTTTATGACTTTACTGTCTCCCCATCAACTGTGAATAGGCTTCACATACAGCCGATCACTCTGTCGAAAGTCTACATTTCCATTTAGCTACTGGGTGTTTTAATGCAGCCAAATTCACATTATATTTGTTCTCATTTACATATTTTTGACACAGTTTTAGTGTGAACTCTGGGCTGAAACTGACAAATTAATAATTTGAACCAGCTTAGCTCAGACATTTTCTTATCCAAGTATCCACGTAAGTGTTAACTCTGGTTTGTAAAATGAACTTTGACTCTTTTTGTTTGACAGATGATAAGAGCTGGTGCGAAGGAGTGGTGAAGAGCGTCATCACTCCATTGCATCATTTGTCTGCCATCTCATGTTGGGCAAGTCAGGGACAATTAGATCAAGTGAGTTTCCACAGTCATCTTCTTGATTCTCTTTGATTGGAGAGCCTAAACAACAATCTTACAGTGTCATTGTTCAAACTGATTATTGATTCTCAGTGGGATTAACAGTAATAGAAACAATTGTACAGGGTTTTATGGCCAAACATAGTGGTGAGAAGCTGCAGCCCAACCCTGCGCAATCTTGCCTTACTGACAAAACATTTGGCAAAAAGGCAACAGTGATTTTATTCATAAACAAAATCAAAACCTTAATCAAAACTATGGGAGCCGGAAGGTTGGCAAAAAGAACAAACGGATGGGGCGAGTCAGGGCCAGGCACACAATAAGTCATAAAACCAAGAGGCTCCTCCCCTTAACTAATCAAGACTTAAACTGAACAAACAAAAACCCCAAAACTGGACTAAGCTTCCATCCTCACAAGAGAGAAAACCACAAACAAAAACAAATTGTCAGAGGTCTGCTTTGTCTCAGAGAAGAAGAGTTCCTTCTCCAGCGTACCTTTAATTGGGCGGGACCATTTGCACGTTACAGATCAGGGACACCTGAAGAGAGAAAAAGAAGAATACAAGGGAGAGTGCATAACACAGGAGTCATTTAAATCAATTTTTACGTTGAGTACGACAGTGACAGTCCAGGATGAGGTTGACCCCGTTATGAAATTAATAGGGAATGAACAGGGAAATCAACAGGGATGCGAGGAAGGCCACAAGAAAACAATAAATCTCCTAAGAAGATGAAGATCTAGGTAATTTTTACGAAGAATAGCTCGGTGTGAAGCAGAGGTATTGTTGCTATGGTGACCTGTTGTTTCAATCAGCTTTGCTGATTTAGAAAAGAATGATTAAACTGCCAATTAGTACTGTGTTTGAGGTGTCCACCAATATGATTTAAAAATCTGTCCAATCAGAAACAGAATCACCAGATTACAGTCAGGGACAACTACTGTGCTGCTCTCCATCTTTAATCAACTCAAACTGTAGTTCAGCTTCTGTCTGTCCGGCTTCGAGTCACGTACAAACAAAACATGTTTGTTGAATAAATCTGTGAAAGCTCAGATTGATCCTCAAATCTTAAATCCCCACATAATACAAATCAAAATGAAGACCACCAGGCCAGGCTCAGGCTGGTAATCTTAAAAATCTGGTGATTTAGCCTCAAAGAAGCATTGTGTGTTTTCATGTAGTTTTGTGTATTTGCTGTTTGCGGTGCTTTTTTCTCTCTTTTTGTCTTCTTCCGTCGGCTTGTCTGTCTCACCGGGGTTTGATTTTTATGGTATGTTTGTGATCGTATGTGGTAATCGAGTGATTAAAGGAGCAAAAAACAAGAGCCACTTTAAAAGGACAAAGACAGAGAGATGAGCCAGATGACAAACAGATGCTAGAGGAGACATTTGATGGCATCTAATAAGTCTGATAAGTGACAAGCATGTTGGCAAAAGCACAGATGAACAAATGCAAAACAGAGGGGGAAGCTGCAGGGGCAGGTGGCGGATAGCAAAACACAACGAGGTAAACACACACATCCCAACACGGGGTATATTCAGCACCTTCGTTCCCAGAGATATCCTGGGGTGATCTAGCAACTTTCAGCCAGGAACTTCCCTCTGTGTATTTGTTTTGCTTATTTTCTGACAATCATATTCCGCCTCATCCCTCGTAAAAATTCACTTATGATTAATAGCTGCGTTGGTGTTTGAGCAAAAAAATAAAAAAAAATCTCTTTTCTTTCCCCCGAGGTGTTGGGTGGAAGTCAATGAGGCGTTTTACATGCTGCTATGTCGCGGTCGACGTTACATGTTTGACGTGTCACGGTTTGTTAGAGACTAAAACGCCTGTTTTGGACCAGCTGTCCACCCACACAAGGAGGACTCACAGTGCTCTGTCTTGCTCTTTCTCTCACAAGCGCACGCACATGCACATACGCACACAAATGCGCACGCACAAATACACACACACACACACACACACACACACACACACACACACACACACACACTTCTATTCTGTGACCTGAAAACTGGAGAATGGTGCGAAAGGTAAATAGAAAGCTTTTAAACTGTCTGCGTGACATGCAAAGACAGGAGATTATGGAAGGACTACAGACTCCCTCACACACAGTCACACACTAGGTTTTGTCACTTTGAAGCCGACATTACATTCATGCTCTGCAAACCTACCCTAACAACTTCAGGCCTCAACCTTGCCCTAACCTTAAAAATAACTGGAGAGATAATCTTTTCTTTTAATGTCAACAAATCTCCTGAAAAGACTGCAAATGTGTAGCCAAAGCTTCACGAAGCTTATTCCTGTTTCATTGACCTCTATAGTACAAAAACTATTAAAAACACATCTTCATCGCTGCACTGAGTAACCTTCATTATTGATGAGAGCACCAAAGGCATATTAAAATCAAACAAAAATAGTCCACCCAAAACAGCTATTGACTTCTGTGAGTAAAATTTACTGAAAACGACAGCGCTAATTATTTGAATTAATTTAAGTCCTTTTAAGCAAAGTATTGAGACGAGACCAGTCGGCAACACATTGGTTTCTGGAGTTTTGGCTGTCTCCATCCCGCTAGTTCAGAGCAGTTTTGGAGCCAGTAGTGACAGTATTTGGATGAGTTTGGGAGGAGCGAGCGGTGGGTCTGAGTCGATCTGATTGGGAATCTGAGCAAACTACACCTCTCCCACCGACCTGACTGCATCCATAGCAATTAAACAGACATGCCCCCCCAAACATGCCGCCTTTTGAGGTCTTAATTTATTATTGATGGGATTATTTTCAGATTGACCACCAGAAAACTAATAACAAGGAGTGACTTTAGCAAATGACACCATTATGACGTGGAAATATGTATTTCATGAGAGAAGTTGAATGGGAGTCCATGGTGCCAGAGGCTTTTTGGAGCCAATCCCTAGCTGTGGCATAGCAGTTTAAGGCACTTCTGGCATCATTTTACATCCGCTTTTATATACAGTCTATTGATGAGATGAGTCTTCGGTACCAAGGAGCTTTGGGACCGGTGACTGGGGGATTCAAGTACTCAAGTTTTGCAGGCAAAACACAATACAGAATATTGTGGGTCTTGTTATTTATATAAATTTTTCCATTAACCTGTACACTAAAAACTTTACTTTGGATGGATTTGTCCCCAAATTTGACCCAATTCGCAACCATGCAATGTGCAAAAACAGTGTCTTATACCTGCATTGACACAACACATATTTCCTCAGACACTCATTCACATCTTGCTCTTTTGCTTTTCAAAATTCTGACAAACCTTTGGATCATCTTTTTTTCAATCTCCCCAAGTGTGCACTATTTCAAAAGGCAGAACCAAATATTTTCCTGTTCCAGGCCTGGAAAGTACACAGGGCATATCTGTTTACGGTTCTTTAAAAATGAAAAAAAAAAACATAGTAATGTGATGCTATTTCTTCATTCCGTCATGCTGTCTGAGTTTTCTTTTCTTTAATTTCTTTGTGGTCTTCCACCATTAAAGCAAGACCGGATCAAAACAAACTTCAGACAAGCATGCTTGTGTCTGCCTGGGAGTAAATGGACAGGATGAGAAAGTAAGAACCATTTAGGGAGGGCGAGGGAGTCCTGACCAGATGGACGAATTAGCAGTTTTTGATTCACATGCCGTTTGTGACGCCATGTTTGAAATCTGAACTCTTTATCTCAAACCTGAAAAACCATCCAGCTGAGTCCTTGTTGCTCTCAGTGCTGGCAAGTTGAATCCAGAAAATTACTACTTTCTGAAAGTACAAAAAAAAAAAAAAAGAAGGAAAGAATAATCTCATTGCTGCCATGCAAACCTGCCATGCAAGTATTTACTGCCAGGAGCAAGAATATTCAAAGGAATCCAGAACAAGTTGTTTTCAATAAATTCGTGCTTTCATGTTCGGTTTTGCTTGGTACATAGAACAAAGATCAGATGCGCTGGTCAGTTTCGCCCTGGGTACCTTAGATCTGTGTGACAGTCAAAGTTAATTCCTCGCCAAAGACCTCAGTGGGAGCTAAAACAACGAGTGACTAGAATTAGATTTTGCGCAACGTGGCCTGGCTTGATTGACACATTCTGCAATCAAATCAAAGTGCTGACAGCTGGGACTGATTTCACACAACTGTTGTGGTTTAGGGACAGAGAGATGAACGAATGGGAAAGCAAAATACAGAAAAACACAGAGGGGGCTTTCAACCAGGGTAAAGAATAGGATTTCTCTTTTTTCCTTCATATCACATGAGATTAATATTTGAAGCTTGGGTACTATTTGTTTTCTATTTCATTGATTCTTGTCAGTTTTGACAGGGAAGGGTGACAGAAAAGTGGGAAATTGAACATCACCACAGAGATGCTCTGAATATAGTGGTTTCGTATCCACCACAGCTACATTTAGCCAAGTTTCCAAGAAAGCTATTTTATTATGATGCCTGTTTTCTCTTGAATGTGTATATAGTCGTGTCAAAGCTCAGATGAAGGGCTTCAAGGCAGCTTCGAACCTGCATGGTCACTTGGGGGCGGCGTATGGCATCATATTTAAGTTTATACTGTAAAACAAATAAAACAGTAGCGTTACACAGAACAACATTAACATTCATTTAGAGTGATGTTACATTCTCCTTTTAGCCATCTGTTCTTTAGCTGCTAAATGCGCCACTATGTTCACCAGCTAGCCACTAATTTTTGTCTCTATCTGCTGTTTGGGGCTGGCCAGGTTGTCAGCAGTGGATTTATGCAACCTGTTGATAAACCCACTGGGAGTCAAATACTGTCGTTTGGTCACAGCCCACTGACGTCTCAATAATATGCTTTAGATTTAGGTACCAAAAACCTTGAGGTAATGTTTCGGAAAAGATCATGGTGTGGCTTAAAATAGGCAATATTTCATGAGTAACATTAGGGAGAAGGAGAACATTAAGCCTCTAGAGAAGTTCAGCAACTCCTTGTTTCTTGGCAACTATAGACAAAATTGGTCATGTGACCAAACATTTTGAGTCATCCATTTTACTCACCGTGATGGACACAGGCCCATGGAATAAGTGGCGAGCACAATTAAGTTAAAAAAAATGTTTTTCCATCCATTCCCTTTTCATCTATACCAGTTATTTCAATTTACACAAATGCAGCCACCTCCATGGAATTTATTTTGCTTTGATACAGCATTATATGAGGTGAACATTTTCAGTTTTACTTCACATAAACAGCACCACGATTTACTCCCATGTGGCTCAACATATCCTCTGCCTTTTGGCAAGTTAAGGCAAGAGACCACTTTTGCTTGGAAAGTCATATTTTGAAATCTGTTTATTTTCAATCGAAAGTGATTATTCCATGGAATACGCCACATTTTGAAATGTTTGTACATATTTTAGTTGGAGGCATTCCTGTCATTGTCTCATTTTAAAGATTCCTCAAGTAAAAAGCTCAACTCAACCCGTTCTCCCTATGTACATCACTCTAATACACTTACGTAGGCCTACATTATGCACGTAACTAATGTTATCGAAGAGAAGTCTATGTTAACTTTTGTGGTTTTACAGACTCTATAACTGGTCTCATCAGTGAATTATCAGTTTTTTTCATCCAGGAATAAACCAGAAAAAAACACAACAGTGAAAATACTACAGTGCTCTGTAGAGCTGAGTCGACAGCAGAGTTGAATGATAATTGTCTGCAAGGCCCTGAACATTACACACAGTCATCTGACCCTTTGTTAATTTAACAACATTGAATAGAGCTTCTTAAAGGGATCCCTTTGGTTGAAACAAACTAGGTTGATGTGCCAGTCCACAAACATCAAGACAGAAGCACTGATATTTGTATCAAATCGCCACTCGAAGCAGGTCAGAGACCCAGCTGTCAGAGCCTTCGTCTGGCAGCATCGCACTGATCTCTCCACAATAATTCGGCGTATTTTGCATTTCTTGACAGGTGAATGATACAAATGGGGGCAAACACGGTATCATGCATTTGATACACCACTCCAGCATGCTGTGTCATTGTCACTTTTTGCCTTGTCTCGGTGTGAAAAACCATGTGGTAAGCTCTAGGAAAGAAATCATGTGGTAAGGGCAAGGAAAACTTTTTTTTGAAAGAAAACCATGTTGCTATCTCGTGTGGTTAAACCCTGGTATCCTGGGTGAGCGTCCAGGGTTTGATCTATCCAGCCATCCCACTTGGACTATGTACTTTGTCAAAAATTACCTTCATCACATGACCTTCATCACCTGACCCGCTTCGACCCTGGTCATGTACTTTCAATGCCAAGGCGAGGCAATAGGTGACAGTGATAGGGTATCTTATAGTGAACTGGCAGATGAATTACAGACTTTGGCGAATGGGGATGACAGCGCACAACATTCGAAGCCCAAAGGCTTCTGTAGGGCTTCAAAAAAAATGGCAGCAGTACATACAACATGATGATGACGTTGCTCCCACCAACGGGTTGTTTTGGAGTCCAAACTGAGGAGTTGTTCAATAGATGTATTCTGCTGTGCATACTGTAAAGCCTTTTTACATGACTTATGTAGTTGTATGAATAATTAAAAAGACAGCCTAACAAACACTTCACCTGAACCATGCAGAGTTACTCTGACACGTTTAATTCAAGTAAGGGTCAAAGTTGAAAGTTGACTAAATCACTGTTGATTTGAGGTCGCAACCCGCCCGAATCGTCTCCAGGCTTCTTCGAAGTCACAACCTTCCCACTGAGAATCTGAAGTTTTGTTTTACGTTTTTCCCTCTGTACACTTCTGAAAAGAACGGGTAAAGAAAGACGGGAATCCATCTGCGGCTACTCAGACTTTAAATATGGAAGCGTGATGAGTGTAAAGAATGGTGAGAGGGGGATTTAGGGTCAAACACAGAATCAGGAGCTCAGAAACATCCACCACGAACACATATTTTCCTAACCTATTTAAATTCCATCTTTGCATCTCCCTCTCTTAAGCTCCTGGTGGAGTTTCATTAAAGTATGCTTTTAACTTAATGCATGATCTTATCACGCCTCGCCATGTAGCTCGGCTCCTCTCTCGGCCTCTCGCTTCATTTGTTATCACTTCTAATCTCCTTCTTCCTTCCACTGTCTCCCACCGTCTCTCAACACACACACACACACACACACACACACACACACACACACACACACCCTTTTCTCTCTTTCTCTCTTTCTCTCTCGTTGTTCTGTCTGATTTACTCAGCCTGCTTCAAGGCACTCATTACCTACTTGAAGTTATGGAGTTCCTTAAAAGGCAGAAACAGAAGAAGGGAGAGAGGAGAGGATAATACTTGAGGCCTGAGACACTAAGACCTTCACCATTCCCTACCAGTCCTTCAACTCATCTTTTGTTTTGCTTCTCATTCCCATCCCTCCATCCAGAGTTAGTGTTACACCAGTAGCCCTGTTTCTTTCTCCGCTCGCCCTCTTCATGTTTTCTCTCACGGCTCATCCATCATGTGCTGTCGCCGGCGGTTGTAACGTTGTCGTGTAATTATCTCATATTTATGCGAATATGCTTGTCCTGTCGCTGTGTTGGTGATATGCACACTCAGGGTTCCTTTTGACTCTGTGCCTCTAGTTTGTAGAGCCTCATGTCATAACTCAAGCCAGAGGGAGACATTTGATTGGCCCACAGGCTCAACAGCACAGCGGGACCTTTGATTTTGCACCGACCTCAGCAGTGGCTGTCATTTTAAGATAACAGGAGTCTCTGTTGACAAAAAAAAAAAAAAATTAATGTTCTAATTACTTTTAGGCACCTACTTGCCTCACATGGTACAAATGCACCATAAGCAATTTGGAAGATACTTTTTAATACAGTTCTTTCAGTGCTGTGCAAACATACAGTTTCAATTTGAGCAGCCACAGTGGGAGTCTAACCCGTAACCACAACACGACCAGTGCCATGCTCTGCCCATTGAACTTCAGAGCAGGAGCGTGCGGGTAACCAGCAGGGAGGGTAATCGCAGCCCACACACAATGCCCTGAAGGTCTCAATGCCCCCGAAAATATAACTTGGACCATGTTCAACCTGAACTCCATTTTCACATCTTCTTTCAATTCTGACCAAATTCTTATAAATTATAAAAAAAAATAAAAGAAATCTCATCTTGCGTAGGCTACATCTTTCTTGCCAATATGCCTGGATCATTGCTAAAAAAAAAATCGACCTCAAAACTCCCAGGCACCGCTTTATCTGTAATGATGAATGATGTTGAAAGGTTTAAAGACGAAGGAAAGTTCTGTAAGCTATTGTTTTTTAGAAGAGAATAAAACCATATATGGAATTATCTGCAGAGACAGATTCTAATCTTCAGGCCCCTTTGCAATTACATCTTATGGGCAGCATCAACTTCTGTGAGTGACTGACTGAAGCACATCATAGCTCGATTCAAGATGGGCCTTTTTTTGCCTGCATAGAATTCTTTTGACTCGTTAGTGATTTAAGATTTCTGTCCTTTCACAGCATAAATGAGGAATGATCAAGGAAACTTAGTTAGCCTGATTCTCAAATGAGCTAGGAAGAGGAAGGAAGAATTATTTAACTATAATTCAAAGAAATCTAAATCTAGCTTGAAAAATATGTAAAAATGCTGAAACTTACAACCTACTGTCTGAGAGAAAAATAAATATTGGTTTTAACACCATAATAATAATAATAATAATAATAATAATAATATTGTGACATGATTTAGTCACCCCCAACAAATTTCTGGTGGTGGACCCGAATATTAACAAAGGGAACGACAAACGGGTCTTGTAGTGTGACATAATTTAAGAACAGGGATGCAGCATCTCAGACGGCGCACGACACCCGGACGAAAAGTCTAGCATGTCAGAAATTCTTTGGCTTTCACCTGCCACCTTTGACATTTCCTACGACGGTTTCCATGACAACAACCAATAGGATGACAAACTTCTGTCGGTGAGCATTTCTAAACATGCTGAAAGGACTGTTAGCATCACACATAGTGCGTCTGTAGCCATGATTGACGACTTCTTGAACCTCCTCCCCAACAACACAGGAACTCACAACAAGGCACCTTGATTTACTAACATAACATAGTTACCATCGTGAAAGGCAAATATATTAGAGGAAGTGACCAAGGAAATATATATGATGAATATTTTGCAGCGCTTGTGGCTTTGCAGCCTTGTTCAAAGTGGTTTACACTTCGGTAGTTTTTTTACCCCCAAGTGTGAGATATCCTTGCGGTTTTTCCCATTCAGCTGCTCGTACTTATGATCTACAAGATATGACATGGGGCTGTGATTTTCTGAGCTGATGTCCGCCTTCTTCTGGGTAATACAGTTTCGACCAAATAAAGTCAAAACCAACCTATGATGAACAAAATTGTTTCAAAAAATGTAATTTTAAAACAGCTGGACAGCCAAAGAAACGCGTTATCCGTCTGTATACATGACACGACGTGCATGAGTGCTTTAGCTTGTTCAAAACCACATCATTTGGCTGCTTTTGGGGTTAATTTAAGCACAAAAACTCAGTTGCAGGATTGCAGGGCCGCACCCACATGGAAGATGTATGAAGCTCTGCAGTGAAGTCACTGAGGGGATACTGGGCAGAAAAGATGCACTGAAGAATAATGGGAAATCATGTTACAAGTTGGACAAGGCGAGAGTAATATGGGCGATAGGCTTGAGAAGCAGTAGAAAAACCAAGTTACTGGAGGGAACAAGAAGCTGGAACCAAAGTAATGTGTCAGACAAGATGTAGCCCTGCTTTGTTTTCTGTGTTTGAGGAGAGCACTGGATCACATTAAGCAGAAAGTTCCTGCTCCAAATCAATCTTGCCAGGGGGTGAATAACCCCACTGGAAACTGTTTTCTTTCAGCCTACAGTTCTGTTTCCTAAATGATTGGCCAGTAGTTAGAGGTTAAATAGACTTCTCTTGTAAAAGGGAGCCCCATGCAGTTTTTATAGGTCTCTGTTGCCCCCCTGTGGCGAGCAGCAAACGTTACTATTAGCAGTTAATGCCTTGTCAGGCACTGAGAGTGTGTCTGACCACCTGTGTGTAGTTTCGAGCTGAGAAGAATGATGTGTTATGGGGTTCTGCTAATGGAATCACAGGATTAGATATGTTTCATGTTTCAAGTGCCGTGAGACTCGCGCTCTCCCCTGCCAACCCACCGACCGTCCTCATGTTAATGAAAATTAAGACCACATTGAATTTGTGTGTGTGTGTGTGTGTGTGTGTGTGTGTGTGTGTGTGTGTGTGTGTGTGTGTGCACGCGCGTGTGTGTGTGTGTGTGTGTGTGTGTGCGCATTCACTGATTGCTGTCTGGACCTTATTTAACTAGAAACAGATTGAAGAATGATAATTAGGTCTAATAAGATGGAATTTCCCTGACTATGTCAAATAGCAGCCGCATCACAGAGCTGCTTTTAAAATGGGCTTCAGGTCAATTAGAAACACACACAAGTGATAGGACACCTATGATAACTCTCTCTGCTGGTATTGAAAGTATAATAATTTTTAACAAATCATTTCATGCTAAATTTAAACTTAACATAATAGTTCAGCATTTTGTGAAAATATGCTCCTTTGCTTCATTGGCAATAGTTGAGTGAGTGTTCGAGTGTTTGATGACCCTCATGTGTCAGTTACGTATGAAAGTACAGGTGGGTAGCATTCATCAGACCGTCATCCAGACCAGTCTCCCATCATCAAGCCCCGTTCTGGCGGAAAACAATCCTGCATAAAACATTGACGGCAACAGTGAACTAAAGGAAGTTGATATTTTCCTCCGAACTTGTACTTTAAACCAACAGCTCTTCATATAGCTTGGCTCCATAAAGCCCTTTCATTAGCCCGTCCAACAGGACGCTATGGATTATAATTTAGCTCGACTAGTTATGACAGTGCTAACGTTGGCTACTATACTATTTGTGGAGCAGGACTAAAAAGTAAAATAGTTTACTGGTAATTTGCTCACCTGTAAACTCCGTAAGGTAACGACAGATGTCCCGGTAGGACACCTCTGATGACTGAGAAGGGTTATTGCACAAGCTTGATGGCAGATGGAGGACTGAAAGAACACGCTGGAACATTTTCAACATACCTTGTGTGTTATAAGGCTGGCACAGTGGACATGCATGTACTTGACAGAGTGCCTTTGGGTAATTTATAAACCAATTTACGTCCGGTGGTTTTCAAATAGTTTGGTTTAGTTTTGCTATTTTACATTAAAATCTTGTTAAAAACTTGTTTCCTCCAAAAAGGGGGCGGGGACGCGTTGCAAGCCAAAGTTCACGGATGTGCCGGTCTGATTTATGGCTTCAACAAACGACTGGAAGTAAAGGGGGAAACAATGAGGGCTGGCTATGTCTAAGGAAGTACAAAATTCACCTGCCAGGAAGTCCCTGCGCCGGGCTAAAAAAAAATGTCTAGCACATAGTAATATACACATACAAAATAATAAACATGTTCATATCTGCATGACTCAAGATAGAATATTTGCAATATAAATCCCATTTTGTAATCCCACTTTTTACATTAAGAGGCGAAAGAGTCACCGTAACATTCAGTCTCGCTCAGAGTTTCCACACTTTGGACTCAATTTTGCAAATTCTTACGCTGCTGTTAGTTAGTAGTTGTTTTTTTTCATAACTCCTGATTGTAAAGTTTGATAATTAGTACCCAGTGGGAGGATTGACAAAAAAAAAAAGAAGTACATTATAGGTTGTTTAACTCTGTTTTTAGCATGGCCATGTTAGCAAGAAAACAGCCACAGCAAACCCATATCTAGACTGCATTGGGAACAATTTCCATTATCGTTTGTGTTGTTATTAGCTGCACTAAACAAATCTTTCAAACAAGGTCAGTATGCCTGGCTTGTTTGCTCCATTAAGTTGCCTCAGTTTGGTAGATCGCTAGATAACAAGTTAATTAAGCCAGTTACATACGGCTACTAGAGATATGAACAGCGCATCAACAAAAAGCTAAATGAATCTGATCTTTCAGCCTTATAATTGCTGCACAGCCAGCGTTAGCATGAACAAGTCTAGAAGAAACTGAGAGTTCAGCATCAAACTTCAATGCTTTGCTCATCAAGAGCTATCTCCAGTGATGAAAACTGACACGAATGTTTTGTTTCATTTTTTTTTTTTTTTTGCAGAGTTCCACCCAAATGGCAACTCACTGCGACTTCGCCTGTCGGTTTACTGTCAGCCGTTTTGGAGCTTCTAATCGGGCGTTTTTGTTTGGAGTCAAAGGGGAGGAGCTGGAGAGAAGCGAGGGGTGGAGCTGACTGAGAGGCAGGTGACACTACGCCCCGCCCACCTCTACCACCTCAGTCATGTCAATTAGACACGCTGGTTTTTGAGACCTAATATCTTAATTAATTATGGACTGATTTTCAGAACGACGATGGGAACACTAATCAGAAAGAGTACATTTGACTTGACCATAACGACTTGAGGAAAAAAATGCATTGACTTTGTTTTTCATGAGAAAATGTGAATGGGAGTGCAGTTTTTTTAAACAGACTAGATAGGCTACAACATGTACAGTGAGCTTCCACCAGGCTGTTTTCTTTTGCTGTCAGTCTTTATGGGAAGCTAAGGTACCTGGCTGCTTTCTGTAGATTTACATTTAACAGGCAGATTTAAAATGTGAACTTTATCCCCATTTTCCTCATAATGATGACGGTCAGATCAGATCAGGGGAGCGGATGCCTCTTTTTTAAATTAAAAAAAAGAGTTTTACTCCCTCCTACAAATGGCAGCTATCTTGTCTGATTTGGATCAGATCCGATCGTTACACTTCGGACAAACCTTGGCCGTCACCGTGAGAGAAAAGCCAGCAGCATGCAGGTTTCAGAACCGTGTCACGTCACGATCAAATGCAATCCCTCAACATCTCCACAGGGACGATGTTGACGCCTGTCAGTCTGGAAATGTTTCCAAAGTCATTCCAAAAGCTCCGGGGCTCCACTGAATCCCGGCCAACTACGTGCTGTGAAAGCAGAGCGAGTCTGGGACAGCACTGAATCTTCCAAGAAGTGGTCATCCTGCCAAACTCTCTCCAAGAGCAAAAAAATATAAAAGTCATACAGGAACCCTCTTTCAACAACATGCAGGGGTCTGCAGGATTCCTTTGTCCTTGGCTTCAGTCAGTATTCATCAGTCCACCATCATGGCAGGACATCAAGACAGAAACCGCTGCTCACCAGGAAGAAACATTAACGCTCGTCTCAAGTTTGCCAAAAAGCACCCAGGTGATCATTAGGAGCGAAAACCTTTTTGGCATCGTATATTCAGTACACTTTATAACAAACCCCTGTTTTTTTATATGGCAGAAAAACAAATGGTTCTTTCATATCTAATGTAATTCAGCGCTGATGTTTTTAATTCTAGCAACTGTTTGCATCCAGCTAGCTAGCCAGCGTAGAAAACGACCACAGCTCCTGAGTTAATAGGCCTTTTTCAAAAACAGGCATTTTGACTTATCGTAGTAGGCAAAGCACAGATGTGATCCCGTAAACATTATGACAGCAAACCAACATCCGCAATAGACTCTCCTCACTTCTGATATTCTGGCATGTCACAGCAGGGAAATGACAAATTCCTGAAATTTAGCTGCCACATCAATTTCATGAGTCGTAATTACACCTTTAAAAACGTAATATATGTAACAGAGGGAGAGTAGGGAAGTGTTTGTTCTGGTCTTTCTGCCCTCTTCTGTTGTTCAGTTTGCTCCCTGTTTGCCCTCCAGGTTCTTTCCTCTCTTGTGTTATCAATATGGAGGTTTTCATATTTGCCAAACACCACTGATGAATCTAATTACGCCCAAAATGTATTGATATTATATTGTCAACGTACAGTGTTTTAATCCTTAGCTCCTAACTTTGCAATCATGCAACCATGGTGATGAGGCTCACAAGTAACTAATGTGGGAATTATTTCCCATCTATACCATCCATCACTTATTATATGAAAGCAGGCAAAGACCAGGTGTAGTCAATAACATTAAAAGCGCACAAATTCCATTTAGGTCTGTGGTCCTCAACTGGTCTCAGGACCCACATTTTTCCTCAGCCATTAAGTGCCGACCCAGCTACTGCATGTGTGCTTAAAAGTATGTCCTTACACAGTAAAAGTGCAGCATCAGAAATTCTGTAGACCTCATAAAAGTTCGATTTGTTTTTTCTCAACGTTTTTTTTTTTTTCCACTTATACATTAGAGACCTATTTCTGGGTTGCAATCCACCTGTTGAGAACTTCTGATTTAGGTGATGTACAGTATTGTGTGCACCAGCTCACTGTCACATTATTATAGCTTACTGGAACTGAGTCAATTTAAATTAAATGTGCTTTTCCTACCGTGACATATCAACATGTCTTCATATATTGACTGAAATGTTGGAAGCCAGCACTTCATGCTCAAAAACCACAAACTTCTCTCGGGATAAATCACTTCTGGCTTTAAAAGCAGGTCAAAGTGCCTCAGTGAAGGGAATGTTCACTGTGAGAAGCATCAAGTGTTTGGCTGCAAACACTATTTCTTAATGTGATAACTACTCTGTGTTTAAGGGGTTTTCAGTCATTTCCCAAAGTAGGAGTTGTTTTTGGCTGCCTGTCAGAAAAATACTGACATCCAAAATTAAAGTAGCCATTTTGGCATAAGTGCTGCAGAGGAACACAACAGGCTGTATGCGTATTTATTTCTTGATTTGAAGCTTACAGGAAGTCGACAGAGGAAGGCAAAACAAAAAGTTGTGTCAGGAATGTGTTTCTACATATATAATGTTGCAAAACCCTCAATGAGAGTTTAAAAAAAAAAAAGGAAGTTGATGCAACTCACAAGGCTGGCCTATGGAGAAGATGCCATGGTGGCAAACTCAACCAGCAATCAGACAGACACATTCAGTGAGCACTGATGTAAAGAATTAAATGTTTTTTGTTTTTGTGGTTTTGAAATGGACGCTACATTCTTGGTGTGTACTTTTAACCATTGAGTTGTCTATATGGGTTTCGGATGTAGATTTGTTCTTTGACATGAAAAACGTTTTGGCACAGACATGAAAAAAACTCTCTCTCTTCCTTCAGTTTGATCAATAATTCAGCAAACCCTACCTCACTGTAAATCCTTTTATGCAAAGCAGCTTCTTTTGTCACGACCTCAGTCTAAAAATTGTGACAGACAGCAAAAGCAGGGTGTGTTGGCGGGGTGTGGTTAGCTCAGCCGCAGGGGGGGAGAGAGTGGAGGGAGTGGTTCAGGGAACGGTGCCGGGAGAAGGATAATTGGTGCAGCTGAACTGAATCAGGATGATTTTCTCTCCTTTATAAGTGAGCAGGACCTGGAGAGAAAGAGGGCAGAGACAACGACTGGACGGTGGCTCGGCAGGAGAGGACTGGAGCAGAGAACAGTGGAGCGTGTCTAAGGAAAATAAAGTAACTTAAAACAAACTTTGTGACTCAGCGGGTCGTCTGTGTCCATGAGGAACCCCCACGGTAGCACACACCTGCTACACAGGGAAAGTGAAAAAAAACATAAGAGGTCCTGGTTGATATACAAAAAACAACATTGTGGTTACACTGAGTAAATTATTTGCATCATGATTATAGGGAAATGTGGTCTGGGGTTCTGATCCCTCCTTTGTTTTAAAGACTAAATGTATTCCTGTTAGAGCTGACACTTGCGTATATTCAAAGAAGTGTTTCTAAAATTGAGAAATGTGACTTTCTAAATGTTCATTTCTAAAACAATGTTATATTGTGTGATGCACTCTGGAACTTGGTACAAATCTGCAAATTAAACTTTTTTTCATTCATTCATCAAACAAATATTTTGTCCCATTGGGCCATGACACATGTAAGTGGACACACAAATACCAGCAAATTAAGATTATCATAACAACACAAAGGTCCGATGTGTCAGATTTAGAGGGGTTCTGAAGGCAGAAGTGGAATATAATTATTATAACTATGTTTTCATTCATGTAAAATTCCCTGAAACTAAGAATTGTTGCGTTTTTATTACCTGAGAATGAACCGTTCATTTCTACGTTGGGAGCAGGTATTCTTCCACACTGCTGTGCTGCGAAGTTTGAAAACAAAAGCCAACCATAAAAAAAAAGGAGTAGCATGTGAGGAAAAGACAGGATGATGAGGCTGCATGAACACCGGGTCAAAGGTGCTCCAGGTTCGACTAAAAATAATGTGGATGAATACACGTTTAGTCGTAGAATTTGTATTTAATGTATTTAGCTGTCTGTAAAGTATTAAAGTGATCCAACTTTTTTGCCATTCAGATTGGTTGATTGAAATACTTTTAAGTTGAGTGGTTCCTCCAAAATGCAAATCTATTCAGTCAGTCGAAAACATGCTGTCTCTATTATCAAGTTCACTCATCAGACTGTGCTGTTTGCCCGCTGCTCATGGTGATACAGCAATTTTATTCAATCCCTTTAGTCATTGCATACATGATACCAGTTAGCGACAGTAAATTAATGACTTTGACTTTTATTTGTTATCGTAATAGTGCACTTTCATTGTATAACAGGAGGTACAGAAAGCTTCTGACTGACACCCACTTTTTACAGCATTCGGTCTTTCTGACTGTTTGAGACAAGCGATTGTCAACGTTTAAATCCCTGAGTCGTGGCTCTGCAGAGAAGTTTCATTTGTACATTTTGCAGTTGACTGTTTCCTGGTGTTCACACCAAATGTGTCACCCATGAACTCATCCATCACATGTGTCATTCACATGGCCAGAAGGGCGGCACAGTGAGCAGACAGCATCTTCCTGACTGAAACAAGAGAGGACGTTTTTAATTTCTGCACAAAAAAATAAATAAACGAGTATGTTAGGGTTAATGTAGTCTTTGAGCTTTTCTATCACTGACAGAGGGAGGAGCTGCATGAAACTGGACATGTATGCACAAACAAACATTCAGCAGTCATTCAATTGAATACTACCTCCTGTGGTGTCCTGAAACCCTTTGCCAGCACTGCGGCTCACCAACAGGTGGAGCTCTCTATCAGAAGTCCAGACTGCAACATGTGGCATAATTTGCATCCTTCTTTTCAGTGTATGATGAAGACAAGTCTGTATGTATAATCTCATATAGAATTTTTAAAAATAATTTAAACCATAAATATGTTTCTACTAATGGATTTCAGCTGTGGTAAGATGGTTGATACCCTGCCAAACATTTGCTTAAATATAAAGGTAAGTTATTGGTGTGTTCAATAATTATATATAATCATAAAGCTGTAAATGAAACTTTGTTTGGGTATTTACCGCCTAAAGAGAAGGGATACCACAACAGCAATATCTGTAAATAATGATGCAATCCACTTTTCAGTAGCACTTCAGAAATTACTGTGAACAATCTCTCTAACCACAAACTGCAGAAAATACTGGGGCAACTGTAACACCACACGTGCTTAGAGGTTGTTTTGGAGACAGGACTTTCGGTTTATACCGCTCTCTGCCATCTTTGTGGGCAGTGAAGTCTGACAAACCAAATTTGGGTAAAAAGCAGAGGAGTCTGAAGATGAGGTGGAACAAGAAATCTGCAATTTCTCTGCAGGTGTTGGTCGATTAGAAACTTCTGATTTTGCACTTGTTAAATATGTATCACCCCTACAGAAAGCATAAAGTAGTAATGCGTTAATGACACTACAAGGACTCAAAGATTGTCTTGTAATTTTCAAACTAAAAATGAATGAAGTTAGTTTCCTCAACTTTATTTTATTCTTCATGAGTTTATGTACTACTTATATGTCTTTAACTCTCTTTATCTTTCTCCTAATGCAACTACTTCTTTCTGACAGTCCCCACATGAACTGGACAGTAAGAATTTTACAAGGTGGTTCTCAAATCCTGTTCAGGTGTTTCTGTATGATGTCCACTCTGTGTCTAATCGCTCATATTTGTGTCGGACTTCCCTGCAGTGAAGCAAGAACAGTCTGACATTGTCAACCTTCTGTAAGTGTAAACTGACCTGACTTCTTACTTGTTCACATGGTCATTGCAGTTTACAGGTGGGGTCAAAGGTGACATTTCCAGGTGTCCACAGCTGGAGAGGGCTCACACAAATTCCAGCAGGATTATTTTATTAAGAAAATGGGGCCCTCGGTTCTCAGATTTACACCTGCAGCTGGGACAAATGTTTCGTGACCAACTGTATAGCTGCGACTAACCAGACTATGGAGAAATTGCTGTAGATTTGAAACGGAAAATTGGACACTTCCCCGTGAAGCCTTCTGGGGAGCAGATTTTCTTTTGTGATGCGAGGTCTGTCAGAGTCGTGGGTAAGCAGGTCTAATGCTTTGGTATGGACGCCAGAATTATTAGAGAATGACCCGAAATTGGCTCAATCCAAAAAGTAATAAAGCTGAAGATTCTGTGCACACACGAGGGTTAAGCTGATACATGATTAATGTCCCTGTGGGTTCAAAATGATTTCCTTCACTGCAAGTAGCTCTGCTTTGAAGGATTTTATTTTCTATATTGGGTGATTTATTAACTATATATATAATTTGTGTCTGTAGTTAACAGAACCCCGTCTTTGAAATGGGAATTGGTTTTCCTGAAGGCTGGAGATCTCCTGCTTTAAATTCTTCATGCAGTGCAGTGAGATTTCTTAAATAGCCATCCAGTGGATTTTCCAACATGTCGCTGGATTTTTTTTTTAAATTCAACATCCTCAACAACAGAGTGTGTTCAGACCAAGGGACCATCATATTGTTCATATCGACCCCAAACATCATTTGCCCAAACATCCAATATGGCCAACTGTAGAGGTGAGCGACATTGCAACAGACTCACTAATTGTGCGTCAGTGAGTTTGTGTTTGTCTCAACCTCATGAATTCCTGCAATATACTGTACATGAATATTCAAAAATACAATTTCCATGAGCATATCCATGTATAATCAAGAGTTTGGGAAAATATAAAATTACATGAGGAAATCAAATAATTGTTATCATGTCTGCTGTTTGTTCTGGGGTACTTTTGTCACCCTGATGATCATGCCAGATCTTATTATCTATTAACTAAAATAAATAAGAAATTGGTGTGTTTTCAGTTCTGTTTTGAGCAGAAATGTTAAGCATATATCTTTTTAAACACAGTTTTCACTTATTAAATTGTTTTCTACTTAGAGAAAGAACCACCCCTGCACCTAAAAGAAACTAACTCTTTGTAAGACATCTCAGTGTTTTGTTTTGTTGTCGTTCTGCAGAAAGCATCACTGAACTAGTTTGTTGTAAGGGCTGTTTATTGAACTACTTCAGTTACACCTCCATCGTGATGAATAACTGGTTTCATGTTATCACAATTGGCATCTAAAGCTTTTCCAGGAGCTGCAGGCTTCGTGGAGGACGTCCACATTGAGGTCAGCGTTGTGAAGATATTTGTCCTGTGGAGTGGTTGTTGATGGTAGGGATTTCTCTCCACCCCTCAACGGCAGTAAACCACTGAGAGGGAGGGGGTTGGAAGTCAAATAGGGGAAGAGGGGGAGTCTCTAATGAAAGAAAGTAGTGATGGTGAGATGAAGCCTCATGAGGCATCGAACCACTTCAGCCAATTGGTTCGAGAAAGGGTTCATTACTCGAAGCTTCATGTGCACACGAAACCACCTACTGGCCAAGTGTATAATCACAGGCAGCTGTATCTGAACCACATGTGATGCATTGAATTTTTGTGTCTGTTATGGCTGTTGGGAATGACTATGAATTACAAAAATGTATGACCAAATAATTTCTGTACATAAATTATCATATATGTGCATAATAAAATATTTTTTGAATGTATTCTGTGTGTGTAAATTTTCCCAAAATGGTAGTATCATATGATATGGCAGGTTGTGTAATAATGTTTTTCTGTCACTTTAGGAAAATGGCATGGGCTTAAGCAGGCAGAGGACAGTGGAAGTGCTTGTGGAACTAGGAAGAGGGGACTGAATATGCTTGTGTAACTTGGACAATGATGTACAGGACAGGGGACATTTTATTCTTTTTTATTCAGAAATAACAGTTTCTCAACAGTTTTTGGTTTTGTGGATGTCCACATGTCAGAAGTAAGGCTAACAGCAGCCACCTTTTCCACTTTAGCCTTAGCCTTCTCCTTAGCTGACTCATACTTGGCCTCCACCATGGCCTTCAGAGCCTAAAGGAAAAAATATATAGTGCTGAACTGTGAGACACAATAAAGTACTCATTTGTTTCATGCATGCACCCATACATACCTGCCTTGTAGGGAGAACATAATTAGGATCCAGTTTGGACACAAATGCCCTGAATCCAACATCATCCACAATACTGAAGGGCTGTGTGTCCTTCACTATCATGGAGACGAGGGCTTCATCCAGCTCTTGTTTTCTGGTGGCTGGTTAAAAGAGAATAAATACAGTGTCTGTTACCTGTCTTTATTTGCACAATAAACAAAAGTGAACAGGGAAAAATTGTGATGGTGCATTTGTAATATTGTAATGACTTACCTTGGCTGGGTGAAGCTCCAGTTTCCTCCTTATTCTCATGCAAGGCACGGTAATGCCTTAGCATGGATGAGGTGTTGTTATTGTACCCCAACTCCTTGGAGCACAACACCTCACCTTTGAATAAAATAAGAAACTGTGAAAAATACAGTTCTTGATAAGCAAACCTAATGTGTCTGAAATAGAGTTAGATTTAGCTTACCTTATTAGGAGTTATCAAATCAAAGTGTTCCCACACAGGGGAAATCCTCCTCTTCCCAGCTGGCTCTATCTTATCACCTCTCCTTCTCTCCTCTCTCCTAAATCTCCAAACTATCTCTCTCTCTAAACTCTCCAAACTATCCAAACTCTCAACTGACCTCAACTCTCCACATTTTGAACGGAGCCTGAGGGGTTCATATTGCCATCAAACCTCCCGGCAAAATCTGAACCACTTCCCGAAGTAGTCACGTGGTACAGCCGGGCAGCGAGGCTTCGGACGTCATCATTTTTGGCTCCTCCCCTAAATGAAGCAAGCCTCGACACGCGCTTCGAGGACACGCCCCCTCCGTTACGCGACACGCGCTTCGAAGCGTCGGCACATCTCGTAACATCACTAAAAGAAAGAAAGAAAAAAAGAAAGACAAAAAATAAATTAAGAAAGAAAGAAAGAAAGAAAGAAAGACAAAAAGAAAGAAAGAAAGAAAGAAATAAAAAGAAAGAAAGAAAGAAGTGTGGAGTCTAAAACCAATCCTCAACAAGGAAGAGAGGATTCTTTCTCTCACTGTCTTCTAGTCAAGAAAAGCAACAGTCAGCTGCTAAAGTTGGTCTTGATCCTAATTCTATCACCTGGCGAGAAACTAAAGCCTTTACTTGAAGCATTTCCATTTCTGAGAAGACACAACTGAAGTAAGTAAACTAGTTTTTACTTAAATATCCATTGTGTTAATACGCGTAGTATTCATTGTTTAATAACACACTGGCAGCGTGAAGCAACAGCAGCGATAACCGGCAGTAGATACACGTGGCATGAAACAGAGACGTTGACATATTTGAACTATACACAGCCCCAAAGACGCTCCGTATTAAAACCGCAAATATGCGCGGTATGGGCAAAAAAAAAGGCGCTAAGTGTCGGCGTTTGTACATGAATTTGACAAACATGCTGAGGGTGAGTAGAAAGCGCACAAGAGGCTGTTTCGGAAGTGACTGCCATGATTGTACAGTAGTTTCTTCACCCAGCCCTCTTTTCATTGATGAATAAATTCCTGCTTTAGTAAACTCCGTGATGGTGCTCATTTGTAAGCCCATACGAACATCCCTACACTTACACGTATTTATTGTATTGAACCCTTCAATTTAAACTTTATTATGGTTCTAGCAGATGCAGTAGTCGCAGACGCGTTTTTAGCAGCAACATAACGTCTGTGTTGCCTTCACTGGCTCCCCGCAGGGTCAGTATTTAGGCGATATAGTTTGAGTTAAACCAAAATTTGTCATAAAAATGAACTTTTTGTTTAGATAGGCCTGTAAAATATAGCCTAGCCTATATTTAAAATTGTACTCTGTTACACAAAGAAAACTTTGTGCAGAGGTGATAGTATTTACTAAAGTATATATTTTTTTTAAATCTTGAAATGAAAATCTGTTTTAGCCTATAAAGGAAACCTGGAACTATCAATGAATCTTATTGTTGATTAATCTAGAGATTTTTTTTTTTGATCAACCATTCAATCGAGAACAATGGCAATGACATTGCTTGTTCTATCTGACCATGTTCAAATGTAGTCCACATACAGTATATGTGCAAGTAAGCCTGCACATTAATTCTGACATTTGAGAAGCTGGAACCAGCAATATGTGGGATTTTTTTTTTTTTAAGGGTGCACCAACTGTTTTCATGATCATTTCCATTGTTGATTGTGTCCCTGAGTAGTTATTGGGTCTAGCCTTTAGGACAGCAGATATAGGGCCTTGTGAAAAACTGCCCCCTAGCCTACTCTCAGGATGGAGCATTAAATCAGATTGGTTGTTTCAACAGTGTGAAAATCGATAGATCATTACATTTCTTGGCTATAACTAACGAGAGACAAGTAAAAGCAGCAGATCCACAAGTGGAAACCTGCCAGCAATGTGTCTTTAAAAAAAACAAAAAAACATTATTGACCATGAAATTGCCAATAGTTATTTGTTCACTGCCAGTCACCTCTTAATTAATCAGCTAATTAAAATCATAAACTGGAGGTCTGGCTCACTGCATCTTTTGTGGGGGGTTGTCTTGTCTCGGAGTACCAATTTCAACATTTTGTACTGCAAGTGGACGCCGCAGCAGACTTGCTCCGGACGGGCCTTTTCAGTGGCCGCCCCACCGGGCCAGTAACCAGACCCAGGCTGAGGTCATGCCTGCAGAGAGACAGCTGCCTTGCCGGCCGGGCATCTTCGGGGGTTGCGGTTTTGGACTCGTCGGGGAACAGAGGCACCTAGGGCGTGTGGTTTGTTTTCTTGGAAACTTGTGAGGATAAAGAGTTTGACCTGCGGTTCTTTATGTCCTGCGGGGGTTGATAAACACGCCTGGTCAAGGTCAGCAATATCCCCACGAGGAAAAAAGAGCAGGGCTGGATGTGAGCAGCAGCTCCAAGACTTGAAAGAAAAAAGAACACGTGATGAACTAAATGCGTCATAGTGAACTCAAGTTTTGGTGCAGATGTAGCAGAAAATACTTTTTATTATCATGATATAAACACATAAGATAATCTAACTCCTCCATGATGAACACTGAAACTCTCCATGGCCATAACAGTGGAGTAAGTCATTGCAATATTGCATTATAGTGCTCAGGTATTTCAGGAAACAGTTTCCTTATATAGTGTTTCTCTCAGTGCAGGCTTCACCTGTTCTCCCTCTGCACACAAAAACACACTCACATGACCATACACACATTTCACAGTGCTATAACAGGGACTCGCAACTGCCTGCCAACTAAAAAGACCCTGCTTTCAAGTTTGGCAAGTCTTTGTTGTGTGTTGACCCTCCTGCATCACAACACAAGATCACTCCTGTGCAACCAACGTGCACATTTTCGAAGTAACTGCTGGGGTACAAAAGCATGCACAAAAGAGGTGGGAAACAGAGGAAGAATGTGTGCTAAGGAGAAGACGAGGCAACAGGTCAGATGGTTGTGTTGAACTTGCCTGACTTGTGTGTCCTGCGTGAGTCCACATGTTAACCTGACCTTAGACAGACAGTATAACTAGACACCATGGCTTTTCTTACAGACACTGCTTTTGTGACACTGACTCTCCCGTGTCATTTACAACATTGTCTCCTGAGCGACGGCCAGTGTGCATGCGATAGCATTGCATCGTATTTATTGTGCGTGTGTGTGTGTTGATACTTGTGATACAGCCACCACAGAAAATCCAATACATGTGACAGTAGCCTCTATACTTAGGCCTTTAACTGACTGTGTCTGTCCTTTCTGGATTATCAGCACACAATCGAACACGCTCACATCTTCTACAAAATGAGCAGCTCCGAAACAAGTTGTGTACTAAAAGTGACAGAGGAAACATAAAGAGGATTAATAAAGCTGTAAGCGAGGAACACATTTATACCAGGCTTTAAACATCACAGGATGTTTTCAAGTACATTTAGGTGTTAACAGCAATATAGTGACTCATACTGAAAGAGATTTACTCATAGGGCAGTTTCATTGGGAGCTATGAGTTTTCCAGGGTCATAATGGTGTTTCTGCAATATGTTAACATGGTGAAAAAGTAGAAGTCAATTGTAAATTTAATTGATTCACTGGATTAAAATGTCACTTTCACTGAGACAACAAGGGTCAACAGTGTGCACAGTTGTGGCCTTTATTTTAACAGCAACATAAACAGAAGCAAAAAACAGTAAAAAAGGCTGAAATGCTAGCATTGTGATATGGATTTATGATTGTGTATTAATCATTAGTTCCACCTCCACAATAACTGATTAGACTGATAGAAAATTTGCTAAAATTTGCATATTCAGTTGTCCTGAACGCTCAAAACATTTACTAATTAATTAGTCCTATGTGGAAGTGAATATTACTTTTGTTTTGGAATGTCTCTGGGAAATTGTGGTGGGGAATTCATAGATTGAACTGCTCAACAGAAATGATTGTGTGATTAATTTATCGTAAAAGTAATAGTTGCAGCTCAGGTTTTTAATAAAGTTTGCGTCTTTTCCGTCTGTGTACTCTGACTTCATTAAGAAGTTAATTTGTACCTTATCTATTTACAAGACTAAGTGAATGAGCGCCGCCTCCTTGTTGAGAGTTGGGGAGCTCTGTGTGTGTGTGCCAACATTGAAGGGGTTTTCACCGTGGGGTGTCAATTACGAAGAAATCCCCCCTTTCAAACTCTTTCCAGCACAAAGGCAGTTCACTGGGCTATGGATAATCGCATTACACTCACGTATCACAAGCACGTGAGCAGGCACACGCAGAGACAAATCATTCCCCTGAAAGCCCCTCTCTTCCTGCTGTACGACACATGTTGAAAAGATGTCCTCATTAAGAAAAGTGTTTCCTGTTTGAGGCCTTGAGTGCAGCCTCTCATTGTAGGCTCTTCCCTCTGTTCCCGTCCACTTCTTCTCTGGTATACAGATAAATTGATAGCTGGGTATTTTTTGGATCTTTGGTTCTTGTTTAGATGCTTTACAGATGTGCATGTATGTGATCTTATCAGGTTTGTCATGACTGGACTCTGTGTTGGTCCCTCATGTCGTAGCTTTTTATTAACTGTCCTATATGTCTGTGTGTTTGTGCTTTTCCAAGTTGTCATGATTAACCTGACCTTTAGAGGTTGGCTCCAAAAAGGCTCGGGCTCCATAGACTCCCATTCAACTTTTCTCATGAAATACAAAGTCAGTAAATGTTTTCCACAAGTCGATCTGGTGTCATTCACTAAAGTCACTGCTCGTTTTTATTTTTCTGGTGGTCCGTCTGAAAATAATTCAATCATTTATTAGATATTACGTCTCAAAAAGAGGTATGTTTGGGGGCATGTCCGTTTGATTGACAGGCATATGGTGCAGTCAGGTTAGGGTTAGATTATAAGTGGGTGGGGCGTAGTGTCCTTGGTTTCCGCTTGGTCACAACACAAGTTTCTGTCTTCTTGTTTGTTGGCTTACATAAAAGCGGCATAATGGATCATTTTGACCTGATTGTCCCAGTGACATGAAAACCAAAGCTAAACTTCCATGTCGTTAGCAGACTCATTAAGTCCAACCCCGTGCTGCTTTGAGATGGAAAGTCCATCATTTTAAGATGCTGCCCCTATTTCTAGAACAAAAGGAGACCAACTGAGTGCTCGGCATTGTTTCCGCCATTCTGAATCCAAGGTGAAAAAGCTGCTCTGTTGATGGCACAGTGGGTGGATTGCTGAGGACAGTGCAATGCAAAGTAGCAAGTACCCAACAAGTATTTACAAAACAATGATAAGCCATGCCTGAGTTCAATATGCAAATTAAGAGAAAAAAGGTACAGACTCATGTCTCCCTATGAAGTAAAAATCATGAAACATCATGTAAGCCACATTAGTTTTACCAGCAACTAAAGGGTAAACTCACACATGCAATACCAGCCAGAGAGGCGCTCTCGTGCACGTCGGTAGATCAAAGCCTTCTCCCCGGAGACGACCTTTTATGCCTCGAATGAAACAGCAGCATCATGATCTACACCACTGAAGAATCTCATTTGGTTGATTTTTGCTCACTGCTTTTGAGGATCTTTATTTATTTGATCGTTAACCAGACCGACTCCGAAGGGAAAAGTTTCTTTTAAGTCTGAGAAGAATCTCCGGTGAGTGACGAATGCGTTGCTCACAGTTAGCCGTTGCTGTAGAGCTACAAAGGAGGACAGTTGTGACAGAGTTGTTTAGTTGGGCTAAAGATACCTGTTGAGGTGAGCGGGAACGGTGACGTCATTTTCTTGTTTTGGCGCCAGAAGTAAACGGTCAGATTGAGAACAGTGTTGAGTGTGTTGCTTAGTAACTGTAGACGTTTAAATAATGCCTGTTAGGTATAAGTGATAGATGCCACTGAGACATGAGTACATGTGTGTGTGAAATATGTTGGTATGTTAATATTGACCATAGTGAATATTTTATATATATATATATATATATATATATATATATATTGTGTGTAATACTATTTTACTTGTCATTTACTGTTACACCAACAATAGAGTTTAGAAATTATAGTACTGACATCGTATTCTATTCTGCTGCATGCAGATTGTTTTTTTTTGTATGGATCTGTGATGGAGACAGTGATCCCCAGAAACCTCCACAAAGCGCTGGAGCTGAGTGACCCTGCGATCCCTGATCATCTTTGCCGTGGGTGAAGCTGCATTTGGTCTTCTTGGATTCTCCTGCCGGAGCACCGACGAGCAAAAGATTCAGATAAGAGTTAGTCTGAGAGCCTACAGACATACACTACCTGGTAGCAGACTGAAAGACAATAGACTGAAACTGACTGACTGTGGGAGAAATACCGGTATTGGTGTTATTATTTGAATTTGTTATTTTTCTTTTATGCTGTTCCCTTGATTTTCTGTGCGTGTTAATAACTATAATAAATTGCAGTTCAGTTCCTTGTTTTAAACTGCAAACATTTGCCGTGTTTCATTCACTCCCAGAGCGACCTAAAGACAGTCCTAAACTTAACACAGGTAATCTAGTGTGTTACATAGATTACAATCACATTTGTTTTATTCAGTGGAAGTTAATAGAGTGAAAGAAGGACAAATCTCTCTGTTCAGGAATCAATATTTGAAATGCAAAATACCCCATAAACGGGTTTATTTTAAACTCAAGTTGGAAATGCTTCAGAGAGTAGTCAGTGTTGTAGTCGGGGATGATCTGGAGCTAGGATCAGAGTTTTATGGTAATTTAACATGTTTTCGTTGTTTTTATATATTTTCGGGTTGTATTTTGTGTTTTTTTTTTTTTTTTGTATTAAAGCTGCAACAATCAGTCGATTGATTGCTTGAGGGGAAAATAAGTCCTTGCACAAAAAGGCTGAAATTCAAATTAAAGCTTTTTTTTTTTTCCCCTCCTTCCCCCTCCATCTCAGAGCAGCAGCGATGGCGCCTTCTCTCCTCCAGGCCTTCAGGAGGCGCTGGTGGATGGCAGTGACAGCGGTGATTGAGAACCTGCTGTGTTCGGCTGTGCTGCTGGGCTGGGGCTCCCTGCTCATCATGCTAAAGAGGGAGGGCTTCTACTCCCACCTATGCTCAGGTAAAGTCTGTGAATGATTACGCTCCTGACCTGACGCACCATCTTTGGTCTTAGACAGCGACTTTCTGCCCTTCTTAAAACACGGATGCCCTTCAATACCCCTTGCCCGGCTCATTGCTTCATTGCCATAGGCTTTCTGAAGCATCTCCATTGGTGACTTCCCGAGCTTGACACAAAATTGTATGTGCACTCTGCTCAATTTTCTAGTCCATGGTGTAATCACAAATGTGCACGTACCAGTAGTCACAAAAATAAGTGTAACTCAGGTGCTGATGTTGATTAAGCAATGCAGCTTGGAATAATTAGTCATTGCTTCCCCCTGCACCATGAGCATTACTGTGTTGCATTCCATTAAATCAGAATAGGAACAGTCTCTGAACATTTTGATCGACCCTCCTATATTGTCCTATTTGGTGTAATAAAAATGTTTTACAGTCGATTTCCCTTTTGTTTAATTAATGAGTTACTGTTTCAGTATTATCTACATGTTCGGTTTTAAGAAGACAAAAACAAAGGCAAAATAGTGGTCGATATTGTAATTATTTTTACACAGACAGCATCTGGAGCTGTAAAACACAGGGATTAAAAAATGGTTCACACATTTCTTTTTTCTTTTGACTCTTAAAGCAAAGTAACATCTACATTTGCATTGATAACAGATGTCTCCTGGTGGTGACAATTATTTTTTCATGCTTGAGAGGCAAACAATCCAAACATTTACTGAAATAAATACATTTGCGCAGCAGAAATTTTGTTTTTCTCTGAATCAACCCCTGGTTGGGGTCCAGACTTAGGACAAACAATCTTACTGTTAGAAGACTTTAAGCTTTTGTATACATGTTCGTGTTATTCACTGCACACTCGTCCCCACAGTGAACAACTCTGCGGTCATGGTGTTGAGCAACTTGACTGCCGGTGAGGTGGGGGGGTGGCTCAGCTGCGTGGACCAGGAAGAGATGCTGAATCTGGGCTTCACCATCGGTTCCTTCCTGCTCAGCGCCACCACCCTGCCGCTTGGTATCCTGATGGACAAGTTTGGTCCGCGTCCAATTCGGCTGGTGGGCAGGTAATGGCAGCAGAATAGTCACAAACGTGTCACACTTGGAGTTTTGGTTTCCATCTGGGGTATTAATGCATAATTACCTTCAGAATAAGTCAGAATAGTTTGTGTGCATGCACTTTTAAGTGTGTAGCAGTATAACATTTCTTCTCAGTGGGTGTGGAAGTGTGAACACACTTTCTCTCTTTCTCATTCGCACATTGAGCAGCTATAGAATTTATTCGCCATGTAAGACAGTTTGACAATAAGATGAAAGTTGATAAAAAAAAAGTTGACACCTGACAGTTTCAATCTTTTTTGCATATTAAAGATCACCATACAGCTGTTTTGTCATATGAATACTGTTACATATTTATATGTGTGATTGATGGTGAGAATAAGTGAAAGCTGCATAACAGGTTGTCAATTTCGCCACTACTATTGAGGTTAGTAGTAAAATTCAAAGCTGACAAGTCACATTCCAACAGTGGGTGGAGTGAGATGAGGCCTTTTGTGTTGTCTTAGCGTGTCAATCACCAAATATAGGTGGGGTAATAGTTTGTGTGCATGCACTTTAAGTGTATGCAGTATAACGTGTATTCTCAGTGGGTGTGGAAGTGTGAACACACTTTCTCTCTTTCTCATTCGCACATTGAGCAGCTATGAAATGTATTCGCCATGTAAGACACTTTGACAATAAGATGAAAGTTGATAAAAAAAAAAAAGTTGACACCTGACAGTTTCAATCTTTTTTGCACATTAAAGATCACCATACAGCTGTTTTGTCATATATAAGTCTAATTAAATTTTTCTATGATTATTATTGTATTTGCTCGTCATGCCAAACAGTGTCTAAACTGCTTTGCATCTCACTTTCACTTAATAATGTATCAGTAGTTTGACTAAGACTTTCAGAGACTGTTGAGTCTCTAGCAGCCAGTCATCTGTGCTATGTTTACTCTGGCCCTGTAGGAGTTTCTGTACTTGTTGCTTCATTTGAATTTTACAAATTTCTCTCTCTCTTTTGTTGCAGCTCATGTTTTGGTCTGTCTTGTGTTATGATGGCTGTTTCTACCTACAACCCTGATGGTGAGTACAAACATTAGCCCTTGTGCTAGACATAAATTAATCATCGCCGTTGTGTCACACGAGCCCCATAGAAGTCTGTAAATCTGGAATACTTCTGGTCACTGCAGTTATCTCAATACTATGTAAAAGACTAGTTCTTCTAGTGACTGACAGCTGAAAGCTGTCATGATTACAATGACAATCATCTGGAGGAGCACCACTCTTCATGGTAACATTCAATGCTAAAGATATGTTTATTTAGACCTGAGGTGCCCAAATTCTTTCATATGAAGGGCCAGATATTCATCTTCACCAAAAATAAATATTTATGTTATGCCAATTTTTTAAAAATCTTCTTTTACCAATGTGCCACTCCCTCGATGTCTTCACCGTGACTGGCAGCCTAAAGTCAGTGATACACGAACAGCTTGAGAGCATTAGCGGCAGAGAAAGAGAGAATGCCATAATTCATCATATCGGACGTAGGCCAATGTAATTTAATAGGGAAGCTTAACAGCACTATGCTGCACATTGCAGTATGTACTGTTTAGCCGCACAAAATTTACAGTTCATAGTAATTATGGTTAGGGCTTTACAGTACTTGAGAAGTAAGGAGAATAAATACAAGGAGGATAATCAGCTTGTCAAATGCTGTGGTAGGCCAAAACAAAGGACGTGCGGGCCGAACTCAAACCCGGGGCCACAAATTGGGCAGCTCTGATTTAGACAATTAGCCAAAAGATGCAAAGGACAACGTTTTGGATATTAGGATTAAAAACTTAACATTACCACATTTGGCTAAAGGGGTTAATATGATCTGAAGCCAAAGAGGTTCTCAGAAGTGCTGTTTAGAGGGTGTAAAAGCAGTAAAAGCCCCTTTCAGATCACTCGACAGGTCAGTGTGATCCATGTTCCCTGATATTAAAGTTAATCCACAGTTTAAAAGTCGCAGGTGTTTCACTGTCTGAAACCTCCTCCCCTTGTTCCATTTTTTTCAGTGTCATATTGACTTTGTTTTAATTGCTCATAGCAGTTTTCAAAAAGAAACCGTAAGATGGGGATTTGTAACAGTTAATGGGTAAATAGTAAAAAGCAGATGGATTCACTTATAATCCAAAAATGTTATTTTACCCTGTTTATGACATCCTGCTTCTCGCCTCATCTTCCAGTGTAGTTAGTGAAGTTTGTCAAGCTTGATTGACATGTTGGACAAACTGTTCCGCCAGTTTTTGTTTTCAAATATATTTTTATAAGAAATTTTCTTCTTCTGTTTTTCTTTTTCCTCTGCAGTCCTTTCAGCACTTATCTTTCTGGCTCTCTCCCTGAATGGCTTCGGAGGCATCTGCCTGACCTTCACCTCACTCACGGTGAGACACAAAGCCAGCAAGAAAACAGACTTGACTGATTAATGGATAAGAATATATAGAATGAATATACAGAATCTCACATGGGACTTTTATGCCTCTGCAGCTGTGGATGGAGGCATTATGTGTTCAGGTTGTTTTTTCCTTCTTTTCGCGAAGGCGATGTCTCAGGAACGCCTTGAAAGAAATTTCTTCTAATGTGCCGCAAATATTCACTTAAACTCAAGGATGAACCTCACAAACACATTTGTTGCCACAACTCAAGAATTCACACGCAAAAACCTGTTCAAGCCTGAACTGTCCAAAACAATGTGACCCAGTCAGTCGTTTAAAGTGAAGCTGGTGCCAAATAATTTTTTTTTATTAGTCTTGCGTATGTTTTAAATGATGCCGTTGTATTACGAAACCAGAGAAAGTGTCAAATTAAATACAGCCGGCACAGCCTCTGTCTTCTTTCCCCGTCATGTTAATGCTCTCATCGAGAAGAGGGGAACAATTTTACAAGTATTCTTTATTATTTGGCGCCAACTTGTGCTTTTGTCTCTGCTGACAGTCTGTTCCATATTAAAATGCTGAAAGTACATACACATTTTTTTTTTTTTTTAAAAGCCTCTACTGTGGTTACATAACTCGTATTCGAAGTACTAACGTAGGGTTTTGTTCCTGGAACAAATGAACAGAAACGTTTTGGTAGCGGCGAGTCTCAGCGTGTTTGGGGCCTCTATTTGTCTCAGCTGAAGAAACAGTGCGTGTTGTGAATGGGAGCTGCGTTTGTTTACATTCACATCAGGCATCTGCATTCGCTTGTGATGGGTCAGCTGGCAGCCACATTATCGAGCGTGTTTTATTGTTCCCGCTGCCTCCTGTGTCCTGGCAAGTATTTGAGCTGTGAGTTGGTACAGCGTGTTTCTGTCAGAGCAGCGCATGACTTCTCCCCGATGGAAAGTATCCCATTCATGTTTCCGCCAATAACGGCCCGCGGCTGACCACACACCTTCCCCGAAGCTCGGCCCACTTCACCTCTATTCAAAATACTCAAGGACACATTTGTTTCTTGTCTCTTCTGTCCCCTCTCATGTCCTTCTTCTTTTTTTTCTCACCGAGCAGTCAGCAAAAAATCAATACACAAACCTTTTCAACTCGGCATGACTCTGCACACATGTGGGTGTACAAATGTGTGTGCAGGGCTGTGTGCGCACAGGGAGACGAACATGAAACAGATATTTGGATAATGAAGGTTCAGGCTGACAAACGACAGACCACCTTGTCCTTTGACTTGTCCCCTGTGTGGTGTCCGTAGTCCGGCTCTATGGAAAAGAACAGATAAGACAGACACCTGTCTGAGTCTCTCTGTGGACGAACACAGGTTAAACTAATGGCTTACTGAAAACAGCTGACGATGCTGATAAACAGCTGACACGGCAGATTTACAGGAAGAAACATGTAAAAGTATTTTGTTCAAAAATTAGATAGTCATCCACCTCACAGATGCTTTAACAAAACAAACAGCACAAATGATTTAAAAAGAAGACAGCAGTTTAGAAAAATAACTTACCATGACCAGACATTGTTCTTGTTTCCAAGACTTTATGAGGATGAATCTTTGGGAAATATGTATAAATGACATATTGCATGCATGTGTACACAAAGGTACACATGGAGCCTTACATCACTCAGTCTTTTACACCCATGCCGAATGAAAAATACTTGCAATGTAGATTTTGATCATTTTGGCACTTGAAAGTAAAAATGATCAGGTATGCATGATTATATCTGAGAAGAGAACCTGTTGACTCCCTCAGGGGTTTCTGTGTAACGGCCACATGAATACTCCTTTTGTGCTTGACCGCTCTCACACACTCACATAATGCTATTTTTATTCTAATAATCACACGCTGAAATGCAAGATTCATATAACACACACACACACACACACACACACGAATAATGTTCAACCCCCCTTCCTCCTTGTCCCTGTCTGACCTCTGTGCCTCTCTTTCCCTCCCTCTGCCTGCACTTATAATTGGGTTGAGTTTACCACCACTGACTGACCTCCGCTCTGTTATTGTTCCTGTCCTGAAGAGCAAATGACGACAGAGCACAAGGACTGACGCGCGCGCGCACACACACACACACACACACACACACACACACACACACACACACACACACACACACACACACACACGCACGCACGCACGCACGCACACCATCATGATTTAAACCATGTGCTTGAGAGTAATAGCTCAAAATAGATTATTAAATTGGACCATCTCTGTTCTGTTGAGTTACTGTATAAGGTAAGAAGACTCTCACAGTCTCCTCTTAATGTGGCAAATTAGCCACAAAAAGTCTTGTCATGATTTTACACAATAACATTATACACTTCTTCATAAACAATCACAAAATATGTATTCATGTTATACTGTATGATGTGGTGGAACTATGCAATGAAACACTCATCAACTTTCTACCTGCACAAATCTGAAAAAATGTAATGTTCCTGATAAAATAACAACTGTATTACCTTGATTAGCCTAGTTTAACAGGCACTGTATGCACTTGTATGCACATATTCCGTGTGCGTGGTAATCAAGCATGCAATAATACAGTCATATTGCCAAAAAAAAGCATAAAATTGGCAGAGAAACATTAATTCCAGGCCAAAGGATTATAGGTTTTACTTCAGAGAAGAGTGAGGAAAATGATAAATGACCGTTTGAGCTGATTTTTTTTTTCGCAGAGAATATAAATAACAGAATAATAATAATAACTAGACATTAGACATGTTTTGCAAAGATTTTGAAGAACATACATCTTCCTGTAATGCAGCCTCAGTGTTTAAGATGTTCAAGAACTGAACGAAATGCCTTACAGCTTTTAAACTAAAGAGCTTATTATGACTTTATCTCTTGTCTTCTCTTGCATAATTTATAACTTATCTGCAAAAAACAAATATTTGAACAATATCCACATCTTGCACTAAACCATTTTCCCTTCTAACAGCTAGGTTAGACTGATCGTTGTTCCTAATAGTGTTAGTTCTTTTGTCGTAGTTATAAAGATAATTGGAGGACACGGTAAAAACGAGGTGAATCACTCCTGCCTTCATTTACTCTGTGTCACAGTTCCACAAGTCCCAGTTGTCATATACTTCACCACCCTTAATGATCTATGTTCACTTTGTAAAATATGACGGTTATGTCAGAAATGAAGACAGGCTTCAAGTATTTACTGCAACAGACGTGGAGTTTTCCTTTGACTGACTCGGCTGCATGCCCAGCTGATCTCATGCTAGTGATAAAAATGAGTTCAGTCGTTCCTTGCTGGGGTTAGGAGAGCTGTCTGTCTTCTACTCGGCAAATGTCAAATAGCAGAGAGAGGCTTTTGAATTCGCTCCACAAAGAGCTGCCGCAACAGTGAACTGAATATGACTTTTGGAAATATGGCCAGGGTCAAAAATAAAGAAAAAAAGAAAGTGAGGGTCACGCGCCGTGGTTTTAGGCGGCGTCCATACTGGACATAATGTTAAAGCACTTCTTTTTTTCGTTATTATATAAATCTACTGCAGCTGCTCGAGAGCGCTGTGCTAACACTGAGAAGCAGTGATGCTTTGACCAATGAACAGTAACAAGAGAGTTGAGGTGGAAAGAAGAAGCCGGTGCTAATCAGCTGTGGTTTAGTGTTTCCTGCTGGGATCTCCACAGAGAGAGCAGCTCCAGCTGCGTGAGATCAGTCAAACTAAAAAGAAATGTTAATCCCACTTAATTTTTTTTTTTTTTTTTTTACAATTTCTGTTTTGCTTTTTATGAACCACTCTTTCTTCCACTCCTGCCCTCCTTTGTTTTCACTTCCTGTATTCTGTCTTCCTTCAACATGTTCAGAGCTGATTCAGAACTTCAGTGCTCATTAATCTACTATTTGGCCCAATCTCTCAGTGATTAAAGTCTTAATTAAACTTAGTGCCAAAATCTTACAACACCCAACCGAGTGAGCACGGCAGGAACAGAGCCTGAACTGATCAGTTGTGACAAGCGAAAGGCCCAAGCTCCATTTGTTTGTGACTTTCTGACCTACTTGACCCCTGTGTGCCTCCATGCAGTCACATGTTTCTGCCCATGCAGCAATAGTTAGCGTGCCGGACATGTGTTATGAGGCCCCGATGTGAAATATGTATTTTATGAGCACAAGCACATTTCACACTTGCTTTCTGCTTCATGTTGCAATCATTTCAGACATACCTGTGTTGATGCTGCTCGTCTCCTGAAAGCGAACACTTTGCTTTCAAACTGACATCTCACTTAGCTGAAATTTCTGTGTGTTAACATTAGTAAGGGATGCAAACTCCCCCGTGTGTTCAGAGGGTCTCGGTCCACAAACCTCCACAGTCTACAGCGTCCAGCGATGCAGATCTTCAGCTTCAGTAGAGGGATGTGAAGTATTTAGATTCTCAGAAGCTCTGAATGAGGACGGGAGTTCTCGAGGATGTTTTTCTCATCTTCGCTTAGACAGTCGGGCTCTCCCCCGTACATCCTCAGGAAAGTTTTTTTTTTTTTTCCTGTGTACCTTCTAACCTCTTGGTAACAGCTCTCCAACTGACCTCACACCTTCCCCTGCAACAGACACATACGTTAGTCTGCCAGCCACAAACTGTCACCATATATATTCTACACACTACTGCTATAACAATGGATAAATTAACGACATGTAATGTAAGAGGGGTACTTAATAGTAATGAGTACACAGAGGATTACCACCCGACTCTGCAGTTTCCCTCAGCTCCTCGGGATTATACTTGTTTTACAAATTATTTGGGGATTTTCTGGTCTTTTACTATTTTGGTTACTATTTTTCCCACTCTCTTTCTTTCGTGGCTGGCAGCTGTTATTAACAACAACAAAAAAAAACTTCTGTATACTACCTGCCAAGCACCAAATGAAAGACAAATTTAAAAATGACCCAGACATTTCAGTCAGGAGTTGGTGGAGACCAAAACAAAGTGAAAGGCACTCAATTTGATCAGGTCTCGAAGCATGGCTCCAAATAAATGCAAATGTTGACAGGATGTGTAAAAAAAATGATTTGCTTACACGTGAGCCATATCAGCTTTCCAAGTCTTTCAGTGTTGTGTTTCCAGCTAATTGCTAATTAATGAAGGTTTAAATTGCTTAAATGTACACTGAAATATGAATGCAACATGATCCCGCCAGATTTGTAATCAAAGTAATCATCATCCCATATCCTTCCACCTCTATACACCCATCTCTCTCACCCTTCTCAGCAGTAGACCAGCATTGAACTCATACATTTTTAATAATTGTGCTCTGTCAGTGAGATCATTGTAAGGGTTTGGAAAGTGTTCACAACCGTGGAGAAAAAAAGAGGTGCTGACACTGCTCGGTGAACTCTGACACAGCCGGGAGATCAGGTGACGCTAGCAGAAGTTTGGAAAACCACGATCAGCGCTGAGAGAATAACGAGCTTGTCATGCAGCACACCTAAAATTCCACACGTGGTTTTATAATCGTGATTGACCCATTTAAAACTCTAATCAAAGGACACTGAGTGGGCTGCCAGCACAATAGGTCATTGTTATGTTAGCTAAGCTACTTACTACTGTAAATAGGTCGACCTAATGTATGATGTGTTAGTGCCTGGTGCCCCCCACCTTGTCCCGTTTGCTGTGTGCCATGCATGCCCTCGTGGTGGGTCCAAAGAACCCAGTGAAGTTCAGCAGGAGCTGGCTATAGATCGGCTTCCACATTTTTAATCCTAACTCTAGGAATGTGTTGAAATGGCAAGAAAAAAAAAGGCCATGAATGTGTGTTTAAGTATAGCTTAGTCTGTGTTTGAACTATGGGGACAGGACCCAAATTGGGTCATTTGTTTCTTCTTTTCCATGACATGGAAACTAATATTTTTTTAATGAGTCTGCTCTGCGGGGAGATAAGAGTGTTTCTGAGTGCAAAGACTCTGTAGGCGGAAACAGTGGACTGTCTGTCGGCTGAGAGCAACTTCCTCAGTCTAGTTCAGTCTCTCCTCTGCTGGCAAAGTAACAGTGCACTTTCACTAAACCACAGTGTTACAATAACTTGGCTTACTGTATTTTACATTCAGTGGGTCAATGTGAATTTGTCTAATTAGTGTGATAAATAACTGTATCTACCTCTGCGCCTGCAGCTCCTCAATATGTTTGGTGCTTTGAGCTCCACCGTCCTGTCTCTGATGATCGGCTCCTACGCCTCCTCTGCTGTCACCTTCCCTGGAGTCAAGGTAAAATTACAAAGGTTACGTTAAGAAAAAGGCTACACATTTGCATACTTTACTCAACCATATGACTATATAATGGTGCCTCTGATATAAAAAAATGTTTATGGATGGAGTTATAAGGCCTAATTGGCCAAGAACAGCAACTCTAAATGAACGCTAATGTTGCTGCTGGATGAGCAAAGAACTGCTGGTTGGCACGTTCACCATAAAAACTTTACAAGGTGATAATATGTCAGTGTTGCATTTACAGTTTATTCTGTTGCCGCCATGTGTTAAAAAAAAAAAAAAACACCTTTAAACATGAGCGCAGTTTAAACAATAAAAACACAACCCTCCTTCTCTTCTTCCCAGCTGATCTACGATGCAGGCGTGTCCTTCCAGGTGATCATGTGGTGTTGGGCGGGTCTTGCCAGCTTTGTCTTTCTCAACTGTTTTCTCAACTGGCCCATAGAAGGATTTCCAACACCTGACGAGGTGGACTACAGGTCAGTACGGGCTGCCAGTCTGTTGCATCTTTCTCAAGTGACACAAAGAACAAACTTGTAACTCCCTCATCTGTGTGTTTAACAGTAAGATCCTCACACTGCAAGAGCTGCCTCCCTCTGATCAGAAGGGCGTTGGCGAGAGAATGAGCCACAAAAATGGAGACGTCCGACACTCCACAGAAATGCTTCCTAATGGAGCTGAGGCTGCACCCCGTAAGGCAACAAACACAATCGTCTTTCCATCAATTCAGAGGACCTTGCATTAACTTACAATCATTTCCTGGGAATTTACTGAACATTGAACTAAATCCTGACCCTAAAATTTCATGATTTAAGTTACTTTTTGTCCCCAAAAATGAGGTCTATTTAGCTTGTCAACAGGGTGGGATGAATTAAACCAGAAAGTAATTTTCTTCTTAAAAAAAACAAAACTTAAAAGAAGCTCTCAAGAGGTGAAATATGTAAAAGAAAGGTCCTTTAAAAATGTTGTTTTGCAGAAATGTTTTTTTTTCTGTCCTGTTAATCATTTTGCAACCCCTCACATTACAACGTGACTAACAAGATAGGGAAAAGGTGTCACTTGGTAGTTTGCACACCCCATGTTGAGAACCCTTCCCTCCTCTGACCTCCTTTCACTCTGGATATAAAAATAAAAAGTCTCTCCCCCTCTTTCAGCTGCTGTTCCCTTCCGTCGGTCTGTGTTCTCTCCCATCTTCCTGTGGAGTCTGGTTACCATGGGGATGTCCCAGTTAAGAATCATCTTCTTTATGGGGGCGATGAACAAGATGCTGGAGTTCATGGTGACCCATGGCAAAGTGCACCGTGAGTTTCCAATTCTCAACCGCAGTCCAAGCAAATATCTACTGTTTAAAAAAAAATAATTAATTGTACGTTATTTAAACCTTTTGAACACGACTGACAGAATGGATCATTTGTTCTATTGCAGCATCTGAAGAGATGGTGATTGAGGCAGAAGAGAGAGGTGAGCTGTGCCAAAATATGACTTTATATTTGTATATACTATGTGACTTGTCTGGCATTTGTTTTATTTATTTTTTTTCTTCGAATTTAATGTGCTCTCTTTCAGTGAGTTTCTACTCGTCCGTCTTTGGCACCCTGCAGCTGTTGTGTTTGCTCACATGTCCTCTGATTGGCTACATCATGGACTGGAAGATGAAGGACTGTGAAGATGAGAAAACTCTCCCATCAGGAACGGAGAAGAGGTACATTACAGATGTAGCAGAGTAAACAATATGATAGTTTGACAGTGAAGACAGAGTCAGAAAACCCAGGGAGACAGAGGGGGATTTGACATCTTGTGTCTGAAAGGCCGTTTGACGACTAGATAAATGGTGAACACAAATGTAAATGTCAACATTCTGGAAGTGGTGTAACATACTGCTCATGTTAAAATACCTTTGCCTGTGTCCCCATCAGACTGACAAGTGAACCCAAGAGAGACCGTAAGATCCAGAAGGTGACCAACGCCATGAGGGCCTTCATCCTCACCAACCTGCTGCTGCTCACTTTCGGATTCTGCTGCCTCATTGACAACCTGCCACTACAGGTAACACACACACACAAACACACACTTCATAGCAGCCAGACAGCAATGAAACACAATAAATAATGCTCAGAGTCACCGATTTTCATTGTCTCTCTCCTGTTTTAACCTTAGATCTTGACCTTCGTCCTCCACACGATGGTCCGAGGCTTCATCCACTCCTGCTGTGGGGGCCTTTATGCTGCTGTGTGAGTGCTGCGCTGCTAATTCATCTGTCTCATCAAGCTCTGTACAACACAATCGCATACCGTAGGGGGGGGTTACAGTATCCCAAAATCCCTATTCAAATAACACAGCCATCATTTAAAAAGAGTCATGACATAATAAACAAAGTCGAAATAGTTTTACTTTGTGGTTCATTAATAAGATGAGTAACATTTAACTCTGGCAATGAGACAATAGACTATTTTCTGTCCCATTTAGATTTATTTCCTCACACCATATAAACAGCGAAAATAAGGCAGCGCTTAACAGTGTGATAAAAGCAACCAGATGTGGTAACAAAAACAGGGGATGCTGTATCATATGTGCAGAAACCTCAACACTACAGCTGCTGTACCATTCATTATTCACTACTAAATCTAGAGTCTCAAATAATGTAGCATAATATGTGTTGAACACTTACAGGGCGTCTTGTCGTAGATCTGCGGCAGTCTATATTCACACAAGTCAGTGTGTGCGCCTGGACACAGCAAAAAAAAAATTGAACTCTGAGTACATCAGCTTGAAAATGAGCTCTAAAATTACCCTAGATCTGGCAATAATCACATATTCCATCATAAATGTTGTCTACAACAGAAATATAATTCAAAACAAAATCAGATATTTTATTGTATTTAATGTTATTTCCCTGTTTATTCTGGAGCTCAGTTCTAATGTAATTTGTTATGTCAAAACTATTAACCACTAAATATTTCTCCCACAGCTACCCGTCCAACCACTTTGGCACCCTGACAGGCCTCCAGTCCATGATCAGCGCCGTGGTCGCTCTACTGCAGCAGCCACTCTTCATCGCCATGGTCGGACCACTAAGCGGAGACCCCTACTGGGTGAGGAGACACACTCTCGTTGTCGTGTACATTTTTCACCACTTTCACTGACAGTGTTTATTTGTCACCCGCCAGTAAATCTATGACTCCTAACGACAACTTTCCTCCTCTCCCCCAGATCAACCTCGGCCTGCTGATCTTCTCATTGACCGGTTTCCTGTTGCCGGGTTACCTGTTCTACCACCGCAGACACCTGCTGAGGGAAAAGGAGGCCAGAGACAAGCGGGCCACCGGTCAGGAGATGCAGGCGCTCAACCACGGCGAGGCTAATGGCTACAAACCACACAGCAACGGCCTCACTGCTGTGGAGGCCTAGACAACATCGCAGCTGAGGATTGGAGGAACCGTAGGGTTTATTTTTGTACGGCCTTTCAAAATGAGCACCAGCAATCCACTCATCAAGACATATTTTTGTTTTGATACATAGTGCTTTTTTTTTGTTTTTGTTTTTACCATTAAATGTTTGTTTTTAGTCATTGCTGGTGCCAGTTTTGCTCACCACAAACCCAGAGCAAATAGGATTCCCCGAGTTTTGTTCCAGCTCAGTGTCAGACTTCATGGTCTTTGTGATTTGGGGAGAAGATGTGTCATCGTCATTTTGTTACTGTTTATTTATTTTTGGTTTAGTTCAGCCAAATTAGTGCGATTCAAAGCCATAGATTTCACTCACAAGCACATGCACAGACAGTGCGGACATCACTGTACTTGAAATACTAGTACAGTTTTCAAAGACTTCTGATAATCATCACAATCCTTGCTAATACCAAAGAACAGCTTGAATATATTAGGAAAGTTACTTTCTATTCAGTATTGCTTCAGAAGTTTGCATCGCAAAGCAAATCTACAGAATACTAGGTGTGCTGTTTCTACTGTAATTCCCCCGTAAAAAGCTATAAAGATATATTTATAAAACACTACTCAAGGAGTGCAAGCTATCCAAGAAAATCTAAAGCATCCGAGTAGCAAACTTCTGGTACTCATGAAGGAGCTTTTTGAGGTATTTTCAGAGCCCAGCTATGGACGCACACGCGCACACACACACGCGCACACACGCAGACACACACAGATAGGCTGGTTGTAGAGACACCATATCTACCTCCCGTTTCCTGTTTTTGTACGATCTCTTTGCAACTGACTCCGACTCCATCGTTTTTGTTTTGTTTTTATATCAGGAAATCTAAGTCATTGAAATTCAACTACCCATTGGAAAAAACATGTCATGTTTTTTTTTCCCTCTTGTGCCTTTGCAGGTAAAGCTTATTCAGTCCTTACATTTCTACAATTTATTTTATATAAAACATTTTTCTTTATGGAAATTTCACAAGGAAAAATGTGACTGATTTTGTTAACTCTGGCACAGTGTGTGTTAACGTTGTGGAACACTTTGTACTGTTTTATGCACAGAAATGAACTAGTGTGTGTATAAAATTTGTATTTAAGTGTCTTTTTTATACTTTAGTTGCAGTAGAATTAAAAAGGGAAGCTTTTGTTTCAGTATCAGAAAATATTATTTTTGTAGTGGGCGAATTATAAATAAAGCTCAGATGATTTATTATTGTGTATATCCTACTTTTGCTATTTTGTATTGTTTTAGGAGCAAACAAACCTCTGACAAAATAGTTTTTTGTAAATAGATCTGAGGTGTGGCTTGTATTTTATGACATTCTGCTCACTTTACTATAAATAGATTTGTACGGTTCATTACAGTTTATTATCTGAAGAGTGAGGAGACACTGGCTGTGGTTTAATTTAGTTTTTGTAAATGTGATTTTACATTTAAAAAAAACCAAAAATACATCCAGCTTCTGCCTACGATCCCTGAGTTTCAGCCAGCTGCAGGTCAAAACAGAAAAATTTACATTTCTTCCAAAATGATAACAAGATGTATTATGTACATGTTTGTTCTGCACACAGCAACAGCATCATGGAGATTCATTAAATATTTTGTAATGTATATTTTTTTTACATTTTTTTGACTCCATTTTAATGCCTCAACAGCTTTTAGTAGATTTTTTTTCCCTCTCGTTTCTGATGCATTTCTATCCTGTTTTCTTCACATGTGAAACGTGTTCAGCTTTTGAATATTTGCACACTCTTGTGTTTTGTTTCAACTGTGTGCCTTTGCTGCCATCTTGGCTTTAATGCAATAGAAGTGAATGTAAGAGTTAACGCCTCCGCCAAACATTTTTCTCTGTAAAACCAAAGCCATCTTTAGGGACCATTGAAAGTAGTCGACAGCACTTCCCCTCAGGAGAGCATACAGGAACAAAACAACAGGAATGCCTTACAGTACTGTTCATTAGTTCTGCAGTAAGTATTTGGTCAGAATGCTTTGTTTCTTGTTGACTGTCACTGGTGTCGATTTAGCTCGTTGATCTGTGATTTTCATTGTCAGAGTTGGTGACTTTTTCCAGTTTTGTTTGTGCTTTTATTTGTTCTTGCCACATTTAAATGTTTTAAATCATTGTATATCCAATTCCAGCAACAACTATCTGTTGTTTGTCATAAACAAGTGGCTGTAAAACTTGTATTAAAGCTGACAGAGGTCATTCAAGTTAATGTGACTCCCTGCTGCATTTGCCCCAATACTTGGGACTTATAGTCGATACATCCTCAATTGTTTGTGTAGGAAGTTTGACAGTGCCTGCAAGAAAAAAACATGTCTGCTTTATCTGTATTATACATGTATCATCTAGTGGTTTATCCAAGTCTATTTTTAGCATTGGGGTTGAAATGTTGGTATGTCTTGCTAAATGCAAACTTTGCTTTCCTGCCCTAAATCAATATATCCAGCATGTGCATTTGATTAGCAAATGTATGTATAAATGCAAACATATTGTCTAAATTGTATTCTGCTTTGCATTTACCGTTTATCAATTGCTGCTGCAGTGGAGAGATTTCTAACCATGTGCCAAACCACATTTCACATACCCACTTCCTACTGCAGAGAACACCTTTTTTTTTTTTTTTTTCTTCATAAAATAAAATGAACTGTTATAACCATGGTATCATCTAAAAAGGCTGAACAATAATAACATCTGTTACAGTCTGTGTCTCAAATGAAAAAGAAAACATATACAGTACAGCTCATGCTAAAAGAGGCACCACTCCACTGCACACTCCTCTTTAGCATTGAAAGGTTTGTTCGACCAGTCAGGTTCAGTGTTGTTGCTTCATTCTCGACGGTTTCTTAGACCTCGCGGCCATTTCAAAATTCCACTCAGTCCGCTCTTAAAATCAACAAATGGCAAGTCTGAATCTGACATTGCACATAAGAGACGTATATCCAATGTGATGTATCGACTTCAAGTGGCTAAGCACGGGCCGATTCTAAAATATTTATATTATTGACAAACTAATTCTTACAACATTGTAATGCAAGTAATAACAGCTATTTAATCAAATTGAATTGCAGCAATTATTTGGACTTGCACCAGATGGAGTGCACTTGTTAGGCCCTGAGAAAGTCTCTTTGCACCACCAAGTACCAGTTTGGGAATCACTGATCCAAAACAACAAAGAAACACACTTATAAAAAAAATAAAATAAAAAAAAAAGGGCCTAGAGGGAGATGGAAACATAGATAAAAACCAAAGTTTATTTGATTTTGGCATTATGGTCAAAAGATATCACAACAAAATTAAAGATTGACACACACACACACACGGTACCACGCAGCTCATCTGCCTCGTACACTGTTCGTAACATGCCTTCCCATCACCCGCATCCACCGCGTCGCTGCTCACTCACACACATTATACAGACATTTTGTTTCTCTCATTAAACGCACTCTTAATAATACAATTACCTGTAAAACACGCGCTCGTCCTCTTACAAAAGTCACACATTCAAACGCAGGCATGCACACGGTGGGCTCCTGCCTATCTGAGGCTGTTGCTGTTGGGTTGTGATCCAGCGAGGCCGGGGTGGTCGGGACTGTGGCGGTTCTGGAGCGAGAGAGAGAGAGAGAGAGCTGTGACATACTGGTTTATATTAAACATGTGCGCCAACACAGCCAACAGAATCTAGAGCCAATAACTCCATCCTAACTCCCACTTCACCACCGTTGGTTTAAAAGTAACGCGTCCTCAGATGAGAAAATAAGAAAATTGTTCAAAGACTTAAACTGGAAAGATGTCTCGTCTTTGGTTAAATATTCTGTATTTGTTGTAAGATTTTAAATAACAAATGACAAGGAATTTTGGTAAGGTTAAAGTCAGGACAGGTTTTCCCTCTTTGACCATGACCGTAATAATCCGCTGGATATTTTCTTACCTTTTTCTTTTTCTTGTCTTTCTTCTTTTTCTTGCGGTCGGGGTCGTCGTCCCTCTTTTTCTTCTTCTTCTTGGGATCAGAGTCTGATGGAGTTTCTGTGATGTCAACAAGCACGTCAGTGACCTGAAAACACGTTGTACCTCCTGCGCATTTGTTCGTGTGAATAGTTTACGTCATACCTTGTGGTAATGGGTCCTGCGGTCGATGGTGTTTGTGCTTGTGTTTGCTCTTCTTCTTTGGCGGCTGTATGTGCATCAGTCTGTACTGTTCAGGGAGCTGAGAAGAACATAAACATGCATGTCAGTACTGCATTGAACACAATTAAGAATTTTAGGACACCCCTCAGTTGCAGGCCAGAATAATCTAATAATTTACAAAAAATACAGTTAATAGTTTAAATAATGAATGCCGGCATGCTGAAAATGACTGCAAGTCTTTGTGCATTGTATTGTATAATATTGTATTGTATCGTATTGTATTATATTGTATTGTATCGTATTGTAAGTACCGGTCCTGTGTGTAGTCTGAAGCCTGTGAGCAGAGCGCCAGTCAGTGGGCTGAAGGAGTTACCACACACTGGAGGCTTATCGATCAGAGAGCGCAACGAGCTGCCGTCCTGAGTGCCCGGACAGTCGATCATACCTGCAACACAGAAACAAAAGGACAAGTTGTAGCGGAGGAAGTGACAGAGCGTGCTTGCAATTAAACAAGACGATAATAAGACATTTCCAGTAGGTGGCGGGCAAATGACATGGAAAAAAAAAAAAAAGCAGCAGCACACTAGTGGTTTGGTGCACGGATATCTTTTTCGTTGTTGTATTTTCTACAGTGGGGAGTTGACAGATCAGATCTGAACCACGATGGTGGACTCACAAACCATTCAACATGTCACATCTGCGTAAATCTCGACATCTACCGGAGATAAGTGTGGTGTGATCTTGGGATAGCAGCTTCATTAGCAGAATTGGGGTTTCTGGCAGAGCTTTAACAAGCACTCTGAAAAGGTCAAAAATAAAGACTACGGTCACACTGTCAGTCCAAATCCTATTTAAGTGCATAATCAATTGGAATCCGATTGTATGCAGCATGTCTGAACAGCCAAAATCGGTTTTGAACCGTATTCGCTTGTGGTTTGAGATACGATAAAAAAAAATCTCTATCGATTTGACAACTTTGATCAGATTTCAGGTGTTTATGTTGCGTCTGTGACTAGTGACACCGCAGCTGGTCCGGTGCCCGTCACAGCTGGTCTGTCTCGACCCAACTCTTTGTCCTCTAACTCGACCCCACAGTGCCAACAAGCACATTTAAATCACTCTCCATTTTGTTTGCCTACGTAAACTACTACTACTTCCAGGTGCGACGTCATTACTATATCAACTGAAAATGAGGATTACAACTCGGGACGGACAGACAGATCGGATCTGATCACTTGGAAAAATATAACGTGGACAGTCAAATCGTTAAGATTGGATTCTGATCCTACCTGCAAAAAAAAAAAAAAAGTGGTACAGTGGAATGAGTATAGTGTTGGGCAACATCTAGGGCACTAACTTTACTGTGACATCAGTGCATTTAGTCCTGCGGCCTTCATCTGAGAAACCATTTTATCCATAGGTTTACTTTAAGGGTAGAAGGAGACAACCACACATTTCTGATGACCGCGATCAAGGTCATGAGCCGAAACCATCTTCTCACAATACAGCTCAGTAAAGTGATGATGCAGCCTGGTCACCTTTTTTTTTTTTTTTTTTTTTTTTTTTAAAGATTACAACTTCATTCAAAGTGTACCGACCGTATCATGAACACGTGACTGTCAGACCACCTGTGACCCACCTGGTAACTCTGGCAGAAAGTTGCTGAGCTTCTCTTTCACCTTCTTTCCGCAGAATTTGTTGTAGGCGTGCTCCAGGTTGTAGTGCGTGATGAGGTTTGTGTTGCCGGTTAACTCGTTCCCCACTAAACGCACAACTTCATGTTAGAGAAATGCGTGCAAACAACCGTAAATCACGTCAAGTTCAACTAATTTAATGCATCATGCAGAATGAGTATCGGTGAGTCCAACCGGACCTGATAGTTACTTCAGAGATGCACATTTCTGTGATTAACGCGGTTACAAAACATTTGCTTTTATTAACACAAGAGCTGGTTAAAGCAGGAAACTCCGTTAGAAATATTGTTGTGTCGCAAACAGCACGAAATAAACAACTAATGACGGTAATTAGCCAACTCTATATTTTAGCCGACACTTATTAGCTAGCATTGTTTACAAACTGCTTAGCAACCTTTGATTGCAGCTAAACTGTTTTTTGGGTTTTTTTTTCTGAATTGAAAAGACAAATTACAAACAGAGCTTTTATAATGGGATATTACCAGGAAGCTCCCGCAGTAAGTAGAAAGGTTCATTCATGGCTCCAGGTTTCCGTAGGGCAGGCCCTTCATCCCCGAGCTGCGGTGGCATCTGCCCCGCCATGGAGACTTGATTTTGCGGCACAGGCGGCGGAGGTTTCCCCGGTCCGAAACCCAGAGACGAAGAGCCGGGCGGTCCCTGAGCTTCGTTTTGCCCAAACAGAGTTGAAAACATTTCCGCCATGTCTATCACGAGTACTACATTTAAATGGAAAGAAAAAGCCGGTTTCTTCTAGCTTATGGCCTTTTATCCGAGAGGAAGTGGATCACCATCAACCCGTTCGTGTCATCTCCTCGAATCTTCACTTCTTTGTGGCATTATTTTTTTTTACGGCCCCTTTTACCGTAATACCGGAAACCACCACGCACAATACCGTAATAACAACAGTATACACGGATAATATCTGAGACATTTTGGATTTCCAGTACTTTCACGTTTATTTTCAGACAGACATATATATTACAAAATTTTTTTTTTAAAAAAAACCCCAATATGTACAGTTTTTAGTTAAGAGATGGAGTGATTTAGAGATCAAACATCAAACAGATCAGCGGGGCAGAGAGATGATGCCATCCTTTCAAACTCTGTGACTGATGCCTAAAAGTGAGAGAAAAAAACAAGAGCAAAACTGTTAACACACAAGACAAACTACTATGGTATAGCACTATTTATGTTGAAGTGAGCAGACATCTTTTGGCCCCCAGCAATTAGTGTCCCTTTTCAAAATTTATATATATATATATTTACATCAGACTTTCAAGTAAAATGCAGATTATAAAAAGTACTATATTAAAAAGTTGGTGCAGAATTAAGAAAATAAAATGATAAAAAGTATAAAAGAGCTTTGGTATATTTCTTTCCAGATATACAGTATGTTTTACATATAAAATCACACTTATTGGAACAAGGAGACTTCAAACTTCTTACACGCATCTACTTTGTGTGTAAAAACATGCAGAATATAACTTTTTGTGAATATTAACCTCTATGGCTCAAATTTTGCTGGGCTGCCATTGTTTCTCTCTCACCTTCCACTCATTGACAGCGGTAGAAATGGAGTGTTCGGTCTGAGCAACACTCTCTCTGCCAGCCTGAACCTGCTGTGCGAGGGCGGCATTCTCTGCCCGAATCTTTTTCAGCTCCAGTCGCATGTAGGTCTCCTGCTTTTGATAGTACGGCATCAAGAAGCTGCAGAAGTCCTGTTCAGGAACCCCACTTGGCCGCCTACAAGAACATTTGAGATGGCAAGGTGTTAAAATGATTTTTATTTTCATCATGTTGCAAAAAGCAAATATTACAGTGGTGATATGCAGAACAGGGAAGAAAGGGGATGAACCTTTAATATAGGTCCAACTGTGAGACACAAAAGCGTAAAATGCACTGTATATAAGTGGTGGGACAATAAGATGCTCCCAGCAACACAACAATGCTGACACTAATTATGATTTATCATTACCGATCAACTGTCCAGAGTTTCCCTGTGTGTCTGTAGCACTGAGTAATATGTAAATATTTAAATAATATGATGCATTGCACTAGCAACTGCAAAAAACATAAAATCAATGAAAAGAGAAAAAAAGCTGGAGAGAATATAAACTATTTGTCTGAATGAGTGTAGGTAATGAAAACATAAGGATGTCAGAGTTTTACCTAGAAACTGAGGGTATATATGTAATCAAAAGCTGGATATATGACCAATAAATAATTTCAAGAGTGACAGCAGAAGGCGAAGAAGAGTTTTTAATGCTGTTTACTGACCATGCAGGGTCTGTATTGTTCTTGGCAGCACTCTCCAATTTGTCCAGTTCCTTCAGTTTGAACTCTAGTAGGCCTTCTTCAATCAGTCTGCTGATGTCCTCCTTCATATACAAAGAAACGCAGACATTAATATAAACGAGTGAGTATAAAGGCAGGTGGACGAGTGCACACGACACACACAGACTTTAATAATGCAGGTACACATTTTTGTTCTTCAGGATCTTCACCCTCAAAAGTTCTTTGGTTGCTTTGGCTGCATGTTGTGGATCATTGTCCTGCTCCAAAGCAAAATGTTGTAGAATGCTTTTTGATGCTTTCGGCAAATGCTTACAGTGTGGGCAGTACATAACACAAACAAGTTAGAAGACTTCGCATTTGTTTTTGTTTTTTTCATATATAGTATGATATAAATGTGTGGCACACCTGTACAGTCCTCTGCAGCTCTTCTATGAACTGCTTGTGAATGCTCTCCATCTTCTGAGGGTTCTTCTTACACAGCGGACGAAACATGCTGGCGAATCTGTTAAAACTTTGAGTGAAAGCAGCGTCAACCAAAAGTGCTGCAAAGCTCAGCTTTTCTCAAAATACCAGATCAAATAGAGTTTATTAGTCTTATTATCTTTTCTCAATTAATCTGCTAGTGAAATGATTAGTTGACGACTCTGTAAGTCAGATGTAATTAAAGGGTATTTGTTAAGTCATTTGTCGAGAGGAAATGCCAAAGACTGATTGTTTACAGTCTCTAAAATGCAAAGATGTATTTTTTTAAACAAACATATTCGGGTGTTGCACTGAGCCACCCAGGGTCCTTAAGATGGACATCTTTTTCTATTTTCTGTAATTTTATAGATTAAACAGTGCATTGTTTAAGCGACAAAATAAATGAATGTTGTTTTTTTTTCTAGGAAACAAATCAATCTGTAGAGAGCTCAGAAAATAAAATGGAGCAAAAAGGCGTAATTATTATCCCCCCCCCAACAAATGACAACATTGAATGTGTTAAACAATAGGGACAGCTTGTCAGCAAAGTCTGCCTATGTGTACTCGCTGTGACATGTGACAGTGCAGTCAAGACTGTCATTTACAAAATGTATGAGATTATGAAGCTCAGCTGTATCGTCTCTCTATAAACTAGGTACACCAGCTCATACGTGTTCAAATCACCGTAGTTTGTGTCTCTTATGAAAACGTTTTAATCATTCTATTGCAGTGGCGGACGAAGTATTCCCATCCTTTACTTCAGGAAATACCAATTATACCAATAGAGTGATTTAAAAATACTTCAATACAAGTAAAAGTCCTGCAAAAAAAAAAAAAAAAAAAAAACTCCTTCAGTAAAGTACATAGGAATTAGCAGCAACATGTAGTTAAAGTATCAAAGTAAAAGTATTGGTTTATGTATGATGTATTATCAAAAATGACATCATTAGATTATTAATACTGAAGCATCAGTGTGTGAGAACCATGTTAGTGTTGTAGCTGCTGCAGGTGGAGCTAGTTTAAACTACTTTATATCCAGTTTTATATCCAAAAAAAACATAAATGAATCTGAAGGGTCATCAGATGATTACTGGGAGAGAAAAGAAGAAAAAAACGAAGTTCTGATCCACAAATCTGTTTTCAGTTTTTGTTTTTTTCCCTCTAATCTTGGATTTTTGGTGAGATATTGGATCATTTGAACATTTAATGAAATGAAACCGCACGACAAGTTTAAGGGGAAAATCTGGGTTTGGTGGTGCTTTTAACAACTCATATCTGAAATGTGACCCTGACTCCACATTGCTTTGGTGTCAGAAGACAAAATGTTTGGAAACCACTGGTTTAACCTTGAACAATGTTTGTATATTTGTTAGTTTGTTTATTGTTTAACCTTAAACAATGTTGGTTGGTTAGGTTGTTTGTTTGTTAAGATCCCCATCACAGTTCTTCCAGAGGTGCTCATAATTTACATAGTGACAATACAAATTAGAGAATCTTACAACTCATCCCAATAAACAACATAACATCATTATACACGTCTGAATAAAGCAGTAAACAATTGAATTGAATCTACGATCAAATAGATAATTATCATCAGCATGCCCATGAAACCCTGCCACACTATAGTGCAATTTAATTACTCAACTTTCTTCTTAAATTGTGTCCTTTTAGCGTTTTTTTAAAAGCGTATATATATATAATGTTCTTGTGTAATATGAGGGGGAAGTGAATTCCAGTCTTTCATAGCTCTATATTACTGCACGTTGAACTGATGTAGTCTGGGATTTTGGTGAAGTAAAACAACCTATAGTCGTGTGCCTAGTTAATTAAACTTGTTATATGGGTCATTGCGTCAAATCTTCATCTGAAATTTAACCAAAGCTGTTAAATAAATGTAGTGGGGGAGAAAGAACAACGTGTCTACCTCAAATGTAGTGGAGTCAGCGAAAGGGTAAAATAGCATCAAATGGAAATACTCAAGTCAAGTACAAATGCCTCTACATTGTACTCGAGTACAATACTTGAGTAAACGTACTTAGTTACTTTCCACTACTGTAGAAATGTAATTTACACTAATAATGCTCAAAAACACCAGCACCGAAGACCGGGGTTTCATACATTGACGGCTGTTTCAAACACAAACACAAACACCGTGTCACCTGGCGTGCTCGATGAACTTGTTCAGGCTCTTCTGCATCACTTTGTCGAACAGTTTCAGGCGGTCGTACCGAGCCTCGGTCTCACTGGACGTGTTATTTGCCGCTCCGGGGTCCGACATTTGCGCGGAAACCTCTCCCGTAGCATGATCAGTCCGGTTTTCATCGGAGTCTTCACCGCATATGTTATTTGTCGTCTCCTTTTGCGTTGTTTCTGTACTTTCCTCCATTTTCAGCTTCCCTCTCTGTTTACGTTTTGCAGTACCCGCCAAATCTACGGCAAGCCGCTGCACCCAGAAACGACAGGAGTCGATTGCTTTTGCGCATGCGCGGTTCGAACGAGCCGCACCGTTATACGCTTCAGCTGTCACTTCTCTTCCGACACCGGGTCGCGGTGGGTTGTCGTCTCCGCCGACATGGGTTTAATCACAGGAGTCTGTACCTTCTTGTACCACCTGCCTCAGATTTACAAATGGCTGCTGAAACCGTATTATATCACCTCGGTCCTCATGACCGTTGCCTTCCTGTTGGTGCGGAAGGCTCCCGGTCTGTGCGAGCACCTGGCGACCGAGCGAGAGGACGGCAACTCCTGCGACTTTGACTGGGTGAGCAGCATGGCGGGGGTCGGGTTGCGGTGCTGCCTGCGGCTAAATATGGTGGCCGTTACTCAGCAGCTGGAAAAATGACTTGGCTTCACTTTACTCAGAAAGTTGTCTCATGGCTTTGCACCTTTTGTTTTTCAGAGAGAACTGGAGATTCTCATGTTTCTCAGTGCAATAGTGATGATGAAGAACAGAAGAGCCAGTAAGTACGACCCCCCCCCCCCCACACACACATACATACACACATTTGTTTATGTGTAAACCAGCTGATGTATGTTTACACTACACAGTCACATCATAAAAACTGGCCTACAGCATGCACCAAGGCTGATGCACCAAGCCTTTGTGCACTCAATATTTCCTGGTTACCACCATCAAATATTTACCAAATTCAAACCACTGACAGATAAAGCATAACATATTGTACAAAAGTTCAGCAGTAAATCTTCTTTTCATAAGGATTACATTGTTAATTTTGTTTTATTCAATCTGATTGAGAGAGGTGTGGATTCATTTTAATTGTCATATCGGAGACTGTTGAACTATGCTGGGAGGTGTTCCTGATTACAAATTACAGTACCCAAACAGACGATTAAAATTAATCCACACTGCTTTCAATCAGACTGAATAACAACTGAACACTGAAATACATATGAAGGCAGGATTTACTGCTGTACTAAAGTTTATGCTTCACCTGTCAGTGATTTTGATGTTGTGGCAGATCAGTGTGTGTCCGGATATATTTCCAAAACAGTGATGTCAAAATGCGCTTGTGCCGAGCTGAAGTCTCACATCAGCTGTCACAACAACTGCTTGCTATATGAAGCGAGTACATGTGCATACCAGAGGATCACTGGTACCATCGAATGTGGATTTTGATATGAAGTCTTTATATTTCAAGAATTGCCTATGTTTTGTCACTATTGAATTTCCCTGCTATCAGGAGTTTAAGTTGTATGGCATGTAGTCGGCCTAATGCCCTATTTTGTGATGGTAATGAAAGCAAAATCGAATGCATGGATCGGCACCGGGATTTAGATCCGCTCGAAAATGCAATGGTTTCTTCCTTGGCCGATGCTTCACCCCTCCACAAAGTTTCATTAAAATCCGGCTGGTGGTCTTTCTGTTGCCCCGCTGACAAACAAACAGCACTGAAAACATACCCTCGTTGGTGGAGGTAGTAACAAGGACACTGGGTATGTGTCTTTTATAGCGAGTAACTGTTAAACTTTAACCAAACAGATTAGATGTGCAACTTATGTGTAAACTATAACCAGTTAAGAAGCCCCGCACTGAGCCACATCCAGGAAGCGCTTCACTGTGTGATGTGTAAACATTACAGGCAGTTGCAGTGTAATCTCACCTTCTCCTGACCTTGGTCAACAATGTGGAGGGTTTTACTTGACTTCATTCCTTCTTTTCTCTCTCTCTCTCTCTCTCTCTCTCTCTCTCTCTCTCTCTCTCTCTCTCAGTCACACTGGAGCAGCACATTGGCAACCTGTTCCTGTTCAGTAAAGTGGCCAACGTCATCCTCTTCTTCAGGCTGGACATCCGGTTCGGCATCCTCTACCTTACGCTGTGTGTCGGTAAGTGGCCTTGCAAGCCTCAACACAAATAACTGCCCCACTCACGAGTAAATTTGACTTATGGGCATTGATATTTATGAAAAAACATTAGAGTAGTGTCCGTGACAAGCCGCAAGGGTACCAGCCCGTCGCCTCCACCTCAATGGGGTGCAATTAACATTTGTCTTTTGCAGAGCGCCCCTAAGGACACTGTTGAGAGCACGTAAACGGAGATGAATCCTGAACACATTTGATCTCGTAGTCAATTGTTGTATTACTAGATGACTTGCCCGTCAACTTCCATTTCCCCCAATCACAACAAAATAACCCTTGAAGTGTTTAATTCCCTCTTTGGGGTGGTTGAGCATGTGTGGAGCCAGCGAGGCGTTCTGGACTCATTTACAGGTACATCAGCGCTGAGAAAGCAGCCTCACATAGACAGGATGATGCAAATAGACGAAGGATTTTGTTTTAATGCGACACCACTTAGTCCTCGGTATTCGCCTCGCACTAATTTCCAAAATGCAGCCAGTGTCTTCTCCCTGAACCAATGCGTCAGAGCCACATCATTTGCAGATTCAGTCACTCACTCCTCCTGTGCAGTTGGTGTTCCTGCCACCGTTGACATAATAATGATACTCATCAACTCTCAAGAGCTCTTTGACTGATGTAAGCCCTCACAACAACATGCAAGTTAGCTTTGGACACATTGTTCTCCATCTGAAAGTCAGTCCGTGGGAAAGCACCTAGGTTGTTGCCGTCAGCTGAAAACATCAGGAGGTCAACTCATTTATCATCAGATAAATTTGCAGCTATCACTTTTTTTTTTTTTCAAAAAGAAAAAGCCTTGCATACTTTCACACAAACTCATAAACTGAACTTCCTCTGGAAAGCCACTGGACCTCATTACGGTAGAGTACAAAGTGGTGCTCTTCATTCCCACCATATTACTGTCGTCATTTTTTTTTTTTTTTTGCTTCTGTCTCTGCTGGCTGTTTTTTTTTTTAGTGTCAGCATGTTTCTTACTCCCACCGATCAGAAATAGCTCCATGTCTCTGTAGTGCAGCTGCACCTTTAAAGCAACTGCAATCAGCAGTCTCAGGAGCGTTTTTATCAAGTGGCCTACAGGTGGCGCCATTGTGTAAGTATTTTAGACACACATTTCAAACATTTCCGAATACCTCCTCCGTGAGGTTGTGAAATCTCTGGCCTAAGCAATACGCAAACTCAAATATGAGGCAGGGGATACGTGAACATACAATATCAGCAAATGAGTTGTTGTTTTCATCAGGGCGTCTTGAACATCATGCAGTCCTGATTCCAGTGTGGTGCCTTTCTTTTACGTTCTTTGAGTTTTGTTCCACCGAGGTATTGTAGACGTACACACAACAAACTCATGCCAAACTAATTAACACATCCTAACTTCAAACGAAGCTTTGAAGGCTTTTCTGTATATTTAGCCTCAATATAGATTTTCAGCTAAAGAAACTGTAAAACTTTAGCAGTTGTTTTCATTCTATTGAATGTAAACTTATCAGCCCGTTTATCTGTTTTTTTTGTCTCCAGCATTTGTCTTGACCTGTAAGCCACCTCTCTACATGGGCCCAGAGTACATCAAGTACTTCAGTGACAAGACCATAGATGTGAGTCGTTCGTGATGTCAGAAGACTGTTTGGATGTACAGAAGTACCTCTGGCCTCTGATGTGTTAAATATAAGCAGAGCAGGCGGGAGTTAGTTACTTTCAGCTCAGTTTGCAGGAGCTGTTGTTTCACCTGGAAGTTTCAGGGGTGATTGAATACTGATATGTAATATAATAAGAAATTGAAATGATCTCAAATTGAACCAAGCATAGTTTTATTGTTTTGTTTCAACCGTGTACATCAATCAGAGAAGGCCTATTATACTAGAAGTACTCCGATTAATGTCATATTAACTGAATGTCAGACGGACATATAGTCAACCTTCCTAACTGATGGTGTAGGAAGCTATGTAGGACAGAGATCTCCACCCGTGTCGTCTGTTCTAATCTCATATTGTGTTGTTGGAGTCGTCAGGAGGAGCTGCAGAAGGACAGTCGTGTCACCTGGATCGTCGAATTCTACGCCAACTGGTCCTCTGACTGCCAGTCCTTCGCTCCCGTTTTCGCCGACCTCTCTCTCAAGTAAGAAACAATCATACACTCTTTTCGGTTCTCACACTATCTGTTTACTACAGATTGTAAACAATCTGCTCCCAGCAGTCAAGACAGATAGCCAGGTAGTTATGATTGGCTGAGCTGCACAATACACATTTTGACTATAAACCTACAATTCACCAGTCACAGCTGTACTGGTAAGCAACCATGAAGTCTGATATTACATAGAAACTACAGTAAAGTTCATGAACATGCACAGTATTCATAATCAATTCATAATTCTAAATTTAAAATATAAGATTTTATTGAATATACTGAGTACACATTCAGAGTTTCATACTAGCTGGTCATTCACTGTAAAATCATGATCTTTATAGGGGCGGCACAGTGGTGCAGTGATTAGCTCTGTCACTCCCGCAGCAAGAAGGTTCCGGGTTCGACCTCGGCCGGGGGCCTTTCTGTGTGGAGTTTGCATGTTCTCCCTGTGTCTGCGTGGGTTCTCTCCGGGTACTCCGGCTTCCTCCCATCTTCCAAAGACGTGCATGTCAGGTTAACTGCTGATTCTACAACAAAAAAAAAACTGCCCTTAGGTGTGAATGAGAGCGTGAATGGTCTTTGTTTCCGTCTGTTTATGTGATGGACTGGCGACCTGCCCAGGGTGTACCCTGCCTTTGCCCAAAGTGAGCCGTGACCATGTTCAGGATAAAGCGGGTATACATAATGGATGGATGGTTCATGGTCTTTATTGTCTGTTAGCTGAAATGTAAGACAGTTGAATTTATTTAATACCAGCTGCAGACACTGATGTCTGTCAGTGAGACGGCTGGATTGCAGTTTGGCCTTTTGGCTAAAATGTGTTGTGGATTTTTCCTCTGCGTACTACAGGTACAACTGTGCCGGACTCCGGTTTGGGAAGGTGGACATTGGCCGCTATGGAGAGGTTTCACAGAGGTCAGTCATTATCGCCACTCTGCCTGTAATTTAGCTTTAATGCCACGAAATTGTTTGTTTATGCTTTCAAGGAAGTCCTTATTTTGACATTCTCTGAACACAGGTTTAACTGTGCCATGAATTCTTTGTTTACAGGTACAGGGTTAGTACGTCTCCTCTGACCAAGCAGCTGCCTTCGCTGTTGCTTTTTCAAGGAGGACAGGAAATTATGAGACGCCCGATGGTGGACAATAAAGGGAGAGCTGTGTCTTGGACCTTTAATGAGGTATGCTTCGACAAACACGAGGAAGTATTGCTTTCTGACACATGTCGACAATCATGCTAACTATGAAGCTTATTCCATCCTTAGGAGAACATCATCCGAGAGTTCAACCTCAACGAGCTCTTCCAAAAATCCAAGAAGCTGAACAAAAGTCGTGATTTGAAGGAAGAGGAGCAGAACGGCACTCAGCCAGAAGAGGGCAGCGATGAGCTCCTTCCTGAAACCAACAACTGGGAGCAGCCCACAGAGAGCAAGAAAGACCAATGAGGTGGAGGGAGTGATTCAGGGAGGGAGCATGCGGGCTTTCCTTTTTGGTTCCCAACATTTTCATGCCTTACATTATTGAAAAAGTCCAGAATATTATAGGCTGACGACAAGAAAATAGGTTCAACCACTTCTAAATATTGTCTCTGGAACAGCTGGACCACCTTTACCTGGTCTGACTTGGTAAGAAGTAGCCATGCCAGCTCAACCAATGTTTTGGGGACATTTTATGACAGATCTTAAGTTATTTCAGAACAAAATACCTTTTTTGTATTTTTTTTTTTTACTTTCAGTAACATCTCATCACTGCATGTGAACTTTTGCTGCCTGTATTTTGCAAGTGTTTACTTTTGTGTCATGTTTCAAAACCAAAGTAAAGAGTGTATGAAACTGAAAACAAGAATGAGTGCACAGATCAAATTCATGACGCTTTTTTTTTTTTTTTTTTTTTTTTTTTTTTTAACAGTTGGACCTTTTATTCTGAGAAGACATCTTTTTAAAAATTCTTTATAAGGCCATTTTGGAAATGTTTTAATGTACTCGTTACAGATATTTGTGAAACTCGTTCCATTCGTCACAGCCCACCACAGTAATATTTTATCTCGCATAGAAGTATACTTGCTATACTCATGTAGTTTCTGATTGTTCTGCAGCCACCATCGTTGGCCAGAGCAGGAAGAAAAGTAACATGGGTTCTCTTTTATCTGTGTGACGGCTGCTTGTGCCATTAATGATGCTTCTTTTCTCATTGCCTCCCACGCATGAAGCGGGTTGGCATTGGACAATAATCTCACAAGAATGCACGTGAGTGAAGCATTCAGCACGACGAACAAAGAAATTCACATGCACACTGAAGACATAGCCTGGTAGGGTTTAAAACTCAGTTGTTTGGGTTGACCGATGACACTCGTGTGCTTCAATCAAGCATGTACTCGACGTCAAAAGATGTGCCACGATCGGACAGCTTTGACATTAGACAGCAAACACTGCTGTGGGCCTTGAGAGGAAAAAAAAAAAAATCAAATAAATAAACCCTCTGTAATGCCCAATCCGCAAAGACAAACACGCCTCCCCTTTAAATCTATCCTCTCTCAACATCACAGCGGGTTGAAAAAAGAAATACATAAACTGTACCTTTACAGAAATTGAACAAAACATGAGCAAATCAATCAAAATAATAGAATCTGACTTTTTTCAGATGAGTGTAAAAAATAAAAACGAATAGAAAAAATAAAAACACGCTTGCTTCACTATGAATGGTCTCAAGGCAAAAACAAATCAACAGTCTCCAATTGCAAACCAGTCCCTCTTTAATATATTTAGTGGTGCATTTATAATTTCATTTATAAACTTTTTCCATAAAAAATATTTCTACTTCTCTCTCCAAAAGAAAGAAAAAAAAAAAAAGCTGAGACTGGTTTGAAATTGTGTCCAGAACTATAAGAGGTTGTTTTGTCTGGTGAAATAAATAAGCCCTTCCCTCGCTGCCCCATTTGGCTGGCCATCCGTTAAAGGTAAAAGGTTGCTAACATCTTGACTGACAAGACAAAACATTACAGAAAAGAAGGAAAAAAACAACAACACCACCAAAAGACATACAATGGTCTTAAAGCTACAAACAGATTTTGCATAATGTCTATAGCATTAACATTACAAGCGTACATTCCACAAAGATGCTTGTGCTGCAATTGTGACAATTTAAATTTCTTTGTGGCTTTCAAACATTAAGCTCATTTATTCGCCACTTCAGGTGTCCACCAAAAAACTCATCATTCTCTTTGGACGATGAAAACTCCAGTAAGAGCTCGGGAGTGGCTGATGCAGCCATCAATTATAAACAGGAAACGGATTTGAAATCGCTTTCATGAATAATTACATACAGTACACCCTCATCAATAGTCATCTTCAATACCTGACAATTTGACCCAATAATAATCTGTAACATTTTATACATTTATATAAAACAATATTTAAAAAAAAAAAAAAGATTTATAAAACTAAAATGATACTGTGTTTATAGGTCGGACTCTTTCTGCCGTGACTCTCATCAATAAACAGCCTATGTGGTCCGTTCAGACGTTTCTATTGGTCAACAGTCCTGAATCTTCCCTCCTAACATTTTACGTCCGCTGGATAAAGGCCATCCTTTCCTTAAGTGTCAGACACCGTTGTCAATACTAATGTACCAAAGTAAAATAGCAAATCATTGAAAAGGTATGCGTGTTGTATAGACATATCTGTACCCAGCTGTGACAATATGGTCACATCAGTCTATGGCTCACAAAGTGGCAAATAAACCAGTGTCCCCAGTTTTTCTTTGTTCAAATCTGAAAGGCTGGCAAAGAAGAATGGCCAGTGGCGTTACAAAGATAACAAAGTGAGTACCAGACAGGCCGGCTCCTTTAGTCCTTTGCAGCGGGAAACAGTCATTTCTCAGGAGCCTGCAGTCGTGAATAATATCCAGCTCAAGACAAAGTGGAAGTTGTCCAGTGACTTTCCCCCCCCCCCCGCTTCCTGTGACTGACCGTAAGGGGTGTTTGTCACTCAAACCGATATCTCGTATGTGGTCCCTCCAACGCCGGTTACCTTCTTCACCCCACCCCCTGGTTTGGATGTGGTGTGATTGGCCAAGGCTGGGCGAGAGGTGGATCTGATTGGACAGCCATACGGAAGGGGAGGGAGGGGGGGGGCAGATTAGGGATGAGGAGAGAGGAGAAAGGGAGGTGGAGGTGAGTGGTTCTACTTCAAAAATAACAAGCAAACAGAAAATGTTTCTCTATCTAAGATCTCTTAAGGCATTTGGTAGCTATACTTAGTAAGGACAAGGACACAAAAGGCTTACAGGACAGAAGTAAACGGTCACGTGTGCTGGCATGCTTTTAACACAAATCCACACAGTCAAACAACTCAACCAATAAAACGTTCACACACATCCAACTGTTCCACGATACACAAACACAGACTGATTGTAAACAATAGAGGAGGAAAAGGAAAACTCACACAGATCAGGGAAGAAGAGGAGAGCTGACACAAACCGGGAAGGAAGAAGAGGAGGAAAAGGAGAAGGAGGAGGAAGCAGGAGGTGTAGCAGGCTGACAGGTCTGGCGACGGATCACTACTCACTGTGGAGCCTGTTGCCCTCCTCCGACTCCTCCCTCTCCCAGCACGGTGCCTCCTCCTGCAGGCCGAGGCTTGTTCTGAGGCCCTGCCTCCCCGGTGTAAGATAGGGACTTGCCGAGGGAGAGGCCGCGAGGTGGCGGGGAGACAGGGGGCTCCGGTGAGCGAGCCCCGGGGGAAGAGGGTGAGGAGCAAGGGTTACGAGGGGCTCGGGAAGAGAAGTCCTGGTTATGCTGGAGCAAGTGCTGGGAGTCAGGAGGCCCAGAGGAGGAGGGAGGCGGCGGGCTGACAGCACGCAGGTAGGCCCTGTGGGGGGAGGAGAAAGTGGCAGAGCCCTGGAGCAGCTGCCCCTCCCTCTGCTGGGCGATCTGAGCTGAGAGGAAGGGCGACGTGTAGCCCTGCAGCGGGGTACTGGGTGACACCACCTCAGGCTGGCCTGTTTTAGTCGCCGAGGGAAACGGAGCATGAGGCTTCTGTGGCGACAGCTCGTGGGCGGCCGACTCGAACTCTGGGCTCTCGGATGGTGTCAGCAGGCTGTCGTAAGACAGGCTGCCATTCCGAGGCGTCTGATTGGCCAGGCTTTTGTAGCTGGTGTCTGTGGTGCCCTCTGATTGGAGCGTGGCCAGCGGGTTATGTGCAGTGTGTGCTGAGCGCAGGCTGGAGGAGCGTGAGCCGCCAGTGGACAGAACCAGAGAGGATGGGTAGGAGGTGTAGGAGCGCCCAGTCAGGGAGTAACCCGACATGCCCCCCGACACCCCCCCAGCAGTCCCGCCAGGGCCCCCAGGGCCCTCACCCCTCTCCCCTCCCACTCTGCGCACCCCTACACCTCCCCCCACCACTGTGGCCCCGTCAAGGCTGCTCGGCTCCGAGCGGTAGCTCGGCTGTCGGCTGGATTGGAGGATGGAGGAGGATGGAGAGTCAAGACTCTCCCCACGGATCATCTGAGGAGGAGAGACGAGAAACAGACCAAAGGTAGAGAAGGAGAGAAGTGTGTTGAAGGAGAGATGTGTGTTGAAGGAGAGATGTGTGTTGAAGGAGAGATGTGTGGTGAAGATGAAAGGGGGAAGAAAGATGAAAATTACCATGTTATCTCGGGGATAGAAAACATGGCACAGGGAACATTGAGGAACAGAAAAAAAAAAAGAGTGGTGGGGAGAATTGGATGCTTGACCGGTGCTCTACTCCATCATCACACTACTGGACTGGAAACATTGACTGGTTTGAACAAGCACTGACACTGCATGTCAAAGACTGTGTGTCAACACATAAATGGAAATACAAATACATAAGGACCATGAACTACACATTCCAGTCAATGCAGTCTCAGGGAAAAGGATAGATCCACTCAAACACACAAGAGACAGCCAAGGGGACACACACACACACACACACACACACACACACACACACACACACACACACACACACACACACACACACACACACACTGACACTTACTGATCGACCGATGGCCACTGAATGATCAATTTAAGGTAAAAACAAAAAAAGAGGGGCATGTATTATCACAAAGGAAATTCCAAGGGGGAGGGCATTAGAGCCACCAGCCCACCTGCAACAGTAAACTACAGGATGCTGTTTGTTGTGCCCTCCTCTTTTAACCACATCTGTCTGTGTTTCTAAAATAAGCTTGCTAAGTAATAATCGACATGGTAGTGTGCATTTCAAAGAATCTAATCAGATTTGCATGTGCCTTTCATGTGTCTGTGTTTCAAGGCATGTGATTAACTTCCCTCCCAGCCGATTGTCCCTTTAATAAACAGTTCGTGCTGTATATAATGCTACATAGGTAGTCTGAACCCTGTACCTCAAGGTCTGTACACGTGAAAAGTTGGTATGAACCTTGTTTGGGTGTGTGAGGGCAGTGTGGTTCCTTCCCGGACTGTTGAAGGCTGGTCGGTACTTGTACATTGACGGCGTAGGTGGAGCTTCAGTCAACAAGCTGCTCTCTGGGTGACGAGAGACCAAAAGAGACATTTGAACGAGGTGTGCTTGTGATTAGAAAACAAACATTCTTCTCTTTACCTAAGAGGTAAACACTTGAAGTGCCTGGATTTTACTTTGTGCTCAACACTCAGATGTTGACATATTAGCTGACATGTATTTGTAAGTGTGTCTCACCCTCCGTGTCGGCACGGGGCAGACCGGGGTAACGAAGCTCCGGCTTTGGAGGAGGTGGAGGCTCTGCGTCAACTGACTGGCTCTCTATCTGATCCAAACTGCTCTTGGACTGGAAAAGACAAACAGAAACGTAAGCAGACGTGCAGTATTAGGGCGTGTTCAGACTGACAGCTTACCTGAATCAAAAATCCATTCATTGACATGACAGATGAGGCTGCCTGACACAGAGGGCTATGTCAAGAAACATCATTACTTCTAGAGGTACAAAGGCCTGTTTTATGAACCATTCTTGTCGGTTTTGCCATATGATTAATCTTCAAAGTCACTGATGTAGCAAAACATTTGCATTTCCTGTGCCAGAGTTCAGAAAAAAAAAAAAAAATCAAGCCACACATTTGTAAATCCTTGTGTTGCTAGTAGTGAACTCCTCTCAAAAAGTCAGTTCAGTTCACCTTGAGATAATTTGTAGAACAGCCACATACATGCAAATCTCCAAAATCCTTGTTTTATTATTTTGTTTCAGGATTTAGGGGGTGTTAGAGAATGTTTCCTTTGGTTAAATAAGGACAAAAGACATGATGGAGGGTTTTTAAATATGAGGAGGAAGAGCAGAAGTGTGCAGTCAGAATTTGTTATTTTATCTCTATTGTCGCTTACAGAATCATAACCGGTGTCAGTTTCCGAGCCAGCAGCTGCAGCACCAACACAAACTATATCAGCTGCCCGTTCACAGATTTTCTGTCTCCATCAATTTGACACCATAATGCCACAGTAAGAAATAACAGACCCTCATATTTTTTAAACTGCCTTTTTTGATCTTCCGTGTTGTTCTGTTAAAAAGAGGACTCATGAAACTCATTGAAAACAGACAAATTCCTATAAACATAGGTAAGATTTTTTTTCCACAGTAATAAAGTGTGAAGTCAAACATATAGCACGTACAAGTATTTTCTGAATAGCATTAAAATGCATGAGCATGTCTGTGGACTTCCTAAATCCAGACTTCCCCCTGAGGACTGCCAGTCGTTGTGAGATTCAGTGTCACTCACCCTGGTGCTGTGTCGGTCATTCTGGATGCCGTTGTCCAGGACCTTTGCTTCCAGCTGGGCCTCAGTGAGAGATGGTCTAAGAAATGGTGGCTGTATTTCCATTACCTGCCGGCTCCGCCATCGGCCCAAGTATCTGTAACATACGCAAATATGTAAAACCTATGTAAAATAATTTAGGCACTAAACAGAAGGATTAGCAGAATGTTGCTCTATTGACAAACATAATCTTGCGCCACAATCCACTCACACTGAAGGCCTACACTCATATCTTCCATTACGTTAACAGACCAGTGAGGACAATAAAAGAGGAGGGTGGAAAAGTGGAAGGGGAGAGAGAGCCATGGAAAGAAAGAGGCAGTGGAAAAAGAATAATTGTAGAGCAGAGTGTTAAAGGAGGGGAGTGAACAGCTGAGTGAAGTGGAGAGGATGGCCGACCTGGGCGCCTGGGACCTGCACAGTACATGGGAAATGTTCCTCCAGCAGCCGTTGGTGAAAGGGTTAACGCCTCCCCGAAACTTCCCTGTCACCTGCAGAGGGAACGAGAGGGAGAGAAGACCAATCGTGGTTACCTATACAGACCTTCCAACCCACATGGATACCAATATATACAACAGCATCCATGCATCTTCTTTTCAGGGTCTGATGCATGCATGCAGCTCATCTAGGTACCTGTTCATTTGTGGTCCTACCACGGGCCACCAGCACCATGTGGAACCCAGTCAGACCGGCAACTGGGACAAAGAACAGACCAGCCACACACATCACAGCCATACTGGGAGGAAAGAGTCAAGGAGATCAGAGAAAAATAAATACAACAAAATGTCGGTAAAATGGGAAAAGAAAGTCTCATAATGTGTTCTGCATGCTTATGACTGCAGAGCGCCCAGTAAAGGATACGTCACGGCTGCGTGTGGCGTGTCCAGCTGCTGGCGGTGGTGCAGGACATAAACTAAGCCAAAGCCAAATACGTCCATGATGTGGGTGGTGAGAGACAGCAAGAAGAGGAAGAAATAGCGGTAATTCCTCCGACCGATGCAGTTGTTCACCCACGGGCAGTGGTGGTCAAAGTCCTGAGAGAACAAACGTGGTCAAAGGACACGAGGGTGAGATCACCAGCAACGACATGACGGAGAGGAAAAAAAAACAATGAGGAGCAGCAACAAGTGGAATACATAACAATCAGATGTCCACACAGTTTCTACCACCCACACGTGCACATGGAAAACTAAGAATAGGACCGGTCTAGGCTGAGCCGTCACACAGGAGTTTGTAGAAGCTTACTGTGAGTTGCTAATAAAAACTAAAATGACACATAACACAGGTATATGCAATGATGATTTAAATACAGAAACAGCAATACCTAGACAACGGGAAAAAAAATGAGCCAAGATAATTACGCAACATCACCTCATTCCACCCAGTTCTCCCATGTAACCTTCACTTATATTTGTCTGATCCTGTGAAATAAATGAATGTATATTTTGGAGTCTTCCACCAAATTATGTGTGTATATATGTGTGTGTGTGTGTGCGTGTGTGTGTGTGTGTGTGTGTGTGTGTGTGTGTGTACCTCCACACAGTTGTCGCAGACTGAGCAGTGCGAGCAGCGCGGCGGCCGGTAGAAGCGGCAGGTGGAGCACCACTTCATGCGCACCTGGATCCCTTTGATCTCCACCGTCTTATAGAGCGGCGCGCGGAAATCATCCTCTTTATCCTCATCCTCCTCCGCTGCAGACAACAGACACGCTCGCATCATAATCACTGATCACACGGTCTTCCTGCATTGTATTATTGTCAGTGATCATTTCAATAAAATTCCAGGGCACTCCTGGTTCTTTTCGGCAAAAGTGCTGAACATTCATTATTACAACGTGTCTCGGGAAAAGACGGCGCACACCAACACTGCTGACGTGTGTTTACCTCGGGGGAAGACTCCAGGGTCCATGAAAGTGGCCATGCAGAAGTTGGCAAGGGTGAAGAGGAAGATCACGGCAATGTAGATGGGAATGACAGAGGAGAAATACTCTGACAACCACGGGCACCTGGACAGTTTTAGAAAGGATGGAAACAACATTACTTGGTGTCAAGACACGGAGGGAGGAACATTATCATTTAATACTCCACACTCCAGCAGCAACAACAGCTGATAAGCCTTAGTGCAAGACTATTAAACCCCCCACCCCCCAAACAGCTCCATGGAAACAGCTCAGCGGGCAGAAATGGAGGACCGTGATTGTGAATGAGGTGCGATTGCAACTAACTGAAGCTGAAGAGGTCAATTGTGTTCGGTAAACTTTCTCTGAGCACATAAAGGTTGATTAAACAACAAACAACAGCATGCCCTCAAATGAAACATTTTATATCTGGGTATTTACACATGCCTTTGGCAGACCCACACATGCACAAACATCAGCACAGCGACACATCTGTGTAAACACACATTAAGGCCCTTTGGCACCGCGTTTACATTCTGTGCGAGTGTGTTTGCATATATGAGATTGACCAAGAAACACTCACGTGAAGCAGAAGAAGAGGGTTGTGGATCCCACCAGGAACATGGTGGCTGCGGACACCGGGACATATCGGCTGGGTCGAAATGGACGGGGAGGAGCAGAAGCGGAGCCACCTACTCCTCCTCCAACCCCCCCACCACTGAAGCCCGGCATCAGAGACAGATAAACAGAGGGGAGGAAGACAGAGAGAAGACAGAGAGAGAGAGAGAGAGAGAGAGGGAGGTAGATATCTGCTGTCTACCTACTGAAAAGGGGTGCTTTGCTGGTCAAAGTGGTGAATATGGTGCTTGTTTGAGAGGAGGGGCCATGACTACAGACAGGAAAAGAAAACCAACACTATGCAAAGCAGCAACTGAAAGAAAACATGAGCGAGTCTCCGTGTCCAGACACTAAACGTCTCCCAGCACTGATTTAGTCACGTTATAGCTTGCTGCAAATATTTAATTTGAATGCATAATATTTATAGAGGCTTATAAAAGCTAAACTACACAAGGGCAATGTGATACAAAAATATGTGTAGCTAATTCATAAATATTTCTGTATGGCTTTAATGTATTTGGTGCAACAATATAAATAATTCCGATCTTAAGCTGCACCCCGGAACCAGTGCAACGTCAACACCGCTGTGCATATAAAGGACAGACACTCTCACACACCAACAAGACTGGAGCAATTTAGGTTTCTCGCCACTGCTGAAACTCAAGTGTTTACATAATGCTCATCACTGTGCTTAACTTCTGTTATCCCGCAGAGAAAAAAATTGTGTAGAAAGAAAAGAGCAGAAAATTAAAGAGGTAGTGGGTGGATAGCCAGCAGACTGCTTGGAGAAGCACATGGAGGAGACCAGGCAGAGGATTGAACGCAGCAGCTGCTGATGACTTCTGTGAATCCCGAGAGGGCTTATTTAGGCACTGGGTGGGTGGAAGAAACTGAGGATGGCGGCAGGAGGGACAGTTCCAGCATGTCCAACTAAGTCAGCAGGGGAAAACAACGAAACAAAACTAAATTCACTTTTAAAACAGTTGTGGGGAGCTGCTTAAAATCAAATAAAAGTCCAGCTGGAATTTATTGAGCCGCTAAAAAAAAAAAAAAATGAAAAAAATGAAAAAAAAAAAAATGTCGAGGCTTGCCTTTGCAAGTAAAATAACTCAAACAACCAAGTCCCCTGGATCTTTTGAGACCCTTGTCTTCAGTCTTTGCGTCAAAATGGGGACAAAATCAACTCATTCCATGAAGACGCCCCGTGTATGTCACCGAGGTGTCACCGCACTTGGCTGGGTCTGGGTGGAGCGTCCTCTCCCACCTCCAAACTCTCTGCAGATAGACCTTCTTTCCCATGTTGCATCTCTTAAAAAAATCCATGTACAGCGTGGCTGTTATGTAGTTTGATTCATTTTAGTCCTTTCTTTTAAATCTTTGGCTCCTGGTTTTCTTTCAACCCCTGGCTCTGTGGAAGCTGCTGGAGGCCCCTGGAAAACATTTTTTTTACTCATTTGTCAATCAGCAAAACGTAGGCAAAAATGTTTGTAAATAATTATAGCCGAAAAGAGTACTTGATAAGACTTATTATGTTTATGATAGTAACTGAAACATCTTTGGGTTTTTGACTGTTGGTCGGATAATAAAACATTTGAAAATGTAATTTTAGCATCTGGCCTTATTTAATAAAGATATTTATTATCTAATGAATATAAATAGATGTGGGACTCCATATAATGACATCATGGAGAACACAAGTAACTACAATAATACTGCAAAGATTTATGAAAATTGGGGCTATCCATGAGGAAGAACCTGCCGATATACGATACATATCATGATGCAGGGGTTACAATTCAAAATACTGCAATACTATCAGCAAGGTGATGCATTTTAATTTGAATTATTTTAATATAAATTTAGGAAAACTGACATATTATAAAGAACACACCACCACCTGTGCAATAAGAAGAGTGGGATCTGCATTGATCACAGTCCCTGTAACATCCAACATCTTCCCACAAATGTTTGCGCTATCTGAGCAAGGCCTAGGCAACACGGACAATATCAAATACTACAATATTTGTAACCGATTACCTCGATATCGAATATGCAATGATACTGTAGGCATGTTTATCGGTACTTTCACAAAATGTTTGCACAATGAGATTTTTGATAACAAGTCATACGTAATGAGAATAGAAAGACAAACTGTGTACAGGCAAATTGTATAAGAGCTGAAACCGTGTGGTCTGGCATCACATTACTATAATGCAGCCTTTACAACTAGGAAGGGACAACAATTATGCCACATCACAATATTCCAATATCCAAAATCTAAACCGATATGTCACCATACAATTAAATATCGATATATATATATATATCCCAGCCCTAATCTGAGCAAAGGTATTGCCGCAAAACTTTTACATACAAACTCAACAAAAGTCAACAGCCTTTACGAGAATTGACGCAGTATCACAAAATATAATATTGCAGTAGTCAAGTGAAGATTTTTCTTACATGCCTCATGAAAGTGTCACTTTTGCAGGTACAGTTATTCTCTAAAGTTGATGTCCTCGCTTTGTTCAAGAGGAAAGTTATCCGAGAGAAGCAAATGTTTCACAACAATCAGACTGACTAATAACCAAGTTACACAGTGAGTATGCACTTTTCACCATTACTCAGAGTTGCTCCACAAGACAGCTGCCACCTCCCGTGCCCTCAAGTGGTCAAATGAAACGCCTCGCACTGCTGGAAATTCACAACACCTGAAGAGACAAGGATCTGTGACGAGGCCGGACGCCTTTGACACACACACACACACACACAGATAACTTTTCTCATCTCCAGATGACTAACTGGTCCGTGAACACACGGAAAACGATTCCGGAGAAACGAGTGTAATCCGACACCTTGGACACACCCCTCTTTTCAACAAACCACCCGAGCTCACAGATACGGAGCTGCTGCCGGAGACGGAGTGTCAGTGTGCGTGTTGTTAATCATCTCATCTGCCCAACAACAAATCCCTACCACCCCCCCCACCACCACCACCACCACCACCGACTATAATGGATGTTAATCCTAAAATCTCCCGTGTCGATGCTGGCGTGTCACCGCGACGATCTGCACCCCCCCCCCTCCTCCTCCTCCCCAAGCAAGCTTCATAGTGAAGTCCAGCAAGTTTAATCCACGTTAAAAACCTAACCGTGACAGCTGCTTTAGGGTGTCTTGAATAAATCCACACGACTCGATGAACCACCATTTTCATCTTTTGAGCGATGAGACAGCCCAACCGTTCAGCAGCAGGCCAGGGCAGCGCTGGGAGTCAGTCAACCACCACGAACCTCATTAAAAGGCTGGTTGTTGTTTTTAAACCAACACACGCTGTGACCACTTTAGTCCCAAGCGTAGTAATCGTAAGAGATTCAAATGTGATCCACACTCGTGATCACTAAGTGAGCTTTTACCCAAAGCTTGGAAAGTTTTTTTTTGCGACACCGCTCGGTCCTTTACCACAGCGACGAGAGTTAGCCGACGTTAGTTACCTGGCTAGCATGGAGGCTTCGCACAGGCGGACTAACGTTCATTGACGACTGACGGGACAGCCGGAGCTTCTTTCAGCTTAACAGTCACCGCGCAGGGCAGGTAAAACGCCCGCCTAATACCGAACATGCGAGCTGTCTTGCCTGTAGGGTGTCGGGTCGTTTCGGTCCTCCTTTGGTTAGCCGCTTAGCAGACCGTTTAGCTCGCCTGCTAGGCCGACATCGGAATCCCGGAACTAGTCTGTCGTCTCTCAGGTGGGATGAGCAGCCAATCAGAGACCGAGGAGGTGTGGCCTCCTGGAACGGTACAAACACTCTGCGTGTTCATTAATGACTGTTCGGGAAAGTAATTGTTGTGAACCGTTACATTTTAAAGTTCAAGTTATAAAACAACACATTTAAAGTCGACATTTCCTCAAATTGAAACTTTTCCACCAATATTGAAGAACATGTCCATGAGGCACAAGACGTTTTCTTTCTTTCTCATTGTCCTTCGTCACAAAAACAAATGTGTGCAATAGACAACAACAACAACAACAACAAACAAGGCCAGGGTAAATAATACGTCGCAAGGACATTACAGTGGACACGACTATTACATAATAATATTAAAAAAAATACATCATTTTAACATGTCATAAGCCTTCTGGTTTGTAGAGTACCACATTTTTCAGATGTGCTGGTTGCAATCTACACTGAACGAAGATACAACACTTGTTTTCACTCCAAGTTTTCACGAGTTAAAGTAAAAGATCTTAAACTTTTTTATGCACACAAAATGTTTATTTCTCGCAAATGTTGCTTGCAAATTTGTTAAAATCTGTGTTAGTGAGCATTCACCTTTGCTAAAATAATCCATCGATTCAAAAGTGTTGCATTTATATTTTTGTTGAGTGCTTTTCAAAAATTTAATTCACAGAAAAACTATAGGAAGTTCTCCAAGATGCTTGAAAAAAAAACCTACCACCTTTGTTGGTCACGCCAAATATTGATTTATGATTTCTCCTTTGGCTGTCAAACAATTTAGTTATTTTACAAATTAAAAAAAAAAATCTACATCAATATTTTTGAGAACATCATGTTTACTTTTAGTGTCTCAAATTGTTTCTTTGTGAAGTTTTCATTTCAAATCCCCACAACAGGCCCACCAACGCTGAAGACACATCCTGCTGATTATGGCTAATGTTTAGAGCAGAGGCACAGAAAATATGAGTAAGGAAGTGTGACACTAAGTATGACAATTACGACACGGGACATTAAATAATTATGTGAAAAATGACATTAGATAGGTCTCAGGAATACTCAAAGAGATCTCGTATGAGCTGGCAGGTGTTTACAAAACAAACACAAAAGGAGCTCTTATTGTAGTGCTCCCAAACAGACACTGTGTGTCTTGTCAGGATATGGCCTGCAGGTTAGTGTCCTTTGCCTTACTTTTGTCAAAACAGACATGATGCACACTATAAGATGATTACAACACAGAAGGCAGGACTCGTCTCACACTTTACCGATACATTCAAAAGATGGCTGAGTGAGGGTTTGTCAAAACACTTTGTAAAACCTACTGGGTTTTTTCCAGCATTAAAAATGCAGGAAAAGTTTTAGTTGTAAAGAAGTTCAGACACGCAAATGATTTTCACCACCAGTCCATCAGGTATTCAATAGGTAAATAAACTAGTATAAATAGGACAAACACATAACTTTTTATATTAAAAATTTTATTTCTCGAGAGAAAAAGGAGGTTTACAAAACAGGTCATCAAGAAAAATATTTCTGCACTGATAAAACATCACTTGCCACAGACATCTGTACAATGTGGTCGATAAAATGGGGAATAATTTACAATTGCTCCCAATTACAATAGTTAAATCGTTTTCCCTGCAGTCCTTACAAAGCACAAACAAGATAACTCCACAAACAAAATCCAACAGGACTCCTCCCTAATGTATTCCCCACCTCTTCCCAAGTCCTCTTCCCCGAGGTTGTGCTTCATTTCATATCCATGAAGCGGATGTCCATAATGAGGAGAGTGTGTCTGGGCAGTGGTCTGGGTGATGGGGACAGCACTTTCATCACCTGTGTCTGAGTGTCAACGTAAGTTACAACTATAAAGCCACACACGGGGCTCTCCACGATACCCTTTCTCGCACCTTCCTCTCCGTCCTCTGCGCTGCTCACGCTCAGCACATGATACGTGAGGTCTCTCCCTGGTGTCACAGGCACCAATTTTAGCTGCGTGTCATCCTGAGACATTCCCAGTGGCAAACAGGAGTCCGGGATTGATGGTGCCCCTATCTTGTAGATGCGGACGTCTGAGAAACGCACTTCAAAAGAGAAAGGGTAGTAGGACAATCCACGGAAGCCGTAGAAATACTCACGGATCTTCTCATCGCGAGTCTCCCGCCGGCACTCCTTGGAGCGTTCCACTACTCCCCCGGACTTGGGTAGGAGCACAACCCGCACAAAGTGAGGGAGGTCTCGTTTGAGCTCATTGTAGAGCCTCTCATGGTCCAACACCAGCACCACGTCCACCTGAAAAGTAGACGCGCAGTGGACCAGCGCCTGGTAGCCAGAGCCCTTCACCCAGCCACAGGTGTTGATGATGCAGCCTCCCACGCTGGCCTTTCTGTTCACCTCACAACGCTGGGAAAACACGTCAGCCAAGCATGACGTCAGCTTTATAAGAGAAGAACAATAAAGTGGAAGGTAAATAAATATCTGATGATAACACAGGCAAAATGTGTAGTTTGGCAGTGAGCATTTGGCCTCACACCGTTATGTTCGGAAAGGTCTGGAACTTTTCATCTCACCTTGTTGTAAAGTTTGATGTTGGTCCCTGGAGTGGTTGAGCCAAAGTGATAAACCAAAGGAGCCTGAACTGAGAAACCCTCCTCCACATCTGCCGGACGCTCGATGCACAGCGCCGACACTGTTCCGGGTACAGACACCTGAGGGACAGAATGTTCTGTTACGCTTTATGCCGGGAGGAAGAATATGAGGTTTATTTGACGCCTGCGGCACTTTTACAAAGGAACTTTGAGATCAGGAACCAGAGGCCGCAGCTCGAAAATGTTGATGGAAAAATGAAAACACCACCTGCAGTAACACTAACCAGTACAGCTCGGTAGTACCGCTGCATCACATGAACACAACCATTCTGTCTGTTTGGCGTTCACATTCTTTACAACCAGTAAAGAGGATAATTACAAATGTCAGCTGCTACTTGGGCAGCCTCTTGTGCATCAGAGATAATGTTTGTGTAATATCAGTGTTACATTTAAAGCACCTTAAAATATGAACAGACATACTGTAATTTTCACATGCTTGCTTCTATTCATAGTTTTATTACCAACAAAGGCACAAATAACTTCTCTCATTGGATCTCTGCATTAGGAAATTCACTTATTATTCAAAGGTGAAATTAATGGACTTTCTCCAAGACTTCCATCCTTCATCAAAGACAATCAATATTGTAAAAAATTTTTTTTTATTAAATAACAAGATGTCGATGAGTTGTTTCAGTCTTGTACAAAAATCCGTATCTTCTGACATGACAATGACTTAAAAGAACCTCAATGACTATAAACATATTAAAGTGCTATGCTGAAAAAAGATATACTGTATCTATAAAACATGCTGTACTTTTACTTTACATAAATCCGAGACGATCCGCCCTGCTTGCATCATCATTTCAATGTCAGATGCAGCTATTTTATTAAGTTAAATATGATCTTACCCCACTCTGTCCAACATCCAGTTCCACCAGCGTTGGCCTCCTGCCGACCCTCACAGCATAGCTGAGAAGCAGCCGGCACACTGTTGACTTCCCCACGTCTGTAGGTCCCACCACCATCACCTGAGGGTCCGTTAATTATCATTGTTAAAGCAAAACGCATTTACTGGATCCGACGAGCTTACAAAAAAAAAAAAAAGTCCGAAAAGGAGTGGGTGTTTATTCTAATTTACCCTCGGCCCCCTCTCATTGTCCCGCTCTGCTTGTTTTCTCATCTGTTCCAAAGCAGCGTGTGTGTTCAGGTAGAGCAGCATGGGCGTATCCTTTGACACATAAGCAACCTGTGGTGATGACAGAGAAACGGTGGTTTGACGAGTGTCTTGTTTGTCAAGTGAAACGCATAAAGCCGCACGCTGCGATTCGACTGTATATTCCATTGTCGAACTCAATGATGTACTGAACAGACACATGTAAGCTTTTACTCGTTTGCATAGACTCTCTTCCGGGTGCTCACCTCTGGCTTCCCATAGAGATTCACGCTGCAACCTTGCCATGTGAAAACTGCAATCTTAGAGCCTGGTCCAAATGTGTACTTCTTATTGCGGTTCAATTCTGAGCCGAACACCTCAGCCATCCCCGTGAGGAGTTCCAGCTCAACTTGCTCGGCTGCCTCCCCGGCCTCCACCTCAAACCGAAGTTCAGTCTCCTTTTCCAGGTCAAACCTGGTGCTGGCCTTCCCGGCTGCCGGGGCATCTTCACTCGTCTTTTCCACTCCTTCGGTTGCCATGACTGACAAAGGAAACTTGCTTGTAATTATTTGACAACAGCAGCACACTGAACAGAGAAACTTAAAATGCATATAACACAGTGATGGGGAGTAGCTAGTTGATTAAAATACGAAATCAGTCTAATTGTGTCATTGTCACAGTGTCTCGAACACTGTGGCGCTTCAGAGAATTTTTATATTGTATTTAAACATTTATGAGCAATCACTGCCACTATTAAAAGTTAATAATATTCACAAATGCATGTAAAAGGCTTTATTGCAAGACTTTATTCAACCATTAAGTTTCTTTTACAAAAGAAAACGGGCCAAAATGTCAGCACAGTGTAGTTAGCATGAAGAAAAATGAATAAACACGTAATTAATTTGAACATTAACATAAAATAACTTTAGCTGTGCCCACACAGCCAAAGCGCAACACATAATTAACTAAAGAGACGAGGGTTCTTTGCCAAAGTCTGTTCCCTCTGCAGACCGTCAAAGACGACTGGTTAGACATGCAGTTCGGTTCAGATGAAGGTAAGAAGACACACATGATGCATCTGTCATGCATAAACGAAATTTGGCAAAGCACAGGCAAACAAACACGCTTGCAGTTAGCAGGCCTCTGCTAAATTAACCTTATTAGTAGGAGCGAAGGCGGAAGGACAACATCAAAATACTGCAAATGTCTCTCATATAGTCAGACAAACCCAAAAATCAATTTAGCAATTGATTATTAAAAATATATCATACTTACATGGTGATTTTGAGTCCTATTGTGGACAGAAAATAAATCCCCTTCTCGAGGAACGGCCGCCGTGACTGGTCGCACGATGATGAGGTCACATCCCTTACAACCAATAGTATTGGACGTACGCTTCACTTGAAGATTGGACACTCACGTAGAAGGTTTTGGAAATTCAGTTTTGGTCAATATGTCAGATAACCGATTTAAAAACGTACTGCAGCACTTCTTTTAGCCGCAAGTAAAAACACATTTTTCTTTGACGAGGCATGTTGGGATTCAGTTACAAGTATTAATAGAAGCGTTCAATGCAGAGTAGATTAAAGTACTTTTAATACATAGAGGAACATTTTTCATAATTTCGGGTCTTAAAAGTTTCAGCAAGTTGAGACATTGATATGTGTTAACGGAGCTATCATAACAAATTTATGTTTAGGTCATCTAGTCAAGTATGGCAAAAGTCCTCTTCACTTTAACATAATACAACTGACTGCTTGGAGAGAGGGAAAAAAACAAAACATCAACACAATAATTAAGAAACACATTATTTACCAAACACAGATATAAAAGCATAATGAAACTTTAAGAAACAGGGGAGAAAACACTTCAAAACCCGCAGGACTGTGCATCTGAGAAATGTGTTGGCTCGGAGACGCCCCACTAGGTGTCGCCATGTATCCAGAAGACGTTAGCAGGTGGAGCTCGGTTCATCAGAGGAGGGACTGAGAGCACCTCCTTGGTCACTCCTCATCATTTTGCTTCCACTGGCCACATCTCCTGAACACTCGGCTGCACACAAAACGGGAAAAGGTCCGCTAAATTACACAATTCATAGAGAGCTTATTCAAAATAACATATGTACGGTTCCCTTAAATACAAATCTAAAGAGTTGAACGGTTTTTCTTGACAGAGTTCCCAAGTTTCGTTCCACTCATTATTTCCATTTATTACTGCTGGATGAAAGAACTTATTTAGTACGAGTGTACAGCCACTGCTGAATTCTATATCTAGTGTTTTCTGTATTGTATTATTCTGTCGACAGCTTTGACAAACCTTCACTGGGCATCTACTCAGCATTCAGAGCTTCCTGTAGAGCAGCAACTACAACATCAGGCTGAGGAAACTTCAGTTTACGAGGTGGACCCTTCTTTATCCCAGACCACAGAGATGTGTCTTCAGGAATGAGACGGAAGAGAACAATGTCATGTGAGAACAAGATAGAAAATAAGGATAAAACGTCCTCTGTATGGAGGCCGTTCTGCACTTCTTGTACACACAGCCTTCTGCTGACTGTTCAAGCAGGGTTTATTGATGCTGTGTTTACATTGTGGCAAGACTTAATGTTAGACTTGACCGTTGTTAAAACACCTCAAATTTCTCATTGACGTGAAACCTTTCAAACTTGAGAAACTTCACTAAACAGTAGCAAAAAAATATGTTTCATTCCTTTCTGGGTAAGTCTGACGTTTGCAATTCTGCGCAGCGGCAGGCAGGGTTAGAAAAAGTGTTTTTGCAAGTAATTTTAGTAGAAAATACAAATGAGTAAAACTCAAAAACTGTGATTGTGACACTTTAGTATGCGTGATGTACTTCCCTTGGGGAAACCAAAATAGAAGAGCTATACTTGGCTTTGCCTTTTCATCCTCCTCACCTTTGCCTCCATCCAGGAGAGTGATCTCAAAGCTGTTCCTCCGGGGTTTCTCTGGGTTAAGGATCACAGTCAGTCCGGGGCGGGCGGCCAGGAGGGCAGATTTCACCTCCTCAGCATTACGCCCATACACTCGTCAGCTTTTACTGCCGGAACAACAGAGCAATCATCAGGTGGAAATCTGTGCTCAACCAGGAGCGGGACTGTTGATCACAAGGTAAAGCAAAACATTTACGCAAGCCCAACTTCTGTTGCACAAAATTAAGGGGAAATTATCTTTACAAATTTAACACAGAGAGTTATGAACATTGAAGACAACAAAACAAGTTAAAACAATTTGAAAAACACCTAAAAATGACAGACACGCAGCATAGGCATGGAGGAGCATGTTAATGACATGTTCACCTGGACATTCAGTCAACCTTCCTGCAGGTTTGAACAGTTAAGGCTGCACAAAGATCTTTGTTGTTAACTGCTGTGTAGATGGAAATACCACTTTAATGATCACACACATCTTTTAAATCATTTTTCAACTACAAAACCTGCTCATTTATTGATCGCAGCTTCTGTAGTTTTATTTTGTTATGCGTCATCTGAAAGGTTTAACAGACATAATTTACAGATCAATAATGAAGATAAATGTGGTTCATCCGTTTATAGTGTTACATTGATAGAAGAAACTACCCATGTACACACACGAAAGGTAAAATCAGCTCCACACTGACAATCTAAAGTACTTACGAAACTAATGCATGAACAAAAGGTGGCGTTCCTTCTCCATTATCACATGAACTTCTGACACCAGATGAATGTTTTCATGAGTTTTCCTTGTGATTCATTATTTGTAAATAGTGGTGGCATTACATTTACTCAAATATAGGCCGTGAGTGCTTCCTTCTCCACTGATTCCGATGTGACAACTGTTCTCACCAGTGTTCAATGACCACCCTTTGACCCTCCTGGCCCTTCTCCTCCACTCCTCTGTCCTCCTCCTCCTCCTCCACGGACGGATGCTCCTCCTGTGCCTCTACCTCCGCTTTGCGCTTCGTCCCTCGACGACCTGCACAACACATGTTGTCACGTGATGGTTTCATATTGTGGAAAGGCTTTTCATAGTTACTCAAATGCTCTAAACATCAACTGTTTTTTTGTTTTTTTTAGGGAGGTTGATTTGCTCAGCTGTTGGCTATAATGGTAGAAAACATGGCTGCTCTCAGCCTACACAAGACACTTTAACTCAAACATGACGTGACAACCGCTGTGACAGGTGGTGTAACCATAGACTGTATATGGAGACAGCGTCTCTTGATAAACTCTAAGCAAAACGCACTGCGTATAATGCAGCTAAATTCTGTAGCTGTGTTCACGGGATGCATGCAAAACACACCCACCTGCTTTGGACGCCATTCTTGCAAAACTTTCGCACGCATGTGGACTGTACCAATATGCTTGGGGAAGGGGTTTACGTCACGACGGACGAAACCATTAATGGATAGGTTTCTTCTGAAATATCAAAACCTTCAATCCTCAGGTCTTCCTTTCTGGAGCATTAACACCTTTATATATAACACGTGAATTGATTATTTATACATTAATAACTGTAAATGTTGACGATGCAGAATATTGATCATGCATAATCATAAATCAGTTGGCCAATTTTACAATAACACCATCCCAATAAATTAACACACTTGTTAGCATGAGAAAACACTGATTTGTGAAGATCTGTGATTATATTTGTTCTATAATTAGTTATATTCATTAATTTGGGAATGATTGTTCCAGATTTTTATGTTTTGTCGCGTGCTGTGTCGCAACACTTCAGTTTGGATTGTAGATTGTGCATTAAAGAAAGAGATGGGGAAAGCCAGAGGAACACTAGTAGCCTACTTCAAAGGTGCTTATTGTGATAAATTGGCCATGTGTTACTTTCTGAAGAAACTCTGAAGATAAAACAAATGGATGGTCTCTGGATTATTCAATACATTTGTTTTTCCAACGTCAATTCTTTTCAGCCAGAGACAGATCTTGTTTTTTCTCTGGATGTTTGTGCTTGAATGGTTGCAGGCACTAATATGCACATGTTTGCACAAAAGAATAAATCTTATGTAAATTTAAAGATTGGTTTAGGCACTAAGATCACTCATTTTATCCACCTGCCTCCCTGATTATTTGCTGCCTGTTTATTTACAGAAAGCTAATTTATTTCATTCACACAAAGCATTAATTGATCAGTTGGCAACTCCCAAAACTACTCCAAAGTGTTGCAAATTGTAACAACTTTGCTGCCTTTTGTGTGAGAACTGTATCAAAATTCGCAATAGCCAGGACCGATAAGAAATCGTACTTCCTCTTTACGGAAAGACATCCCAGATGCTTTGGCTGATGACGGTCAGCTGATGCAGTGTCTACAGTTGAGCCTACCAAAAGACTTACATTTTATGAATAAAGTTACAATCAATGGTATTGCAGTTTTGTAAAATGCTGGCTGTAATGAACACATTTAAACCACAAATACATTTAAGACCGAGATAATTTGTCAGGACCTGAGAGACTTTGTCTGGTCTCATGTGCATCACCGCATTCTGCTAAAACCTAGATAAGCTTTTTTTTTTAATAAATCCTCCCTTCTGTCTGTTACAAATAAGGATCTGTGAATTGTCCTTTGTCACCAGTGGGACAGATGAATGCAGGTCCCAAAAGTTGCTCTCCGATATTCTCTAATGATTTGCATAATCAAACGTGGACTTGTAAGGGACAGCTGAAAGACATCATACAAAACAAACAAGAAGATGAAAAACCCTGCAGAGAAACAGACTGACGTGTTGGAGTACTTCAAAGTCAAGAGCAAATATGGTGTTACCGGAATAGCAGTCCATGTCTTGGTCACAATATATGTGGCAGTCACATTTTTTGGTACACACAGTAATTGTCTAAAAGACGTCACAAGTTGCGTCTGTGCCAAAAAAACATGAGCTATACAAGCTCCCAGCGACTGACTCACAACCGCTCATGAGCACTCCTCTTTTGTTCTGTTGTTGACACCAAACTCAAGACTCACACTTCTTGGCCATATCATCACTTTTACTCTTGTCGTCCTTGTCATGCAATTACATCGTTCACCCTTTCTGAATCAGTCCAAGCAAAACAGATACATTGAATCTCCAGAGTTTGTTTGGCTCCCAGTCTGTGTTTGCCCTCTGTTGTATTTTTAGCTGTGTGTAAACCTTCAGAGGAACGGACAGATCACTGGACAGATGTGCCCTGTCTTCACCCCGCTCTCCTCTTTTAATTCAAAGTGACTCAAGGCCGGAAGCACTGAGCAGCTGCCTCCACACTTCCCAAATTCTCATGCATGCACGTGGATATTTTTGCGCACACACACATACAGGGGCGGGGCGCATCACCGGAAGGCAGATAATTCATTCAGAAATTCAAGTCCTTTTTTGTATGTCTGCTGCTCACTTGCATCTTATCTTCATATTGTTTTTTTCTATTCAGCTTATGAAGGTATGTTATGATGTTTAAAGGACCGATTTGCCTAATTTCAACCTTATTTCTCTCCTACCGATTTAGGAATACAGTGGTAAAAACAACAACAGTTGTTCAATGTTCTCTGTGACTCTGGGAAGCAGCTGCAAAAGCTGTTGTTCTTCTGACACCAGTGCCATCATTTAATGTGTACAGTGATGTAGTTGGAAGCAAGGAAGAACTCCAGGGCTAATTCAGCTGTCAGGGTGGCCAGGGGGCGTGCTATAGATGCTGCTCTCTTCGCTTGTGTTGCAACAAGCTATCGCGAAAGGGCATCCCAAAATCTTTGTGCAGAGGACGTTATGGACATATTACAGTGTCTTGGCTGACTTGCATATTCAGCGGTGCATCTTTGAGCTTGCGGGCGAAGAAGGGCAGAGAGGCCAAGGCTGCGGCGACATTCGACATGCAAGAGGATATGGCTGGAGGAGACCTTTCAGAAACCCAGCTGCCAAATACAAACTGCAGCTGGAGGTGCCTTTGCTCAATCTGCCCTCCAATGCCAACAGAAAGTGAATCATTCTGCTGCAGAGAATTTCAGCGTGGGCCGTTTTTGCTGGATGCAGTTGCTGACACCAACACGAGAGACGAGGTTGTGCTTTACTATGCTTGAAAGTTTTACTCCTAACATGGACAGAGGTGTGCTGGAGACCTCGGAAAAACAACTAAAACTGGCTGCTTATTGTTTTTTTTGTTGAGTGGATACATGGGGTTCGCTGTCCTGGGGGTTCAGGTTTTCAAGTGCTGGACAATGGGAGCTGGCCAGTGCAGCAATGCTGCAAATTCCGTTCATCAATTATGGACGCAATAGGTCAGATGTCACGTTGACTGCAGCACTGCACTGACAACTATGTTGTATTCTATTATATTCTGGGTTTTTTTCATTAAATGTTTTTTATTGGCATGAACAAAAAAAAACAAAAAAAGAATATTGCCAAAGCAATATTTACATATATTATCACTATTTTAATGGCATACCACCATCACCATAATGATACACATAAATCCCTGTTACATCAATAACAAAACGCCTTTCTATTCTATTCTATTCTATTCTATTCTATTCTATTCTATTCTATTCTATTCTATTCTATTCTATTCTATTCTATTCTATTCTACTGTTCCTCAACCCTAACTCTAAGCCTTAACCCTATTTAGCATGCCATGGCAGAGAGTGCATCCATTTTATCCTCCTGAAAGTCTCTCTCAGCCTTTCCATTTTCTCCCTCGGCCCTCTGACGTCAGCGTGTGCGTCTCAGTTCATCTTCTAAACAACATGTGTGTTGGTTGAACGTCAACCAACACGCCAAGAACACACAAACTAACACGCCAACTCATACAAGGCAATATGCAGCCTTGGCCAAGACAAGCATAGCCATGCGGGGGTGAGAGAGAGACAGTGAAGAGAGAGAGAGGAGTGGTGACGTGAGGGTTCAGACAAAGACTGAGTGACAGCAAATGAAAGGCACGTAAACACACAAAAGCAAGAAAAATTGTAAAGACAGTTGGGGGGAGAGGGGGCTAGTGGGCACACAACATCAAAGTCTGACGACTTCAGAGAAATTCTCCCTGCTAATGGCCTGGTTGAGTTCCTGCACCGGAAACACACTAAATATGTCCCATGACCACCCAAGCAGCTGCTTTTAGGCATAGAGAGCAAACGCCTACAGATTTGCCATGAAATGGGAACTCGGAAATATGGAGAGGGTAATCACGTTGGTCTCAATGAAAGTTTTTGATGTGCATTGCTGCAGGTGGTTATCTCTCATAGAAAAAGCTGAGAGAGGAAGTCATTTATAACTGCCAGTTCAACAACTCTGTGGAATTATGACCCACTGTAAATGTCCTCTTGCATAACAAACTCAAAAGTTGACTCCATGAGTTGTTTTTTTCACATTTTTACCAGAAATCATCAAGTGATATATTTATTATTCTTTGACTTGGTCACTGTCTGCATGTAACTGTTCATATAAGCTTGACTAGCAGGCCTATGTAAATTCCCCATTATTTTGACAACAGCATGGATAATTCATTTGTTTCTAATAACATGAAAAGACCAACCCCATGATATGTTTAGTCCTGACTACCAAAAATCATGAGCTAGTTTTGTAAAATCCTTAAAGTAAATATTTTTGTAAAATATGGTTATGTTTGTAGTTAGAGTTTGATAAAGCTCAGTAATTAGCAGATTATCTGGTTTATTCAATGTATGTAAAAAATACTTTTCACCATTTTACTATTGCCTCTGAGCAGTTACCAGGCAACCAGCTGAGACTCCAGGAAGTGACTGGCCAAAAGAAACCCAAAAACAAACACTTCGGCATATAACCTTTTGTAACGCAGCAAATAGTCATTTCTTTTGCACTTTAGTGTTTGTACTGATTAAACAAACAATGATACAATGTGTTAATTAGTGAGCAGATTTAGTTACATCTGAACAGGACCAGGCTAGCTGTAACTGCCGGGTGACTGTGGCTCAGATGGGAGAGCGTGTTGCCCACTAATCACAAGGTTGATGGGTCAATCTCTGGCTCCAGTCCACATGCCTAAGTGTCCTTGGGCAAGACACTTAACCCCAAGTTGCTCCCAATGGCGTACCATATGTGTGTGAATGTATTCCTGTTGGCATACATGACAGCTCAGCCTCATCAGTGTTTGAATGGGTGGATGGAAAACCGTGTAAAAGCGCTTTGAGCCCGATAAGGTGATAAAGAGCTATACAAGTGCTGACCATTTGCCATTTGACCGTTGTAGCCTTTGAGCTAAGCTAAGCTAACTGGCTGTCAGCCTTATCATGAGCGTGTTGTCAATCGTCTTATCTAACGCTCATCCAGAAAGAGAATAAGTGTTATGTTGGAGGAAGGACAGGTGGAAAGCAAGGCATTGCTTGACAGAGAAAATTTTTTTTTATCTGGAAGACAATACAAATTAGATGTGAGGAGTTGCAGGCTACTCAACCAAACTTCCCTAAACTTTACAATTTGCGTCTATGTGTGTGTGTGTGTGTGTGTGTGTGTGTGTGTGTATGTGAAAGTGTCCTCACACTTGCAAGCACATGCATGAGTGTTTGCATCATCATCAATACCATTACCATGGTGAGAGTTAATCTGTTGAGGGGGTGTGCTGATACCAGGACACATCGTCACATTTTCATCCTGGTGTTTTCCCCATTCTGCTTCTTCCCTGAATCATACCCCCCACCACACACACGCACACACACACACACACACACACACACACACACACACACACACACACACACCTCAACAGCTTATTCATCGATCTTACTGTATAACATGGCCAGATATAGCTGCCTCTTGCACATGGTGAGAAAAGTGATTGGGGTGAGGAGTGAACACAGTTGAGGTTGATGAACTTCAGCACGCACACTTCCAGCCTCATGTGAATTACTTTACACTTACGCACACTCACAGACACATAACAAATACCACCCCACTCCTGCCATTGTGTACACGTCCCTTATTTCATAATGATTTTAGTTTGAAAGTGTGAACTATTCTTTGTAAAAGCAAACTTTAATTGACCATCGATTCAAGACGGACTTGTTGCAATGTTAGACTACTGTCTGATTTATTTATCTATATAAAGTTTCTACTCTCTATTTTTATCTGTGTGCATTGTGTTTGTGCTTATGAACCAACTTTTTTGTGTTCCTTTGTGGCATCTTTAGAGAGCAAGGGTAACAGTGAAGCAATAAAGAAACTTTCACTTATTTCTTTTAAAGTATTTATTTATTTTTTAATAAAGCAGAACAGGTTTCTCCATTGGAAAATACAGAATTTTACAACGTCACAGTAGCTTTCATGTTCTATTCAGAAACTCACAGTCGTGACTCAGGTTGTGTTCAGATTTCACATACGGGACTGACAAGGAACATAATGGCCCCCATGAATTATGCAGATTCCCAATTAGGTTGGATTGGCATTGGGTTGAACAGATTGCCGAGTAATACCATGCCATTTTCCAGAAACACACCATGCCATTTTCCAGAAACACAACCGAGAATAGTACAGCTTCATTATGAGAGATAATGTTCTTGATTGTTGTGGTTTGTGTGACCATAAAATGAAGAAATATATCACTGAACTCAGGTAAAATCCTTGGATTTACCACATCAAAAATATAACTAAATCTGATACAGATTGTGATGCATTTTTAAACTTCAGTTCTAAATCTGAGACATGTTTATTTGTGCATAAATGACCTTTTCAACTCCAGGTTAGAAAGAAATAAACACATTGTCGTACCTGTACATTCACACTCTCTAAGAACCGGAGACCAACAGCAGGTGTAAGTGTGATGAAACAGGAGCCAACAGGACAGCGACCTGAGGCTTAAAACAACACGTAGAGCTGTGTAGGACTCAAGCCTGGTGTTACTTTATACCCTCTTCTGTGTCAGTTCCAACATCCAGACTAACAACCTATTTAACACTGCCACTGACACAGGTAACACACACACACAGGCACTCATTTGACTCATAGATGACGAAGCTAGTCTCCTCTGGACTTCAGTCTTTTAGTGTACAACAGTCCACTTTGACACACACACCCACAGCAAAATGAAACGCACACAATAAAAATCTGAATCTGGAGCGCAGATTTCTTTTTTTTGTTTTTGGTTGTGAGTATCTTTGTCCCTGCTTATATTAGTGCGGAGCTCTGATATGTTTAATCACACCTTTTTGGGATTATCCTTTCAATCTGGGACATGTGGCTCAAGATTTTGGACTGTCTGAGGGGGGAGGAGATGAGTGGAAAACACAAGGGTAAAAAGGAGTTTCCACATTGAATTAGTCTGCCTTCCATCTACAATCTAAGTACCTCTTCTATCACCACAAGCAGTTTGTTTACAACTGCAAACTGCACTACAAGGAAAGTAGAAATCCAGCTCGTCTAAAACATAGTGTGCAGTGGGTGTATGTACAGTAATAATGTGTGGTATGTTCAAGCGGTAGTTCGCTGGCATCTCTGGGACCTGGAGAGGAGAGTCACCCCTGGCAGCAGACCTAATCATCCTCCTTCCTTTATGCCTTTAGGCAAACATGTAAAACTTCACAGTTCTTTTTTCCCTCCAACATCTCTCTTTATCTGTATTAATCCACATCTTTCTCCTATTTCTGGTAGTTCCAAATAACCTACCATTGATCACCAGTTTCAATCATGATGAAAGAAAGAAATTATAGTGGGACAATCTTAGTACTGATTAGATGGTGAGCACTGGTTAATATAGAAAATAGCTGTAGATTAGCCACAACGCCTGCGTTGTTCACAGCTGTGATATCCAAAAAATATCCAGAGACCCAAGCAGCTAATTTGGTATGTTCCTGCCTTTGTTCCGTCACTATCAGAGTCAGTGTCTCTGCTTTCTGAAAGCTTGTACCACTGAGTAGCATCTATTTCAACGTTTAAACCTTGACATGCTCTACATCACCGCAACGGACATTTGCTCTTTAAAACTGCTCCCTGTTGCCTTGCCTGTCTCATGCATCAGTGTAGCGCCCCCTGCGTGTCGCCGAGGCAACTGAAAGGAATCAAGATCCAGGTTTCCGTTAAAACTGGAAAGAGCAGGGGGAGAAATCAGAGGAGGAAAAAGGTTGAGGAGGAGATAAGAGCTCAGCTAAAAAGGAAATGGAAGGAGAATGTGACTATGGAGAGGGAGAGGAGGTGGAGCAGGGATGGGGTGATGGTAAAGGAGGAGGATGAGGGGAAAGCTGGGTTGTCATAGTTTGATGGACACTCAGGCTCCAAGCAGCGGATGGAGGAGTCTTCATTGCCATAGTTTGCCCAGTATTCTTCTGGGTCGAGCTTGGGAAGTGCTGCCTCATCGTCTGACAGTTCGTACTTGGAGGGGATGATTTCAGAGGGGATTTTGGGGAGGTACTGGGGCTTGACAGCAGAAAAGGGGAAGGCCTTTACTGATTCTGTGCTCTTCTGGTATGAGGCCTTGGATGAAGATGCGGGCTTGTGCTTGGAGAACCACCAGCGTGTCTTGGTGCTGAAGGTGGTTGTGGTGGTTCCACCCAGGGAGCCGGGGTCAGGCAGAGGACAGCGAGCAAAGTCCAATTCACGGAGGAATCTGAGGTCCTGGCCACGACTCTGGGATGGGGATGTGCACATGAGCTCAGAGGAAGAGATGCGGGCCTTACGGAACCACTCCCAGAGGGGACGGGCCTCGCAGCCACAGGACCATGGGTTACCATTGAGGCGGAGGAACTGGATGCCCTGGGCATCACTCATGGCCTGGCCTGGCAGCTCAGCCAGGGAGTTGTTGAACAGGTAAAGGATGGTCACGCGGCCCAGGTCACGAAAAGCCCGACGGTTGACCTGCCTGATGCGGTTATCGTGAAGAAGGAGACGGTCCAGGTTGACCAGGCCTCTGAACACATTCTCAGAGAGGGCACGGATACGGTTTCCGTGCAGGAAGAGATGGTTGAGGTTGACCAGATCTGAGAATAGGTCATCCTGCAGGAAGTGGAGTTGATTTTCCTGTAGCAAAGCAAAGTCAAAATACAAGATTTAAGGCTGTGAAAAAACACGTGGGAAAACTAAACTGTTGGTTTTAGTTGTTAGAGGCCCTCAAGAAAATGATCTATTTCAAGTTGTTCAATAAAAAGCTACTATTTACATCTCAGATACTTTACAATCTGATGAACCTTAGTTAAGACATAAATCTAGAATTAATAGTCTTTTAGGAATCACTGAAATTTTGTTCAATATTTGGTCAGAAGATGGTCAGAAGTGACTGTCATTGTTTGGAGCCACACTGAATGTGGGATGTGTTTTCTTTCATTCCCTTAAAAGGCTTCTTGGCAGGAACTTATTGTCTAACTGAAAAATAGTTTAAATTCAAAGAAGAGCTGAGATACCACTGTCAGCTGCCAAAACCATACAGCATCCAAAACAACTCTGGAAAAATAAATGCACGTGACATCTCTGCAAGCTCATTTTCAGTGTACTGAAAATGAAAATTAGGAACACAATTGAAAATTATTATAAGTATTGATAATGCGTGGCAATAATGTAAATGATATAGCGTTATTTTCCTGTCTGTTCTTTAAAGCTATTAAGTGTTGGGTTTTGAAGTGATCTATCAATGAAGCTGAGTTTAGCAAGGTATTTTTTTCGTATCATCTAAACATAATTTGGTAGTTAAGTACTTATTCCTAATAGAATTAAGTGCAGGATGAACTTCTACGGGAATGTTTTCTGACAGTGGTGTCATTTAAATGAAATGTTGCATATCTGTGGGTTTAATCATTTTCAGTCATTTGGCAGTAGGTCAACTGTTATTGTCTTTTTGGTCTTCTTATATATTTTAGTGTATAATTTCAGCTTGTTCCCAGAGTTTGGTTTTATTTTGTTTCATTTTGGCTCACAGATAGAACATCTGTTCAGAGGAAACATGTGGGCACATACTCTTTACACTTAATTATATGTGCATGTGCGATTTGGAAACACTCACTTTGCGAACAGTCATCATTCTGTGCCATTAGGTCCCTGCAATCAATTGAGAGCAATCTGTTGTGCTTGCTTAATAATGATGGTAACATAAATTTCCGATTTGTTTTACCACTACTGAATAGTCCTAATTGCTTTTGCAGAAGTACATACTGTATGTTGTTTTAGTTCTAAATCTTATCTGTTTTAATATTTACTTATTGTCAGTTTGCATTTTACTGACTGTGCTGAGTGCATCTCACTGAACCTTCTCATAATCCTTCATCATGTGCAGTATAAAAGCATCAGTGTGTTTGTGGGTGTGCAGCCTGTATGTGGACAACTGTAAAGTAACTGACGTCAATAAGTCAATAAACACAAGTGTGTGCTACAGCGAGTATCACGTGTACATAACCATGCATGACTGTCCATCATCCATCTGTGCATATACTGTATTTCTTTATGTGTGTGTGTGTGTGTGTGTGTGTGTGTGTGTGTGTGTGTGTGTGTGTGTGTGTGTGTGTGTGTGTGTGTGTGTGTGCGTGCCTTTACCTGCAGGTAGAGAAACTGTAGGCTGTACAGCTTGTGGAAGAGGTCATGGGGGAGAGCGGCCAGCTTGCAGCGATGCATGTGCAGGCTCTGCAGCTTCTCCAAGCCCCTGAAGGCTCCACCTTCCAGGCGCCGCAGCGAGGGGTTATCACCCAGATCTAGCTCCTCCAGAACCCGAAGGTTACTAAAGGCTCCGGCCTCAATCCATGTGATGTTGTTGCCATATAGCCAAAGCACCTGCAGATGGATCCAGCAGGGCAAAAAAAAGAAAAAACGATGGGATGAGAGAGGAGAAATAAACAAGTTTGATGAATATCTCCAAATACTGTTAGAAAGTTTAACAGAGACAAACACACACACACACAGACACTGCCACACTCACCTGTGTCTCAAAGCCAAAAGAGTCTGCGCGAAGCTCTGTGATGCGGTTGTTCTGCAGGAAAACACGTTGTGAGTCATAAGGAACACCAGCCGGCACTATGGTAAGGTTCTGGGACTGGCAGCTGACCGTCATGGGCGTAGGGTAACACACGCACAGCCTGGGGCATGCGGTCACCCCGCCCAGCTTCACCACCACCAGCCACAGAATCAGCCACAGTGATAGTCCACCTGGAGAGAAGCAGGGAAAGAAGAAGGGGATTATTTTCACTTAGAAGAAAAGATGACATTTTAAAGTTATCAGAGGGCCATTGTTGGAATAATTAGTCCTGGTTTACTAAACGTACACATTGTGTGTGAAAGAAAGACGGACAAAGACAGAGAGGTTGATTTCAGGCACCATCTTTTTTGTCTGTCTGTCCGTCAAACCTGTTGCAGTTGTCAAGTGATTGCTTTTTACACTGCCATGCTCACACCCGTGACTTGTTGATGGCCCCCAGAACTGTGGGCTTCATATATAATTCACCAGATTACATTACAAAAATCATTCACCCATTCATATCCACCTGATCACTTTACATAGGTATCAGTGACTGTTGTGACATGGTTACATAACTCTGGATTTCAACCGTTTATAATAGAAAGATCCCCACAAATCAACAAAACAAACTTTTGGGAGACAAAAACGGGAATCACAGGTGGCTCACTGCATTACATTAACCTGGTTTCCTAGTTCTCAGGCTATTTACACCAAAAGGATGTTTCCGCTGAAAGGTTTAGCAGTGCAGAGGGCACGCGTAAAACAGGTAACCAGACCCGGATCAGTTTCGGTTCTTATCAATAATTTCGCAGCTTCTTGGCACAGCTCGAATAACGTTGCACAATAGTGGCCAACGCGGGAAAAGTACAAGCATTAAATATTAATTAAGCTCCTATTCAACTGCTGTGCGCAACATTTTCCAGCTTCTCACCCCTTGACCTCCGCACAACTTGCACAATTAGATGCTCAGGATGGTGAGGGACAGCCGGAGTTGGGGCGTTTAAGTCGAAAAAACAAATTTCTCGCGTCTTAATTACCTCAAAGGTGACGTGAGATGAAGAATTAAGTTCAGAGTCGTGCGTACACACATAATAGTTACATCTCTCCATGCGTAATGGAGACATGGAGAGGTTTGATAAACAGATTTTTGTTAAACTTTACTAGTTTCGATCACATGCTGTAAACGACTTTTCATATTGACCATAATATCCCGTAAATTTAAATTGTGAAACTGTGAAATCTTTTTGCACACATAGTAAACCCAAAATTGCGCACTTCCGACACCAACAAACTCCAAACATGCATAATTGACAGTCACAACTTAAATCTATGTGGATGTTGAACAATGGTACCCAAGTGTCAGTAAACAGTTTAAAATACAGACCAAATCACTGCACATAAAAGCAAAGTCTACGTATTCACCTTTTTGTTAACACCCAATATAGTTCTGGGATTTTTAATTTGGAATGCGATTATTCCAAATATCACTTGCTAAAAATCTCAGGAAAATGTAGTTACAAGCTGTTGCAAGGTAACTAAAATCACATAAAAATGATTGCAAATGCAACGATGCAAGACTATCAATGGATTGAAACGGCAAGTGAAAAAAAGCAACTTACTTTTAAAGTTGTGGGCAGTGGAGCCCCTCACGGTCCGACGAGTCTGCATCTCGAACCAAAGCCGAAAGCGAGTTAGCCTGCGCGGCGTGGAAGTGCCTGCTTGCTGCTATCTCTGCTGAGGTTCAGCTCTGGTGACTGTGTCGCGGCTGCTGTTGGCAGTGACAAGCAGAAGTCCTGGGAAGCCTTTTATACACACGACCGATCCTCGCCCACAGTACGTGGGCCGCGGAGGATCCTCTCTACGTCAGCCCGGCAGGAGGGGTGAGAGGCACCGGAGGAAACGACAAGAAAGGCAATAGCAGGTTTTGTCACTGTCTTCTTTGCGTTACGCACCACTGTCTGTCAAAAAAAGGGATATAATCTTGATGATCTCCTATTAGTTTTTGATAATTAACGGAACTATAAAGCACAGCTTTTTATTTATTTATTTATTTTTTTTTTTTTAGAACTGTTTACATTTCTTTTAGAACAAAAGTATTCTAAATTTTTTTCAGTCTTTTTCGACAAAAAATACCCTGAATTTACTCCTCTATTTATCATTAAAGACAAAGCGTGTGGGAGGAATACTGCTGATAAAAGATGAAGGTGGGATGGAGGGATTTGATGACAACAAATTAAGTAACTCCTGGGGAAAAAGTCAAAAATATTTACTGCATGCCAGCTGCTCATGAAAAACATTTGTGGTTCCACCGTGGCATATGTGCCCACAGGAGGGTTGTGGGAGGGCAGGAGGTGGGAAAACTCATTTGGCATTAAAGTTAAAATACCATTTCTCCCCTTGTGTAGGCCAGTTTGGAAAGAGTCAGAGAGCCGCCTACAATTCTGAACAACAGATGAACATGAAAGGGAAACCCAGCGGTGGAGTGAAATGATCTAACACAGCATATGGACAGGCTACATTTGTGTGAGGAGAGATGACATACCACTGCCAAATTTGAGTGGTACAAACACATCGGCCCTGTCGCACAATAAGACACACTTGTCACCAAACAAATTGTCTTTTTGATGTCACTTTTAGTGAAGCAACAAAATGTTCTGTTGTTCTAACATGGCCTTTCTTTGTGTGGTGGATGTGAATGAGGATGGTGTTACCTCACTACCACTAACGCTGACACAAGTGATGAAGGACACTGAGTAGCTCTGAGCTAATTTGGCTGCATTGCAAACCATTTGCTGGAGAAGGTGCGGTGCAGCATGGGGGCGTTACGTGGGATGGGATGGGACATGTAGGTCTTGTGCATGTGAAACAAACAGTGTCAGGGCAGGGGGTGGGCCGGGTTTACTCACAATTGAGTCCTTTCTTCATGACATGGGTCAAGGCCAGGCCCGTGATGCACATCATCTGTTCCCATTTGGACACTCACTCTCCAAAACCTGCTTCATGGAAGGTCACCTGTAACTCCAAGCTATGACCGCAACACAGGGAATAGATTACATGTCTGGAATCACATTTCTTGGCTGTGGGGTTATGACAGGTGGAGGCAGACGGCTCACTAACCAGTCTCTGCAGGGGGCTGTGAAACAGATAAGGTTGCATGTGGGTTTGCACATGTTACATGACAGTATTCTTGGCCCCACATTAACTGGGGGAGGCAGCCACATTACCAGCAAGTGTCCATCTTCGAGGAGTGTGTGAATGTGGGAGATTCTTGGTGCCTCTTCCACGAAATGTATCAAGTTACCAGGCTGACACCCTGGATGCATCCCTCCTTGTTTGTACCTGTCTTAGACATGTGTGTTTGTGTTGTTTTGGATCTTGCCCACATGTCTTTAACCTGTTTTGTTTGTGTGTACAATATGATGTCACAATCATGACCGAACTAATAAGCAGAAAATTGAGAATGCATAAATGTATGTAACAACACGCATACTGTACATCTCCGCTCCCAGATCTCCGACCATAAATCTTCTCACTCGCCTGCTGTGTCAAAGTGAATCATGGGCACACTAGCATTTGAACTGGTGTAAACACAGCATGGTCAAACGATCTGTCCTGATCCTAAAAAAACATGTCGCTGACTCTGTCCATAACCCCCACTCACACACACAAGCGTACAGACATAGACAAGAGTGAGTGGACAGTGTGTATCTCTGCCCACAGGGTTGAAAATCAGGGAGAAAACTCTACAAGCTGACTTCACACCTGAGTGTTGAGTTGTCTTCGTGCTTTCATGCACTGCTCAAGTTTCAAGTTTTGGGGAAGTTTTAGTTTGCTCTCCAAGAGATCTTTGGTTAGGAATCACCCAATGAGGTATTTTTTTAGTGTGATACACAATTTACCAAACAATTCAAGGTTATCTAGGAATTTATTCAAATGTGGGCTGTTAAATGGCACGTGAGGTTTAAAGAAATGCATGAATCAGACAAAATGTGGGTGTCAGCTGGGACAGTAAAGGTCTGACAAGACTTTGTTAACAAAACAATGATTCATTTGATATTTAGTTGTAGTGTGAGAAGCCTCTGTGTGTGAAGTTAATGTTTCAATAAAAGTCTGTCGAAGCCTCAAAACTGTAGCTTTGTGTAACATAAAAGTTAAAGTCATTCATCTGAAACTGCATTGAGCATCATTTTAAATCATTTAAAGACGTAAAACAAGACAATCTAAAGTGTAGCACATCCAGTATTTCATATATTAATGGGGAGAAAACATACGAAAAATCACATTATATAACCAATCAGCTTTACAATCCACATGCTCAATACAGCACCGGAGAAGATAAGCTTTAATAGAGATAAGCCTAAATTTCTCTGGGGACTTTTTTCACAAGACTGTAATCTTCTTCATGGATTCACTTTCATTCAGTGACAAAAGGGTGACTGAGATCCGACACAGACGTTGGCAATAAACCCTGGCTCACAGTCAGTGTTCATGTTAATCAAAAATATGCTCAATGGGGCTGAGATTGGCTCTGTGGCACAGAAGAGGCCTTTTTTTTTTCGCAGAAAACATTTTGACTCGACATAGTTGGAACTAGAATTAGTGTTTTCACAGAATATTATGATGTCACAGGGAAGTTGACCTTTGACCTTTTGGGTATACAATTTCGTTACTTGATATGACTGTAAACAATAGTCACTGCTGAAATGTCAACGCAATTGTGCAGAAAGTAAATCAAAGTTGATCACTATTTAACCATCAAACAAATCCAAACAGTCCGAAATTTAAAGGAAGAGACGTCAACAATGAGGCCAGCCAGGTTCCTTTGTTAAGCAGAGTGATCCAGGTGATCTGGCTTCCTGCATAAATGATGCGGGTGGAGCCACAGGAAGCAGTAGGTCAGGGGAGGAATGGAGAGAGTGGGGAAGTTCCACATTTATGTAAAATGTAGAGATAATTAGGAAATTATTTTTTGAGTTACGGCCACAGTAATGCTTAGTGTGGTCACAGTGACCTTTGACCCCCAAAATCGAATCAGTTCATACCTTGAAACTAAGTGAACGTTTGTGCCAAATTTTATATCCATAGATATCTCATTCATGAGAATAGGATTGACAGACAGTAGGCTTAAAACATAATGTCTCTGGCTGGGTCTATCGCCAATGCAGAAGCGAAAAATACCTACAGATGTTACTGATAAGACAAATAATATGAGAAAGCATGAATAACATTAGCAGAAAAAAAGAATATTATTAGCACTGATGCTGCCTTCAAATGGGCTCATGTTTACCGTGTTTGCGAGATGAGCCCACGTCCCCATGTTAGTGTTAGATTATTTTACTTTTAAATTTTGGATTATTAAAATCAAAGAAAAACATACACAGTTTGGCTGGCACAGTTTGAGAAAGCCTGTTAAACCTGTGTGTCATAAAGACATTTACGGCCTCTGCCACAGACTCAGTCCAATTAAAAAACACACACAAGACACACAACAAATAACGTCATTAGCCGACTGATTTCTTTTTCACTCCTCCCGCCTCCTCTCCTATTTCTGTCATACATTTATGCAAGTCTGTAATCCTAATAGGCGAGATACTGAGGTTGCGATCATCGATGACGCAGATGCAAGGGAAGAACCTGTCATTACGCACATGTTGCCTACACACATGATTACGCACACGCACACACACACATTCTTGATGTGACAGACTGAGCGGATTGGCTTCAAGTTTTGTTCTGGGTTCACAGCATTGGGGCACAGCAGGTGTTGTGGGGGAGTGTCCTTGTTATTGCAGGTTTAAACCCCAGACCCGTCTGCCCAACGTGAAATCTTACAACTTTCAGAAAAAAACAGTCTGGAGAAACCAGACTGTCGTCTAAGGCTGCTGTGGTGACCTTTATTTATGATGTAACAACTCTCTTTAGTGGATTACTCCACTCATTCAGCATTGCACTGCAGCCACATTGTCACTGTCATGGCACCGCCCTTTCGTCGTGTGTCCTGTTTTATTTTATAGTCACTTCCTGTTTTGTTTAGTAATCACTCATCTGTTTGACCATCAGCCAATTGGTCTAGTTTTTTTTTTTTTTTTTTTTTTAAACTGAACTAAATGCAGCAGAAAAAAAAAGAGGGTTTTTTTTGGTCTTTTTATTCCAGGCATTCATCTTCATTGTTATTAAACTAGCAACTACAATACCCACAATGCAACATGACCCCTGACCGGTCATGGCCAAATACAACCACAAACACTTGTTCAGTCGTACCTGTGAAAGGTTATACCCTATGTGTGAATTTCCTTTCAAATTAGAGACAAACATTCTAGTAGATGCAGTCATAGACATATATACGTAGACATATATATACGTAGACATATATACGTAGACATATATATACGTAGACATTTATACGTAGACGGCGCACTGGCCTCTGGATCGTACGTCAACGTGGCCACCATATTGGTCCGGGCAACTTGCCGCATCTCTTGCCGTCCTGCTTGGGATTGTTCAAATCGGCCACAGATGTCAGACGTAAATAGCTAACGTTAGAAAATCTTCTCTATTTGCTGTCTGAATGCAGAAGAGTGACAAACAAACTCGTCATCACCCATTTAGACCGTTACAGGGACAAAACACAGTCATTATTATTTGTACACTACATTTCTACACGTTGTTTTTCGCAGATAACGTTTTAAAACAGCCAGCAAACTAACAGCAACAAAGTAACGGCGGTGTGAGAGGGCCGTTAACACTTTATGTTGTCCATCAATATAGTAATTAGTATTGTTTAACGGCACAGCACCCTGCTCTAATTAGATTAGATTAGATTAGATTAGACTTTATTAATCCCACTGTGAGGGAATTTAGTCGACCTAAATTAACCATAAAATGTTTTTTTTTTTTTTTTTAAACATTGGAATATAGATACAACTAATTGGAAGCGGTTGGGAATCGGAAACGTTATAATGTTTTTTTGATCCAGAAAACTCCAGCTCCCGTTCACTTGTTTGTGACGACAGCCCGGTCTTGCCCGGACCAATATGGCGGACGCGTTGACGTATCGCAGCAAAGTGTGGAAGTGACCAATGCCATGTCTATGTGTATATGTCTATGGATGCAACTATGAACTGATAAGGTTTTTTTGTGCTCAAAGTTCACTGTGTCCATACATCGGTCCCATTCTTATGAATGCAAAAATGTCAAGTGGGAATTTCTGCAAATTTTGCACAAACATTAATTTGGACTCGAGAAAGAACTGATTACATTTTGGTGGTCAAAGGTCACTTGGACCTCTTGTCCATCCCATTTTTTTTTTAACACAATATTTCAAAAACACTTTGAGGGAATTTCTTCACGTTGTATTGATTGTATAGATCCTCTGTGCTGTCAGGTGGAAGGTGTGTGTGAATGCATCCGCGTCATAAAATTTGTAGCGTCAATGCAACAATATCTGTATGAGCTTTACTGGCCAAGCATGAACACATATAAAGATTCCTTTTAAAGCCTTCAGTACACATATTATATGAGTCTAGAGACATATTGATGTAAACAGCAACTTGACTGTTTGACAGGGTTATGCAAAATAATTTATAAAGCTCATTTTGCAGTTTGAGTGCATTCTGCTGAATTACATCTGAAGTTCTCAGTCAACACAAAACTTAGTAAATCAAACACTGGAAAACAGCACCGGTATTTGGGCCCTTTAATCATCCCTTTAATGTTTATTCCAGTACGATGTATATTTGTATGTAAAACATACATTTACTGGACATGTTTCATTTATAGTTTTCTCTGCTTTACAGATTTCAAAGTCAATTTCTAATTGTACTTGGCATTTTCCTGCAAGTATATTTTTGTAATACAACTGAATTTTTTTTTAATTAATTCCCTTTAATACATTAGTAAAGTTAATATCATAGCTAGAGTTCATATGGTGCATCATATATATGTATATATCAAAGTCATTACCAACACTTAAGTCTTGTAACTCCAGAAAAATACTGTCAACTTGAAACATAAACTTCCTGGTAACAACAGAAATTCAGCATTTCCCTTTATAAACCTTTACATGTCAACATTAGATATGGTACATTACATTAAAAAAAAAAAAAAAAAATCCTTCATGACATCAAAAACCTGAGGAACATCTGAGACTTATGACCTATGCTGGATGCAATCAAAACTTGACTATCTTCATGTTGATTAATGTTTGACACAGTGATGTTGGTATAAACAGTTCCCCTGTGTGGCCAGCAGATGGTAGAGCTGTGCCTCCTCTCTACTCCCCTCAGGACCTGCATCCTAAAAGAGGGATTTCAATGAGTAGTTTTTATGTCTAAGACTGAGCTTAAGTTGTAGGTTTACACTTTGCTCAACAGTCTGATCCCAAACGCCCCTTATGCAGTCCCTATACTTAACAGTGTTGGTCCTTTACTCTCTTTATGATAAAAAAAATATATGTAGAGAAGAGGTCTGCACTGATATAAAAATATCTGTTTCAATTACTTGCATTTTGTTTTGGTGCCCTGAAGCCAAAGCCATAGGTGGCTAGTATTACACAGAATATTAAAAAAAAAAAAATGCTATAGGTAAGATTGCATAAAGCAAGCAACATAATACTTGCAGCAGTAATGGACAATTACAATTTTAGCACCCAACATGAGAAGAAGAAAACAGTTGCTAAACTTGGGTAAACAAAAAGTACATTAGCACCACATTTATGTCTGTGGGGATGCTTCAGGAAACTCTAAAACTAAACATATTTGACTTATGCATCGGATCATTCAGTGTAAACAAAAATAAAATTATATTATCCTGGAAAACTCACAAGAATCCCACCAAGGACAAGAAAATCATGTCACATACATTAATTCCTGTCCTCCGACACCTTCACTGGTTACCTGTTGTTGTCAGAATAAGATTAAAAATCCTCCTCCTGGTTTACAAAGTGCACGTCCTGATTTGGCTCAATACGCAGTACGTCTCAGACATGCTGTCAGTTCCCAGCCGACCTCTGAAAATCTTCTCCATGTGCCGAGAGCTTCCTCAAAGTCTGGTGAGATGGCTCTTCGTATCAATGCACCACGAGGATGGAGCAGTTTGTTTGCTGATCTTCTCCTTGCTCCAAGAATTTGTTCCCTTAAAACCAAACTAGACATTTCTTTTCAGCTTTCTCTCAATTGACCAAACAATATTTGTGCAGTATGTGCGCGTATTTACAAAAATGTTTGTTTTTGTTGATGATTAAAAAAAAAAATTTTAAATTTTTTTTTATGTAAAGCACTTTTTAACTGATTTTGTACGAGATGGTGCCGAACTAATACAATTTTAATTGAAGTGTCAAGTCTCAGCTCTAATTTGAGTACATTAGAGTAGATTTCCATCACTCATCAAGAGTTGAAGGCGGTTGCAGAGAAGGCCTCTGAGAACACACTGGTGGAGACACAGGAGAAGTCCAGCTGACGTCTGTGGGTCAAAGACTTCAGGGACTCATTGACAACAAAGAATTTTCACATTTGATTGTTTTGGTTTAGTCTTTTTGCACTTTCTATGCTGATGTAAACTTTGGCACTTCAATTGTTTTATTTCAAATTGAATGTGCTGAAGCTCAGAGCCTGGAGAATAGAAAATCCTTACAGTACAGTCTGGACAGCAGAAAGGGCATCGCAGCCATGCGAGCGCTACGAGTCAAACGAACTGAAGAGGTAACCGGGTCACTGGTGGTTACTTTTAAGCGTGAGCCACTGCTCTGGTTATACAGACTTTAAGAGGAGGCACTGATGGCGTTGATCTTGGCTCGCTGCGAGGAAACCCGTCGACAGTGCAGGTAGACAGAGAGGGGATGGATGAAGGCCAGCAGGCTGAGCAGCGTCAGACCGATGTTCATCTGCACACACATGGAGGGAGAGGGAACCAGCAGTGAGAGGAGGGCTCATGGACGAGAAAATGAAGTGATCAAAGGAGCTGGACTAGTGCACGTATAATGCATACAATGTACTCACATATAAAGGGTCTCCACCCAGAGCTCCTTTCACCAGAGCAAAGCAGGGATACTGCAGCAACGAAAACACGGCCGACAGAGCCATGACCAGACCGTACAACTTCCCGAAGTGGCATGAAGGGAATCTGCAAACGCAAAACAGAGTGAAGACAAGATGAGGAGGAAGGTGAAATGGATGAGCAATAAAACATTTTTATGTGGTTATTGATAATAGTATTTGTTAACAATTACAATTTATGACCGTATGAAGACATGTTATCATCTCAACTGTTTTATATGGTCATTGTCTGTTTATACACCACCATCCAGGGATGGATGCTTAACAGAAGAAGGTAAGATAGTAAATGATAATGTTATGTTATAGTGTGCTATAAAGCTTTAATTGAATATTTACATACTGCTAGATCGGGGATTACAATAGTATATGTATTACCAAAATAAAACTTTTTAAAATTTGTTTTAATTTTATACGAATTACTTTCATTGTAATGAACTAAATGACAAGTTTACATTTGACACAGATTGTGTATCTTTTCCTTCTGCTCTTTATGTTTTGAGCACACAAACTCTTCTCTCTCTGAAAATGTAATTTATTCACATTATTTAATCATATTTTCTTAACTGAGTTTGAGTTATTTTTTATTGGTTCTTCTGCTTCTGTCACAACTTTAGTTTATTTTTGTCCACTGCTGTATTACTTTAACATTATACAAATAAATGTATATTCTGAATGATTGAATGATCTGAATCTTTTTGATAAGGGGATTATTACGCATTAAAATGCATGAATTAACCCAAAATTAGTACTTTATGTTACGCAGTCTAAATCTGTATCTATTAAAATGTGTCTGTGTGCCATCCACCACAGAAACATGTAGTACACAAGCAAACAGGTGTGTGCTTGTGTGAGACTGTGTGTTTGATACTCACGCCATACTGATGAAGGCTGCGTTGCCGCCGTACAGGAAGGAGCGGTTGAGCACCTGCAGAATGAAGGTGAGGTACTGAAGAGGCAGGTAGGGGGTGGAGGCGCACACAGAAAACAACACACACTGCAGCGATGTCAGGAAGAGAGAAAGCACCGAGGCCCGCAAGTCCGCCTCCTTTTCGGTCTCCCCTGGAAACAAACACACGTAAAAACACGTGTGAATTGAAAACACACACTTGATCCTCCAAACAGAAAAAAATAACAAAGTGACTCTACGGAGAGAAAAGACCTTTAATCCAACCAAATGCAGAACTAACAACACTTTATAGCAGGAATAAGTAGCTATGGCTAAATCAGGAACTCAGTGTGTCCCTGGATTCTTCAAAACACACTGTGTTATCATAGGCCTCTTCCTTTAACCATAAATTCAGCCATATATTGGCAATCACACTAAACTCTCTTGTAATTAGTTATCTAGTCCTGCCTCTACTATCTGAGGATCACTGCCAGGTCAAGTGTTGAGTTTCACTGATACAGAATCCATCTTACCAGCTTTTATTTATTTCATTATTTAATTTAAAGCACTTCCCAACTCCTACCCAGAGTGATTTTCTGAGTTACTCTCCACCTTCAGGAACCCGTACTCAGACAAAAACCTCCTCGCTTCTTCTCAGACGCGGCAGAAGATTAAAAGGGAGAGAGCTTCTTCTGTCTGTTTGGTTCATTAATGATTGTCAGTATTAGTGTGTTAACCTGCAGCACGAGGTTTTCCTTTGTGTCTGTCCATGATGAGGCCGTTCCAGGGAGCACACAGCACACCACACAGCTGGGTGACAGCAAAGGCATTGGTGTACTGGCTCACTGCAGGGACGCACAAGCACAAATCAGATAGTTAAACCAAAAAATGTTGGATAACTGATCATAAAATCGCATTAGAAAACGAGGAGTTAGTTTAAGCTAAACGCTGCCGGTGTTCGGAGGTAAAGAGAAGTCAAGGAAGGCAAGTTTATTAATGTTGCGCAGCTTATACACTGAGCCAGAGATTTTCATACAAGTATATAGTTACAAAAATAGAATCAAAGACAAAGTATTTACATAGGATAAAATGAATTAAAGATATTTTTAGTTCTTCCAATAAAGATGTAAAAGAAAAGCAACTGGAACAGACATGTAAATGTTTGTATGATTTATATATATGGCTTGTATATTTATCGTGTTTTCCTAATTTTTGGACAGACAATGAGGTGATGGAGTGTTAGCATGTGTTTACCCAGTGAGGCCTCTCCAGCGGTCAGCCTCTGCAGCATGGGGTTGAGGGTGCCGATGAAGAGGTAATGTCTGAGCTGCATCACCGACAACCAAAGGAGGTGCCACACAAAGAACCTGGAGAGAAGACACTCACGGAAACTCTTCTCTGAGAGAGACCAGGGAAGAGACAAAGAAAGCGAAGAGGAAACGATAAAGTACAGCAAAAGGAATAAAAGGATATGAGATTTATTTATTGTCTTATATCTTGCTGTGTTTTGATCTTTGCCACAGTAAGCCGCACAAACGTGCAGTTGCACACACAAACCTTGTTCCACAAGGTCGTCCTTGTTGAGCGGCGTTTCCTCCATAGTCGTCTTTGCATTACCATTTGCTGTCACCTCTGAGATCGGAGTCTCTGACTTACCACAGGTTATTCTAACAAAGGTCAAAGGTCACAGTAGGGTCAATCACAAACTGAAAGCACTGAGGAAATCCTTTAATGACTATTAACTTAGTGAATGAAGTTTTCAAGTCTCGGCTCTTTAATGACAGGACAGGATATGAAGGATATTATCATGGAGACGAGGGATCATGAAGAAAAATGATATGTGTGGGAAATACGTTTTTCATGGCTGTTGTTGAAAATATTTGCAGCCAAGTTTTTCATGAACACACAGGGATTTATGTGGATGAGGGAGTGACTTAGACTTAGATTTCAATGTTTGTTTCACTTAGTTTTGTTTTGTCCAGATTTAAAGAATTACCTTTAGAAAAACTAAAATTTCTTACTCCCACTTTATGTTTCATCCTACCTAAATTGAGTTTTTCTTGTTGTCAGTCTACACTGGTGTAAACTGCACAGTGCACACAAAGTCACCCAGCAAAGATCAGAGCATGCTCCTTAAAAAAGTAGGGAAACTGTCTCATGTTGAACTGTTTTTTATTTACTTGTTTTTTTCTTCTCTTTTATGTTACAGTAATTTATTTTTATTGGGAATAAATAGCTCTCTGCATTATCCTTATACCTAATATTTGTCTGATAATAAATTTATTTCCCTGGTATTATTTGTTTGTATTATTTATATGTTGCTGTGGTTAGAATTTATGGTCTTTTTAAAAAATTATTTTAAACTCAATGTACTCCTTAAGCCCGCAAATGATGTGTTGATGTCTGTGTGGTCTGTTCATACCCGTATGTGTAGTGATCAGGCAGCGGGTAAGGGAAGAAGTTTCTGGGTAGCAGGAAGAAAGTCCTGAGCAGGTGAATGACGCTGCAGGTGGACAGAAAGAGGAACGAGGCACGAAGAGAGATGCCAGACTCGTGCAACAACTACAGGAGAAGTGATGGAGATCATCATTAGTACATGTATGGTATCAGTACAGCATATCCTGTCGATTTAATTAGTTAATTAGCATGTGTGAATGTTTGTCACCTTGATGACGAGGAAGAGTGCTGAGGAGGAATCAAAGGCCCCGTTATACAGAGTGATGACGGTGGAGCGACGCGAGCCAAACAGGTTTCCGACCTTTAGGAGAGAGATTTGAATTAATAAATCTTGTATTGACGTGTCTCTGCGGGATTTTCTTTAAAATTCTGTCTGGACATTCTCTTGTTTCCATTCACCTTTCTCTTGCTGTAGGGAATTGGACTACACCATCAAAATTCATTAAGTCTAATGGTTTCCCAACAAGAGATTTGTGGATTCTCTCCACAAGTTTGTGATCTGATAAAACTCAGCAGCCAAGTAGAAGTGCACTGAGAGGAAACTCTGTCTTTTCCCTGTGTTGCTGTTTCTTGGGGGCCTGAGGACAGGCCTGAATGTTAAAAAACATCACGCAGTCCCTCTGTCAGTGCTTCTCAGTGGTTTCCACAAAAAAAAACAGTGGGTCATGGACAATTTTGTTTGTGGTTTTTGATCATGTGTCTCTTCTACACCACCTTTGCTCTACTGCCAGAGCACACATGTAGTCATTTGGAAAGCCTTTGAAAAACATAGCACCGGAGTTGTGGTGGTATGTGGTGAAAATAATGTCATGGAGGCCTAAATATTATATTTTGTGTAGGAAGAAAATAATTTCAATTTTAAGAGTTTAATACAGAAGGTCAGGACATTGATTTCTATTTAATTTACTGATGAATAAATATTTTGATTGGATTTTATTTATTGTAATAGTTCCCCAGTTTGAGGATTTACTGCTTTTCTGTTTTCTATATTTGTCAGTTGAATATTTGGTGGTTTTGAGATGTAGTTGGACAAAGAAGCAACTCAAATATGTCAAACCTGATGTCGGGAAAATTGTGATGGACAGTTTTCAACTCAATATCAAGTGAAAAATAAAGCCTAATAATGAGAATATTATCTATAACGGACAATAATCATTCATTGCAGCCATAATCTTAACAACTGCTTCAGTACCTGCATGTTGGTGATCAGAAATAAGATTCCGCCCACAGCCAGGAGGGAGAGAGCTGGGAAGAGCAGGTTGGGCAGAACTGATGGGAAAAGAAAAAAATAGGAAAAATTAGCTGGAACAACTCTATCCTTTGTGATATTTATTCAGACAGTAAGGACCTGAGAGAAAGTATGAAACATACAGACAAATGTTTTTCACCTGAAGTTGAGAAAGCCACCATCAAGGTGCCCATGGTGTGAAGAAAGCTGGTGGGAGAGAGAGATATTTCATGTCTTAATTGTGGTACTGCTGATAGGAGAGTCACACAACAGCATAAAATACAACATGACTGGCTTTAAAACACATCAAATCAGTATATTTTCACCAATTAAAAGAAAAATGTAACACTTAATTCAGTCATATCACAGCCAACACTTGCTGACTCGCAGGTTTGTGTTTTTCTGCTGTTTGGAGAACTTTTGGCCGACTTTAATTTCCTTTTCTTGGCCCGTAGATTAGATTTATTCTCATTTTCACTTCCCGTCCTGTCCAACTATTTGCATTCCTCAGCTTTGTATGTTCTCTACACCCTGTTTTAGTGGACACATATGGATGTTCTTAGTGCCAGCTTGTTATTGTAGATTTAGATAAATCTGGGGCAATAAACTGGGCAGGTATGTGTATGTTTGTGGTAGATATTAGCTCTTAGGAGGGAGGATAGATTACTGATGGGATCTGAACATCTGCACCAAAATCTTTTTTTATTTCTTCCAGATATTGCTCCATCATCTTGTGATTAATGGTCCTAACCTCACTATTTGTTAATCTTTCTCTCGCTTTTCCTTTCTTCAGTTATAGAATTTGACTGAACTTTACTGTTTTGCTCTCTTTTCCACTCCTTTGTGCGATAAGACATTTTTATTCATCAGGCAGTGGTATGTATGCTGCACCTCTGTGCATATCTGTAGACCACTGCTACTACTGAACATCCCTCAAGAGACCTTTCTTTCTTAGTCTGCTTCTTCCTCCTTTCCTGCTGTATTAGATGTCCAACCTGTCGCTTTTAACAAGAGCATGAACTGTATATTTACCACATACGGACCAACACTTCACAAAATTAAAAGCAATACATCTTTCCCTTCATGTGAGATTCAGGATTCCATGAGCGGAAAACATCAAAGATACCCAGAAACACTTGCACAGCAGCATTAGCTTAGCCACTGCTGGCAGACAGAGTCACTGCCAAGCAGTAAATGGTAAAGAGGACAAAAGGTCATTGTTGGTTGTGAAAATATGTTTGATTTCGCATAAAAAGAAGACTTTTGCAGTCCAGGGCTCTTTGATGTTAGTTTTATTGCTGCAGCATCAAACACTAAAGCAACTAATGCTGAAGCATCCTGTGACAAACACAGATTCGCTCTACTTCTATTCATATTCATTTTGGAAACATCATTTCTCTGAGCGGTAAGTATGTAAAACATACCATCCTCACATTCAAGGTTGAAAGTGAACTGCATAATTGGAAAAGTTTGAATTGATTAAAATAAAAATGTTTTTTTTTTTTTATTTTTTTTTTATTGAAATGCTAAATTCTGACTATTGTCTGCACAGTTTAGCAACAGAGTCTTTGACTGCATTTTTCTGTTGTTCAGAGCTAAAAAGATGACTATATTAAGAATATGAAATTTGCTGCAGAGCTTCGAAGTATCAAAATAAATCATTTTCACCCTAAATCAGTTTGAATTGTGGACATAAAGTGAAATTTCTGCAGAATTAGACAATGCATTGAATTCTTGTGAAAGAAAATCTAGTAATGTGGATAAAACCATCACACCTCTAGTCAGACCACTACATCCAGAGGAAACACCAGAGGTTGCACCTTGCACTTGTTACTCAATAATCACACTAATGAACAAACTCTCATTGTTGCTCTTTGCAAGTCAATGTTTGTCATTTCATTCCTCTTCACAACATGGCTGGTGGGCTTTTACATTCCTAATTAGTAACATCAGAAATAATAGATTAATTCACCATTCACAAGTTATGCAAAGGGTTGGACTCACATTCCAAAGAGTCGAGCCACTGTAGTACCAAACTGGTCAAAGAGGAAACCGTTGGGCAGTGTCAGGAAATTATTCATAAAGGAGGCAATGGTGAAAATAAGTGAGAACTGTTCATCCTGTCCACTGCAGTCTGTAGACACATAAAAGACAGAGACAGACAAAACCAAGGCTGAGAAATATGCAGTGAAACAGTTGACGGTGAAGGTCAATGAGGTCGGATATAAAATAAAATGTCTTCTTTCAAATTAATTTCTAACTTTTTACAGCATGAAATGACATCCAGAATTCAGAGGAGTGAAGGTGAGGACATCAAACTGACCTAAAACCTGCGTTTCATTGACTCCTGTGGCGTTGACACAAAGATAGCTGAAGTATCCCTCCCCCTTGAGGACAAAGACAAGAGAAGCCCATCCAAACACAGCTCCTGCGAAGCACAGACATTCGACCAGACCTGTCGCAAAGGTGAGGCACCGCCGTGTTGACATGCTGTTCTCAAATCCAGGGATGGTCCCACACACTCACACAAGCAGACAATTAACAAACACTGTATTCACACCTGCGTGGATTTACACACACATTCACACAAGTGGCTTTGGTCACTGCACCTGCCGAGAAAGCAAATAAAGATGAGAAATGTTTTCAGTTCTTTTATACCTTTAATCCTGCCACGAGTCTACCTTCACCTGGAAAAGCATTGACTTATTTTCATCAAAAACAACCTGTCATGACATAAAAAAGGAATTTAAAGTTGCATAAGGAAGACATGCCATTATTTCACTCATCCTCTAAAAATCAGATGGGCATTGTAAAAATTCAAACGCTATAATAGCTGACCACAAAACTGCTATTTTAACAGAAAAAGGAAACACATAAATATGGATTGTTAACAAAATGACCTTCTTGTGTTCCCACAAAGGAGAACCCCCTGAAAAAAAATAACACAGTTGTTAAGTTGCACTATTACCCATCTTACTGCGGTCTAGTACTCACAGTTCAGCCTCTGAGGATCTCTCAAACCACACCACTCTGCTCAAACCTCACTGTCTGCCTTTATATGCACCAGCACTTTCTTCTTCTGCTTCTTCAACAGTTCTCTTTCCTCTGCTCCCTCCCCAGAGTTTTTATTTTTCTCAGCAGAGAAAACCCTTCTCCTTTGGGGAACCGATGGCTGCAGAAAATAAACACTCCTGCGTTCTCTGCAAGCCAGCCAGCAGAGCCAGAAGCTACGGGACATACTCCAGATGTGGATGCTGGTACCGTTGGCCAGGCCGGTTTAGCCAAAAACGTCATGTGACTCGCACAAGATAACAACCCTGGTGAGTGCCATGTGGAGACTGACCCTCTGAGTAGTAACTGGGTCCATTCGAACAAAGCATCGTTGATAGGCCTTATCACTCATTGACAGGCTGTAAAAGGATGCTGCAGTAACTCATGACTGCACACGATGCTACGGGCTTCTCCACAGTTAGCTTTTATCCCCTGAGAAACAGATCACATTTTTGCAGAGACAAAAAGAAGAGAGTTAAAAATAAGAGACCTTCTGGTTGTGTTGGGATTTACTCTCCATCTGTACATAAATAAGATACTTCAATTAATCAGAGGTCAGATCTCTCAGCAAGGCCAACAGAAAAAACTGAAACACCTGATAGAGCCACTTTAATTTTATTCTGATGGCTTTAGTTAAAAAAAAAAAAATTAAAAAAAAGAGCTGAAATTAGGGAATGAAAGTGAAAATTGGTGCAGTGTGGGATATTTTTGCCAAAAATGTTTTGCTGACAGAATTACCAGGAAATATCCGTAACCTTTATTTTCTGGAAGGGTCTCAGCTTTTGGTCCAGGTTGATGAAGAAAAAAAGAGATCAGTCATTTCTAAATTGTTCTCTGAGGTTTTCTCCTGTTGAAAGGTAGTTTTTCTCTCCCACTTAGTTTTTTCTTCCTTTTAAAGGTGTGTTTTTTTTTTTTTTTTTTCATCCCAGGTGTAGCTCTTGTGGAAGTTGTTGATTTGGTGGTTTCTTTTCTACAATTTTGTACGGACCTTCCTATGTTAAGTGCCTTGAAATAACCTGTTTTCGTTATTTGGCGCTATATAAATTACATCTATAATGGCCACAGCGATATTACTGCAAAAGGAATCAAGTTGATTGGTCTTGTAGTTGTTTTTAGCACATACAGCTAAAATGTCGTTGCTATGTCACTGTTGCTACGGCAGATGAGCGATCAGGGCACATACGGTTACATGATATTCATTAAAACGCCCAGATACTTAATGCTGCATTATGCGTGCATAATGTTATAAAGGTTCATTCACTTTGATGTTGTCATTTTGTGCCAGTGGGCTCCTGCTGGTGCTGGAGGTTAATGAAGAAGTTGGGAGTTGCTGAGGGCAGAGATGCAACTCACTGCTGGAAGTCTTGCTCATACTCATACCACTTCACAATGTGTGGTTAAACACTATCATCCTCTCATCACAAGACACAGTTCTATTTATGCTCACACACACTTTGAGGCATGCCAACCAGATTCTACACACTTCCTTAAATCAGTGACCAAACGTTAGCACATGTTTGTGTATGTGTAGCTATCTAAAAACTCGATTTCTCTCTTATTACAATCCAGTCACGAGTTTAAAGGAAAGTGCTGGTATTCATTTTTTTTTTTTTTTTTTTACAAAAACAACCCTAATTTAATCCTAATAGAAAGTGTTTTCAGCCCACAATTAGATGAGGTTTGTCCCTCTGTGGCACAGATGTGTAGCTGTAGCTTAGCATAAAGACTGGAAACAGATAGCTTGATTCTGGCAACACATTTTTTTAAATATCCCCCAAAACCTCATTAAATGACATGATACACATCATTTGCTTAATCTGCACAAGCCCAAGGTGTAAAAATCATCAATTCACTGTTTCACATTGGGTTACATGGCAGATTATTTGTTGGCCAGGAGCAGTGACATCCTGGAGTCTCTGCTGGCTGCCTTTTAATAAATTCAATTAGCTTGTGCTAAATTAAACTAGCCACCTGCTAGGGTATAGATTAGTTTTCACAGGCCAGAGATGTTGTCTCATCTGACTCTGCAACAAAGCAAATAGGCTTATGTCACAAAATGCCACACTAATCCTTTAAAGCTAGATTTTGACAGAAGACTAATCATCATTATAGGATCAGGTACTAAAGTACGATGACCCTCCTTATCATGTCAGGTCACACTGCGTTTTACACAAGTGATTCTTCAAGGGACCCTTGAGGGTCCAGAGACTCAGACAGTTTCATTTGTATGGTTAGTGATCCGGCCTTGGGTACCAGGTAGGTTAGCCACGTAGTTGTGTGTGTGTGTGTGTGTGCTTATATTATTTTAGCGTGAAGACTTAGTCTCAGGTTAGGCTTAGGTTTATGTGTAGGTTAAGGAAAGTTTCTAGAAGATTAATGGAAATCAGTGTATTGTCCTCAGAAGGGATGAAGACGCGCATGCATGTCCTTGTGTGTTGCATAACCGGCACTCAAACACACTCTTCATTTGTGCCAACAGGAAAAGTTTTAACGTCAGCAACTTCTGGGACAGCGAATGGTCAGATGTCATCACTTTTTTTGAAAATGAAGCTAAAATAAAGACAAACCATGAGACTCTCTTTCACAATCACACTCATGACTTCTTCTTTCTAAAATGATTCAGGGTGAAGAGGAAAGTAATGAAGTGCTGCATATGACTTATGAGATCATTTCACAACAAAATCCCTTGACAATGTTCAGATTTTTGCTAATAACTGGTGAGCATGTTTGAAATGTAGCATGCTGCATAGTTTTGGTGGATGCTCTGCTTGTTTCTCTCTCAGACCTTTTGACTGAACTGAACTGATTTGTGTAAAACCTAATGTAAAATGTATTGAGCCAAAGGGAACTGCATGAGAACTTGGTTTGATTGAACTGAACTGAATGTGGACGTGCAATGCAAATAGAGATCAATGTTAGGACCTTCGACAGGGTTAAACACACAACTGGTTAATGTTTAGAAGTCCTACGGCAGAAAATTGAAAACCCAGAAAATATAAGAGTCTCCTCACTCACAACACTTACACATTGTGTGCACGATGTGACACATTATATGTTGTTTTAGCTGTAATATCAAAGTGCTGATTTACAGTTTGGCTGCTGTTGTATGGCACACATCTTTATCAGATACAAAATCAAGCAGTGCCTTGCTCAGAGGACCCCAATGCTGCCCCAAGTGCCTGTCTGAGCTTCTATTCATTTTAACCATAAATTAACCTTCTAAAATATTAGTTGCTATTGCAAATGAACAAAGTAACAAACCAAAACAACAAAACTAATAGCCTACATGAGAATAGGGAGTGTCCAGTGTCCAATAAAATATATATTATGTGAATATTAAGCTTCAGCATCATTTTACCAAGTTATGGTATTTTAGTATGATTCCCCACTCTGCACTGGAAGACCAGTGAGACAAACAGGGGATTATTTTTTTGTACCATGAAGACCGAAACTTTGGAAGATAGCCTCTTGATTACTTTGACTATTACAAACCGCTGAAGCCTCCTGGTATCTTCAGATGAACTTTGGAATATATTTACACAGAATGAGTACGGTGGATTTTGTCCGCCATCACTGATATTGAAATAGTCTTGAATAGATCTTTTCAAGGCTAGTGTAAAAAGGAGGAATGATTTCAGAGAGAACAACATGATGCAGTAGTAAGTACACGACTGTAGTTTTCAGACAGACTTGAAAAATTATGAACCTACCTCTCAAGCAAATGAAGATAACTGTATACAAGAATGACGTAAAAGTTGGGATTTAGTTCACATTTAAACAAATCAACATTTTTGTGTCCATATCTGCAGAACATGTGTGTATCAAACACCTGACAAAATATTATTTAATATTATCTTACATTAACAAGCGGTACTGCTGTATAAGAGTCCTGCATTGGTATCTCACAGCAGAGAGACTCTAATCTATTTTCAGTGTATGGCGTCTCTGATGTCTTTGCATAAGAGAATGTATACTTACATGATGTTGTGATCTCCTGTGATCCCAGTGTCTATAAGACCCACACATTAATACACATGCCTGCTCTGCTGCTCACGTCCCTGGACCCTGTTTGTGCTTCCTCCAGGTCCAAATGCCCTACAAAACAAATAAGTCCCTGAATCCTTGTGTAGGTCTATGTAACACACTAGATTTCCTGTGTTAAGTTTAGGACTGTCTTTAGGTCGCTCTGGGAGTGAATGAAACACGGCAAATGTTTGCAGTTTAAAACAAGGAACTGAACTGCAATTTATTATAGTTATTAACACGCACAGAAAATCAAGGGAACAACATAAAAGAAAAATAACAAATTCAAATAATAACCCCAATACCGGTATTTCTCCCACAGTCAGTCAGTTTCAGTCTATTGTCTTTCAGTCTGCTACCAGGTAGTGTATGTCTGTAGGCTCTCAGACTAACTCTTATCTGAATCTTTTGCTCATCGGTGCTCCGGCAGGAGAATCCAAGAAGACCAAATGCAGCTTCACCCACGGAGAAGATGATCAGGGATCGCAGGGTCACTCAGCTCCAGCGCTCTGTGGAGGTTTAGTGGGGATCGTTGTCTCCATCACAGATCCATACAAAAAAAAAATCTGCATGCAGCAGAATTGAATACGATGTCAGTACTATAATTTCTAAACTCTATTGTTGGTGTAACAGTAAATGACAAGTAAAATAGTATTACACACACACACACACACATACATACATACATACATACATACATATATATATATATATATATATATAATATTCACTATGGTCAATATTAACATACCAACATATTTCACACACACATGTACTCATGTCTCAGTGACATCTATCACTTATACTTAACAGACATTATTTAAACGTCTACAGTTACTAAGCAACACACTCAACACTGTTCTAATCTGACCGTTTACTTCTGGCGCCAAAACAAGAAAATGACGTCACCGTTCCCGCTCGCCTCAACAGGTCCCGACGCATTAACCCCCAACGCTTCGCCAGCGCTTACCTAGCCCCGTCACGTACATGTAGCTCCACAATCACAGATATCAACCACGTAAAATAATATTCATCAACAAATTAATATTTATCTCCGACTGGGTTTTTTTTTCTCTTCTCTCCTGATCGGTATCTTCAGCCCAACTAAACAACTGTCCTCCTTTGTAGCTCTACACCAACGGCTAACTGTGAGCAACGCATCCGTCACTCACCGGAGATTCTTCTCAGACTTAAAAGAAACTTTTTCCTTCGGAGTCGGTCTGGTTAACGATCAAATAAATAAAGCTCCTCAAAAGCAGTGAGCAAAAATCAACCAAATTAAATTCTTCGGTGGTGTCGCTCATGACGCTGCTGTTTCATTCGCGGCATAAAGGGTCGTCTCCCGGGAGACGGCTTTGATCTCCCGACGTGCACGACAGCGCCTCTCTGGTAAACGTCGGTATTGCATGTGTGAGTTAACCCTTTAGTTGCTGGTAAAACTAATGTTAGTTACATCTGAATTGAAGCTTTAAAACTGGTTTGCTGTCTTTGCTGTTTTGGAAATATTTTTGGTCTTTTAAATAACAAAATTTAGCCCTTTCTGTGATGAATTTATTAAACTAACCTCATAACCTCCAATTTTGTTTTGAAAGTTTATCTAAATTAATTTATGGCCTGCATCTAACCAACTGACTATTTTCCAGATTTGATAAGTAATATCTTACCACAAGTAAATGTAAACAAAAAAAAGAAAAAGCCCATTGAATTTGGGATAAAAATGTCATTATATTAAGCGGTCTTTGTGAAACAAGACAATCACGCTTCACTTTTTTTGAGTGTTTGGTCTGTTGGCGCCACCGTCTGACCATAAAATAAAATTTCAATGCCTTCTTCGTTTAGTTAAATATATTTACTATATTATACATTTTACTCCACTAAATATTTTCCATTTCTTTAACAGTTGCAGGTTATTCTGATTATTCACATAGGATTAGAAAAACACGTAATATAAAATGTAATGTAAAATCAGACTAAATATGATATAGATCTCGGCATACATGATTGTTCACGAGCTCCACTTCTACCATTTATAACACGAATGATTTTTACAGTAACAACAAAATAAAACAGGAAAGAAATACCTGAATATAACACATAATAATGTGACTTTCCTTTTGATTCTTACATTTTGTTGCAAAGACTTCTGTCCTCTCTCTTCTTGCACCTTTCTGCCTGTGGCCCTGGAGCTGCATGGTCCTCTGCAGTTACTGACACTAACCTGCTCAAAGTTTATGGTTTGTCAGTGTTGTCTCTGTCCTCTCTCCCCTCACCCCAATCAGTCAAAGCCCACCTATGAGTTTGGTTCTATTTTTTCCTTTTGTTGAAGTTTTTGCTCTCCGCTGTCACCAAGTCTTGCTTTCTATAACAGATCTCTATTTTACCTCTCCTTTCATGTGAAATTTCTGCATACAGTTACCTTTCATTTCTTTTATTGTGAAGCTATTTGAGCTGCATTTCATCTATGAATGATGCTATGCAAATAAAATTTGTAACATATTATTAGACAACCAGGAAAATTTCATTTTAAGCAGTGTAATGGTTTTCACCACAAAGACTGTAAAATGGTGGAACTGACTTAAACTGTACATTAGACTACAAAATTGAAGACTCCATGAGATGCATATTTATGTTTCCCATCAAAGTGCAATTTCTTCCAATATCTTCATGTCACAATTAGATTTTTCTTCATAATTTGATGATGTTACAAATCTGTTAGAAAGGTCAAAAAGGTCCAAAGAACAATGCAACGAGAAATTAAACTGGATTTGATGTCCACAAAATTATAAATATCTGCCTGGATAACAAGAAAATGACAACCACAAAGAACACTTGTTAGTTTTTGCATTCAGCATCAAGGCAGACTGAGATTAACTCTTCACACCTGGACTTTGTTTGGACAAATTATTGAAATTTGCTCCACTTTTCCTGAGAGCCTCCCACCAGCAGGTGTCTGTTGTTAGCTCATTAAGCTTTGATTGATCGGGGCTGCTCTCTGGCAGCATTTATAGCCCTTCAACTTTCCCAGGTTCTCTACAGTTGGCCTTCAGTATGATGACTGCACGGTTCTTCTCGGGGTAAATCACAAACTTGCATGTTGACTTATTATTTGACTTGTTGTTTTCGCTGTTCATCGCAAAACTCTTTTTTTTTTTTTTTAAATGGTTTCAGGGCTTCCCTCTTTGTTGTGCTCATTGTGGATACTTGCAGTACACCTGTTAAGAAAGGTAGGGTATATTTATTCCTGTAAATAGACTTGTATGTGTTGGTGAATCCACTTCTGATTTTCCTTTTTCTCACCCAGGCCAGAAGTTCAGCAGTGACCAAAATGTTGCTGCCAATTTTGCCTCTAACCAGGGCACACCGTCCAGCCACGTCTTAACTGGACACCTGCTTCACAATGCTCAGCCTAGCTATGTCTCCATGCCTGTGGCACAGCCCAGTTTCTCTCAGCCTGCTGTTCAGGTAGAGCCAGCAGCATCTGTTGATTCCAGTTATTTGAGACCTGTTCAGTCAGGATATTCTGTCACCACACAACCAGGAGCTGCAGCTACTGCTCCTGCTCACCCTGAAATACCAGGTAACCAATCGCATGGGCTGACAATCAGAAACTTACTTGAATTTTTGCCAATCTATTACCCTCATCACTACAAAGTCCTGGATTGACCCATGTCTTGAAAAGACTCCTTTCATGTTGGCGCTTGTTTAAAATTCTTTCTCTGCCCTCACTCTACTCAGCTGACTGGGTTCTTCCACCCCCTGCCATCTTCTCCAGAGGTGAGGAAATGTCATGTGGCGCTTCCGCCAGTAAACTTGAAGAGCTGAGCCAGTTCCTCCCTCCTCCACCACCAGGACCTCAGTATCAGCCAGGAGAGTTGACCCATTTTGAAAAGAGTGCAGAGACTGGGGACAACCAGTCGGCGACTGACGAACAAGGCTACCCAAATCTCCCTCCCGCCGTCCCACTCAATCCTGGACTTGGCTTCCCAAGTCAGCTTGTACCACAGTACAGTATGGGTGGACTCTGGGGTCCCTATCCTTTTCTTTACCCTTACTTTGCCTTCAGGCTCCTGACTGGCCAGTACCCACCTGGTATGGTCAGTCACTTTAGCGACAACTTTGCGCAGGGGAAAGACTTCTGGGACGACACTCACTACATGAAAGCACATGCTCCCACTACCTCTGGTTCTGAACAGCAGATAAAGACCTTCCCCGGTGACTTTAAGGATCCCAGACCTCGGATGCAGAATGCACAGGCTGTTTCTTCACTCAGGGGCCCCACGCTGCCAGGAGAACGATTTTAAGAGCCGAGCAGGTGGCTATAATCTGTCATGGTATGAGGCAAAATTCATCTGCCAGTCAAAGTCCCAAGTCTTGTAACTTGTACTAAATGTTGCTCTTTTTGTTTTTCAGGCTCTGGTGATGAATCCCAACAGCATGTTTCAACCACTAAATTAAATCTCTTCACTAACTTGTGTTTAAAGATTTGTTACTCTGGGAAATTGTGCAATAAATTGGAAGCCAAACATGTCATGGGTCAAAAGCCTGTAACAAATTAAACTAGTGACTTTGCAGGCTTTAAACTCTTATGCTGTAACAACCATCTGCCTGTGACTCAGACTTACCTCTGCGCTACTTAGAGGTTCTTAAAGTTTAAAACTTGTGCAAAATGCTAAAATTAATTTCCTTTTGACCCACTGGGGAAAAACATTCAATTGACCCAAATATGCTGTAGCTTGACTGCTCTATGCCATTTCCTTGGTACTGAATGTTGAGGAACTAAAGTCCAACAACTGCATTCCCTCTCGGTGGTGCATTATCACCATTTTCCTGTTTTACATGCAACTCTAAAGTAGTGGGTTTCAACTCGGAAACTTTTTATACAGAATATTGAGACATGACTAACTCTACTAGTTGAGCACATCGCCAGAAGGATGAGCTCAATTCTGGACTGTACGAAACCTTCACGGCTTCTGGGGGGGAAAGGTCTCTGACGAGAGCAAACAATGTAACTTATCTGACAGTAAAAATTCAAAAAGGTAATGAAGTGAGAAGCTTAAAATTGAAGCCTGTATTATGCAAGGTTAAGGTTATTAATATGGGATATCTCCTGCAGATCATGTCGAGGTCAAACAATTGTAACTTCAGTACCGTGCATCACGAGCACTGACAACTAAGGAAGGCTTTTCACCTTTGTTTGACCTGCCGACTAAAGTTTCTGACTCTGCTTTGCTCTGTGTAAAAACATTGAGCTCATACCAGGATGTTGCCACTTTTAAGCAGATCAGAAGTAAGAAACAAGGAATAGTAGTTCACCACAAACTGTTATAAAACAAAGTATCCAATGCAGCCTCTGTTGTGGACACACACTTACATTTCTACCACTTCAAAGCACACTCCACCCCATGCCCCCTTCCACCATATACATTGTTATCCATTACAATTTAATGGTAATAGGAGCCGAAATCTGAATAGCTCAATTGCTCCTTATTGTCCCTATTTAAAAGCATCAGGCCCTCTGGTATTCATCCAACATCCAAAGTACAACAGATGAATACAGTGGTTAGGCTTTAATAGTTGTGCTATTAGCAGAGGGAGTCGCAGAGATACACAAGAAGGAGTTGACATATTTATAGCCGCCCAAGACAGAGACAGAAGGGAGGAGAAGATAATGACGGACAGACAAGGAATAAAGATAGATCTTTATTTTTAAAGACATCTGTTTTGTGTTGAATGAGTAGATACAGTGTTTTGCTGAATGGCAAATTGAGACGCTCTACAAGTCTTGTTTAACCATGTTGCCACTATATACTGCATGTATATTCAATTTGAACACTATATAGAATGTAAAGTGAAAGATAAAAGGAAATAGGAAAGAAAGTCATTGGTAGAGAAGCCAGAAAAAGGTGGACAGATAGTCAAATGGAAACACAGATAAAGATAATCGACATTACAAGTGTAAGGTTATATTTCCTAAGAGACTTTATTCTATTGAAGACAAATACATAAGACAAATAGATTATGAGAACAGAGAGATGAAACATTTACATTTCAAGGTTTTTGACATTTTTACTTTTTAGTATTGCCCCCATCTGACGCAAAAACTAAATTAACTATTTTTAGGTTAAATAAAAAAGACTACAATTTAGGATTTTTAGATAAGATAGCCAGCTTCAGCAGGTCTCTAGAAAAGAAGATTATCGGTTACTAGTGGGAGTTGAGACAGATTACAATCCTCCTAATCCAAATGAAAGTTTTGAGAGTTTGACAGGAGATTACAAAACAAGAAGTGTGAAGAAAAGTTCTCGCTATCAATTAAGACTCAAACATAACAACATTTACTTGAGTAGTGTTTACAATTGCACTTTTATATACAGTCAACGGTTCCCAGACATCAAGCTAGGCTAGCGGCTAGCCTATAGGGCTTGATATGTACGACTTGAAACCTTTCTCCTGACTGCCGGTGGATGTAGGTGAAAGGCCGCTGACAATTCCATGCACATTGTTGACGTTTATCCATAGTAATTATTGCAGGCATTGGGAAAAATATGCTGTTGGCGCTAGCATGTGGGACTGCCACAGTGGTCAGCGCAAACCCCCGCCCAAGCCCGAGTAAAAGCAAAAGCAATAAGGCTAAAGAAAAGACAATGCTCTTTTATTCTATATTTGTTTTTATTTTTCCACATTTTTTATTTATTACTTTATTTGTTCCCCTCTATGTTTCCACATTTATTTTCTTATTCTTTTACAGATATATTCTTTTTCATCATTCCATAGCAGGTTCATGTCTACTGTACAAATATGAGGTATTGATCAATTTGATCTAACTCTTGGCAATAAATTGAATAAGAGTATTTCCCCAAATGTTGAACTACTTCTTTTAATTTGACTGCACTCATTTAAACATCTCAGCATTAAAATACTGCATCCAAATCAACGCTTTACATGAAAAGCCAAGGGGGCAGCCAGATTGTATGTATGTGTTGTATAAGAGAGTAGGCATGTTTAATGGACGCCATGCATAGACCCACGTGTGTGTTCAAGTGTGTGTACAACCACGGTTTCCACAGCAGACGCAGCTGTCTGGCCCGTAGGACCGGGCCTATGTCCCTGTAACTCTATTTTGAGAACCTGTGTTGTTCAAAAGGTCAGATAAAGAGGCAGAGGGATCCTCACAAAGCAGAGGGTGGGGGTGATATCCACAAACCAACACATTCAAACACAAGGGAGCCCTGACAGAGAGGAAGAGAAAGTCTTGGAGTAAGAAGCAGAGAGAGGGACAGAGGAGTAACCCTTGACTAAATTAAAAGTTTTTTGGGAAGGCAGAAGAGATTGTTCAAAAGTCTAAAGGTATTAGTTTGACAGAGACTTTGATCTGACCTTTGATCCAGTTTGTGGACATAATGGATGGAGAATCACAAACCCAGGAGACCTCTGGGTCTACAGAGGCGACCAGTCAGACTGACACCAACAACAACAACAACAACCAGGTCTGTGTTGCATGTTCTTATTAAATAGCTGCACAAACGTTTTCACGTTTGTAAAACCCACAATGATTGGCATTATGTTCTGTATACCAGGAATAGGTCGTAAGAGTATTTGCAGCCATGTCAGGTGTTGTATTTGGACAGCAGGGCAGGAGAAGTGTTGTGCTACACCTGTTCTAACTCCTGGCTGAAGAATGACACGCACACACAGACACACCAGGTCAGGCCTTGCGATGGTGACTCATCAGTGGGAATAGGAAACTCCTGTGTGTGTGTGTGTGTGTGTGTGTGCGTGTGTGTGTGTGTGTGTGTGTGTGTGTGTGTGTGTGTGTGTGTGTGTGTGTGTGTGTGTGTGTGTGACATATGCATTACTCTGCATAATCTGTGTATGTGGGCCATTAACAAACAAGCTACATGGGCATATTTATACTGATATATTTATTGCTATAAATATCACTTTGAATTATAGTTGTAGTATTTGGCCATTTAGGCTCTGATTCTGATCTTTGGGCATTCTTTTTTAAAACCTTGATATTAAGATTTAGAGTGAACTATTTTGCATTATGAGCAGTTCTTATTTGGATTATGTTCACTTGTCTTTTCATATGCATATATGATGTGGCTTAAAAACTGAAAAAGACAAATTTTCCATTTAAGGTTTAAGCTCTTCCAGATCTAAATGTGAAACAAATCCCAGACTGGAGCTGCAGGTCTCACATTACAAGGACCATTGATCCTTAGAGTGATGTATGGTCACTAATTTTAGTAGGCCTGCATCTTACGTAATGTTGCTGTTTAAAAAGAGGCAGGTAGTGTTCCTAATTATTCAAATAAGCCAACAGATCAATTAAATCTTCTTTGTGTTTGAAACCAAATAAACTGAAACTTACACTTATCCTGAAGCAGGACAGAAGCCAAATAAGAGCAAAATGTAGGCTTCCACTTGTATATCTTTTATTATTGTGTCGATATCTCTGTTTGATCAATGACAGGCCAAAACATTTGCAAGGATTCTTGACAGGACGATGTAGTAAAACTTTTCTCAACAAGACAGAGCGATGAACAAAACGGCCGTAAATGTTCGCAAATAAACAACTGAATGAAATAAAGATGCTGCTTTGAGTTACACTAATGAGACAACATGTGATGTAGACATCACAAACATGTTGAAAATATTCAATGGTAGAAGCAAGATGTATTATTCACCCAACATTTGGAAAACTCAACACGATTACACAAGTAAATGGTTTGGTTTTCTCTGTAGCTGATCTGTTTAAAGTGTAAAACCAGATGCACAAAGTGGCAAATTACAGTGTAACTGATCGATACCAACAGTGAATCCAACCCTCGAATTATGATATGTTGCTATGATAAGAATATAGAAGTAATGAAGTTGATGCCACAAATATTTGCAATTACTACGGTATAGTGTTGAGGTTTGTCATCATATCTATAGGTCAGTAAAAGATGGTGGTTATAGAGTACCATATCTACACAAATGTGTGTATGTGACTGAATTATTGCACAAAATATACAATGAAACACATTTTAATTTTTCTTGTTGTCCAGGCGGGTGAGACGGGGCCGGTGGAGAGTAAAGAGCCAGCAGAGACAGCAGAAGGTCAGGAGGTAATGGAGGTGGGGGAGAAAAGTGCAGAAGATAAAGCAGCTGAACCGGCAGGAGACGAGAAGACTGATGTTGGAGATACAAACGAGACCCAGACCGTGTCAAAGTCTGCTGAGGGGTTCACTGAAGAGGCTGGACCAGATAATGAAAAAGCATCTACTGCTGTTGATGTGAAGGATACTGATACGCCAGGCGGAGAAAAAGATGGAGAGGGAGAGGTGGCTGAGGACAAGAAGGGAGAGCATGAGGAAGACATCCAGAGTTGTGAGACTGGGAGAGATGGAGGGAAGATGGAGGACAAAGAGATGAGTAAATGTAAGAAAAAGGCAAAGGAAGAAGAGAAAAGTGTGAATGAAAAAGAGGCAAAAGGAGTGGAGAAGAAAAAACAAGTGAAAGAGGTGGATGCAGAGGCAAAAGATAAAGGAAAGATTAAGGAAGCAGAAAAACAAGGGAAGCCCAAAAAAAAGAGTGGTCCTCCCTCCTCTGCTCTGTCCCGACCAAGACCTTCTGCACGCTCTATCAGAGCATCCACTAAAAATGAGATCATGGCCAAGTTCCAACAAGGTGCATCAGAGTGAGTCACTGCACGACAGCCAATACCTCAAAAATGTCTCGAGAATGACAGCAGAATATGCTCTGATAAAGGTTTGATTAGAAACTGTGTGATGTTGTGACTTTTTTAGGACCCCAATAGCTCGTAACTTCAAAATTCAGAGGTCATCTGCTTCGATGACTACAGGGGCTTCGATCAAACAGAAGATGCTTCAGTGGTGTCGCAGTAAGACTCGCAACTATGAGGTGAGTTCAACATGAAATCTTTACCTATGTGTCAGATCTACGTAACTTCCAGATTTTGTCAGGACCAAATAATGAACGAGAGAAGACGTTGATGATGCTGTATAGTCAGTTGCTGTCCCTGGATCTTTTTAGGGCGTCAACATAGAGAACTTCTCGTCGTCCTGGTGTGATGGGATGGCCTTCTGTGCTCTGATCCACCGCTTCTTTCCAGAAGCTTTTGACTACAGCTCACTGAATCCACAGAAGAGGGAGAAAAACTTCACACTGGCCTTCCAAACTGCAGAGTATGGACTATTTTATTATCTCTCTCTCTCTACATCACTTAAATAAATGTACTTGACAAAATATAAGGAACACCTCTCAGTATAAACCACTAAAGTTCAACTGTAACAAAAAGATTCGCTCCAAAATCAACACCTCTCTGAATCAGACTAAATAACAACTGGAAATTATCCCAGTAGCTCCTGATGTCCTACTTACTGATGTCCCAGTAACTCCTTATGAAGCCTCTACCTAATCCAAAATGCTGCAGGGACAGTACTGGTGGGATTTAGCAAGAGTGATCATATTTCTCCATCCTCCATGCTGCCTTCACTTCTTATTTCATGTAAAATCAAGAATAGCATTTGAAATCCCTCGCCTTACATACAAGGCACTTAATGACCAACTTCTATCATACCTTGAAAACTTCGTAGCCCCCCAATTAGGCTTACTTGTGGTTCTTTGAGTTTCCAAAAGACGAATAGGAGACAGAGCCTTTAGCTTTCAGGCTAAAGGCTTTCCTCTCCAGTGGAACCATCTCCCAGTTTGGCTTCAGGACACAAAAACCCTCCTTATTTTAAAGATAGAGGCTTAAAACTTTAATTTTTTGATAAATCTTATAGGCTAGTTAGGGCTGTCCCATATTACCCTGAATCATCCATTATGTATGCTGCTATAGGCCTAAGTAGTTAGTTTGAGTCACTGCTCTGTCTCACCTCAACTCTCTTCTTTCTTTTCCTCCGACACCATGTCACCTCCGTCCCTGCCAGGTCCCTGGCTGACTGCTGCCCTCTGCTGGAAGTGGGTGACATGATCATGATGGGTAACAACCCGGACCCCATGTGTGTGTTCACATATGTCCAGTCCCTCTGCCACGGCCTCTCCAAAATAGAGAAAGAGAGGAGGGACAAAGAAAAGGAGGAGAAAGACAAGGCTGGTAATGAGGGAGCGGAGGATGATAAGGGAGACGGTATAGCTGCAGAGATATCAGTGGAGAAGAATGAAGAAGAGTCTGCTGAGAATGAGACGATGGACAGCCAACAGGAGAAACAAGGAGATGGTACAGAGACAGAGGGGACTGGTGAAGAGGAGGATGCTCCAAAGAGTTGTGAGATGGCGGAAGGTGAGGGAGTGTTAGTAAAATACTGACAGCAAACAAAGAGACTGAAGAGACCAAAAAGATTGATGATACTACAAAGAGTAAGTCTTATCTGTTTGGCGTTGGATCGACAACTGTCACAGTAATGAGGCCTATCAGGTGAAGTTCTCAACTCAAGTGCTGGTAATTTGGTTTTCCAGTTTATGTTTCACAGTTTATAATGGTGTGTGTGTGTTTTTTCATTCACTGCCATGTTGATCCTTGTTTTGAGCACATAAAACAAAAATGCTCACTCCCTCCATCTATGTGTGTTTATTGAAAAAAATGAATGAAATTATGAATTTGTTCATTTAAGTGTTGCGCAACAAAAAAAAAACTTTGTGTTGAAGGGATATGTGATGGCAGTTTGATTTTTCACCAGATATATAGCAGTATGCTATAGTGAACTAATTATATTACTTTATAATAGTAGGCTATAATGCCAAAAGATCATGTCTTGTGATTTCTGTCTGAGAAAAATCATTGTGTAGAGTTTGAGCCAGTTGAGGCAACTACTAGCCTATTTTCTGGCCTGTCAATGATAAAGCTATTTTTGTTGTATGGTGTTCAAGGGATGACCTAGAAAAATAACTCATTGAATAACTCAAGCCCTGCACTCGAGGTAATTGAATATTTATTTTGTGCCACTTGCGACTTCCACAACATTATGATGCAGAGCGAGATACTGTTTTTGTTACTACATTACATTACCTACTTTTTACTTTGCAAAGGAAGTTTTTACATACAAAACAGACAAAGTAGATTCACCTCAACCAACTAGGCCACATGTGGAAAATTATGCAATAATGCATCCATCATAGTTGTTTAGTGATATACTAATACAATATCAATACGGGTCACCAACACAAAATGTAAGTTAAGGTAAATTTCTATAGCTAATTTTAATGAAGGATTTGAATCCATACTAGGAAACGGGAGTAAATGGGATATGATAAATGCCTGGGAATAAATAAATGAATAAAACACCAAAAAAAACAACAGTAAAGCTCAACAGATATAAAGAAGGAAAACAGAATTACAATATATAACAGCCCAAGGAATGAAAGTGCAAAACAGCCTTCAAGTCATGCATCCAACAACATCAATCCAAGCATTGACACCCCAATGGCTCCATCCTGCTCGTTCAAAATTGATTTAAAAACAATCAGTCACAGAGTTTTAAAACTTTCTTCAACATATTCCAGTCCGATACTACAATCAGGAGAGGTTTTTATGAATTGTAATTAATAATATGTAAAATATTGGCTATAAGTTGCCTCTAATAGGCCTATCAATTAGGCTTAGTCAAAATATTTTTGATTGTAGCTGAATAGCTGATTACTAGCGGAAATCTGAGCCTAAATCACGAAAGGATTTATACGCTGATCAAACATCAACATTGATTACACAGAGCAAGCAGGGAAAAAAAAAAAAAGAAATCACTTCAATGTGCCTATTTTCTAGGACTTACGGTAACCAGCGTCATGCTACCAGGAAGGCCATTGTGTTGTCTCTTTTGTAAGCTAAGCCACCGACTGTGTTTCGCTTTTTTTCTACTACAATTCTCGGCGGCAGCGAAGTGAAACATGTCTACAAACATGCCGCCGGGCAGCCTGAACCTGGAGTCACAGCTTTTGTCCATCATGGACGTGCTGGTGAAAGCGGCGGCGGCGGAAATCAGTCAGCTGTTCTCGGAGAGCTCAGCGTCTCTCTGCATGCATTTGACCCAGAGCTTGAAGGAAAACGAAACGCTGAGGATGAGGATGAAGGTGATTAGGAGCGAGCTCTTCTCCCTGAGGCTACAGACCAGGACAAACCGACCGGCGAGTCGGTTTTTTCCGATCAGAGGAAATATCTCCAAACCACGGGCTAAGTCATCACAGGGTAACGATATGTTCACTTTAAAATACTTCATACTCGAGTACGTAACGCTCCCCTCTAAGTAGGTTTAAACGCCCCCTTTCTTCGAATAACAAACTACTTTCTGAAACTATTTAAAAGTGCTGCAATGATTTCTTGAATGAGTTTAAATACAACAATGCAGATGTACTGAATCAATTGCAGCTGCTGATCATATGGCACATCAGGGACTCAATGGGTTCCACTCAGGACATGATCGATCAGTTTAGAAAATATGAACCCCTACATGCCTTATGCATGTTTTAATTCAATTCTGACTAGTTTAAAAAAAAAAAAAAAAAACCATGTCAAAATAACTTCACATTTTGACACGTTCAAAAAACCCTTAAAGATGGATAGATAGATAGATAGATAGATAGATAGATAGATAGATAGATTTTGTGACGGTCCCTATTAAAATAAATGCAGTTTTACATAGGATTTGTCTGATTAAAATATGACAATTCCACTTTAAATTTAAGATATTTATCACTTTTTTTTTTAATATTACATGTTACCTCACAATACGTCATTACCTCACAATTGTATTAATGCATTAAGAACCAAAATTAAGTCAAAATACTAGACAAACAACTTGTACAGGTTAGTAATGTATATCTTGAGTCGATGTTCATTTTTTAGATATTCCTCTCCTCTCTTTTTATCTTCCTGGAATATGTTATATTTTTGTCTCAATTTACTATTCTAACGAAGTGAAATGCAGCTATACATGTTAAACATCATCATTTTAAATCAAATGACATCAGAGCACTAATATAATGTAGAACAGTGGCTCTCCACTGGTAAAGCCTCAGGATCTTCACACCCTCCCAGCATGGAAAATTTAGTGGTATCTAGTGGCTAGGTTACAGATTGCAACCAACTGAGCCTCACCCTTAACTTCAAAGCGTGTAAGAGAACCTATTGAAACATGTTGCACTCCATGAAAGGAGACCTGCTACCTCTGTAGATATGAAGGACTCACGATAAGAAAATCTAATTAAAAAAAAGGTTGTTACTTTCAGGTGATTACACTCCAATGAAAACCTGATTATAATATTACATTCAATTTATGCCAATAGATCATCCTAAATCCTTGACACTGTTACTTTATGTTGCAACAAAATTTTTGGCGTCACTGAAGTTTATTTCACACAAAATAGTGCAGTGATACACAAACCCTTCATACTCCATTAGAATGATTAAACTACAAAAGTGCACAAAGGGCTAACACCAATTAAAATAAACAGGCCGATTTAAACTCTGGTTTACTCCAAATGAGAGCAGGAATTTTGTAGACTTTAAGATAAAAGTTCTCAACTTTTTTTTTTCACAGACACATCTGACTTAAAAACTTAAAAACCAACTTAAAATGTCCCTGCCATTCACACATTTAAAAAAAAAAAAAAAAAAAAAAAAAAAAAATTCTATCTCCCTTAATCCTCCATGATGATAAACTGAGTATCTTTTGGTTGAGGACTACTACAACCAAAATTAGGTTGGTTTTGTGATTTTGCAAAGCTTTGCAATTAAGGTCATGCCATTCACGATATACCTAGGTAGTCCTTTTCTAAGTTGTTTATATGCACTTAATTCATAATTCTGCATTTAAGGACAGTAATAGTACGCTCCTCCTCTTCACCCATTCTACAACAACACTGGTCCTGACTATTAAAATGTCTTTTCTTTTCCTCCTTCAGTTGTCATTAAGGCACAAGTGACTCAAAAAGCTGCTGGGGAAGCTGCCTCCATCACTCTGCAACCAGAAAACAAGACTCCCACCACTGCCATTCAAGTGCAGGTAAATACAGCACATACTTGTATTTACCAATATTTGTATTTGTGTTTGCTCATGCCCAATTGTTTTTATTTGTAAGGGTGCAGATGTGGAGAGTCCGGATGTCATTCTGATCAAAGATGAAGATGACATTGGAGGATGTGGGCCAGTTGAGGGTGAGCAGATTTTTTTAAATAATGTAGCAGCACCGGATTGTCTGTTAGTGAGTCACACTGGCTGATGGGAAATCTGTCGTACTCACTACCTCATTCTGGTCCTTATTCATTTGATCACGCTATTGATTCGATTGCAGGATGTTTTTCCTGCTTCCGAAATACATTTCAGCTCAACTAAAGCTGCTGTTTTATAGACACCAGCCCTCACAACTGTTAATTTGTTGTAGTTTTTTGTCCTTTTAGGTCAGGATGACTTTGGAGACCACAGTATGCGGGGTGGTGTTGCCACAGGGGCTCAAGATTTAGAGGCAGCTGGTTCCTCCTGCTTGACAGGCGATAATGAGGAGCTGAGAATCGTGAGTGTTCACGGCCGAGGAGAAGGGCCTCTGCAGGAGGAGAGTGACGCCCTCTTCTCGCCCTCTGAACTCCAAGCTTTTAGCTCTTTGTCTGACCACAGCGACAGTCTACTGAATTTCTCCTCTGTTGCGAGTAACAGAGCACCAATGAGAGTGATGCAGGATAACAGTGTTGGACTGGTGAGAAACAGCCAACTTGAAAGAAATCATTCCACTCCAATGGCTTCAGCAGCATTGAATCCTGCATTAAAACCGCCATTAGTCGGAGCAGACAGTCAAGTGGGGCACCCCAGTCACAGCAGCCAATTCTCCCAGCAGCAGAACGTCTTCCCTCACACCGTCAAGTCCCTGGACTGCAGCTTCTGTAGCGAGCGCTTCCTCAGCCGTGAAGACCTGATTGTACATCGGGCGACTCACACCGGGGAGTCGCCCGTTCTCTGCTCCTTGTGCGGCAAGTCGTTCGTCAACAAAACCACGCTGAGCATCCACATGCGCATTCACACTGGGGAGAAGCCGTACGCTTGTCCGCAGTGCGGAAAACGGTTCACGCAGAACGGCAGCCTGAAGATCCACCTCAGGACTCACTCCGGAGAGAAGCCATACACCTGCAATCAGTGCACCGCCAGCTTCAACAACCCCAGCAACCTGCGCAGACACATGATCACACACACCAACGGGATGCTCTGACCATGAATGATGAAAAAGATTTAACGAGTTAACATGGATTTTACATTTCTCGGCATGTTGCTTTTAATCTTACTTTCGCTGCCATGTATTTTTTGGGGGAAATGCGTTTGTCACGGGCTACCTATATGTACGCCAGTGTATCTTAACAACTTCCCACTAAAATGAACAAACCAAACACAAACAACCATAATCTCTACTCAACATGATGACCAGAGTCGGGTTCGTTTTCATTCTAGAAAAAAACAGCATTAGACAATAAACGACAACACAAAGCATTTTATTTTTTGTTATAGTAAAGGTTTTAAACTGTGTGAAGAGCAGACAAACATGGATGTCTCATGTAAACTTAAGGCAAATATACCTGAATGTAACTTGAGTACCAGCCAACTCGGCATTTTTCTCACCTTGTGTGCGCAAAAGATGTTGACGCTGAAATGTCACTGAAATAAAGAGGAAATGTCACACAGGTGGGTGATATGGATTCAAGCTTTTGTAGTGTAGGCTGTTTCTTCATAGGATATCATTATACACTGTGATTTTAGTGCATTTTCTGAAAACTCAAGAAACAACATTTATTGCGATTATAGATAAATACCCAAATTGTTCTTCCAATATCTTAAAGCAGTCCAGATTGATTGATCCAATACGAGCATCTGTCAGGACAATATCTCAGTTTATTCTGTTTCTGTGCTTTTGCAGTTTATACTTTCATATTACCCAACCCAGATTATAAATTTCAGATGTTTTTTTCATCAATTTTAAAATTAAAACTAATTAGGATTTGAAAATGTCTAACTTACAGGAAAATGACAAAGGCCGTTTCCCTCTCTGGGATATATGTATGTGTTTCCTTTAAATACAAACTACCTCTACTCTTGTCTCTGTTGGAGCTCTCTTTTTTCCTCTTTTTGTACTTCCCAGATGGTTTCATACTGGGCAATAATTAAGTTAGTGTGGATTTTTATTGTGTATATGCAGTTATGAATAAATATTGGGGTTTTTTTAACAAAAAAAAACAGCTTTCAATGTCTGACAAGTCATTTTGTACCTCTAGAGTGCAGCATTGTTTTCGTTTCCAACATCTACTGTGTCTCAGGTTTACTGGGACTGAAGCAGTGTGGGGGGACTCTCAAGGAAATTCCTTGCATTGTTCTTCTTTCCACCCTGCCCACACTGAAACATCTATCAAACATTTATCAAATGTCTAGTTGCCGTGCTTTGATTTAATCCAAAATGCTAGAAAGTCAGAAATATATATTAAACTGGAAAGAAACTGGATTTAAAGTGTAATAAACCCTGTTAAATTTTAAAATGCAAAAAAAAAAAAAAAAAAAAAAAAAAAAAAAAAAGTAATTTGAATGTTGCTTTAGAAGGGCAGTCATGAGGTGATCTTTAAAATAGTTAAGGTCAAGCATGATTCATGTAAAAAAAAAAAAGGGGGCTGTTTTTCAGCACTGATGGAGCACATGCTGAGGATGTGATGGTCACCGTTAATGGTTTTATGTGCCAAAAGTTTTTGTCGTGTTAGTGTGGAATGCTGTTGTTGTACTTCCCCCATGAAATGCAGCTTCCTCCCAGACTATTGTTCTTGGGCAATCAATGAAATGACATCAGTGAAATAAATGGGAGGAGAGAGGAGGCGGTGGGAGGTAGCTTCTTTACTCCACACGCAACTCAATTTAAATCCCCGTTCTTCCATTTTGTGATTACAGGCTTTCTCACATCAGGCTGTTTTTAATCTGGGCAGGTAATACTTTTGCCCCCCCCCCTTCCCTCCTCCTCCTCCTCCTCCCCCTGGTACGGGTGTGGACCACAGGGCCCGCCTGGGAAAAACGTGCGGAAAACACCTGTACGAGAGAAGGAATCCTGCTCTGCGCCGTGTTTACGGTAAAGCCGCTTGTTGATCCCGCCCTCTCTGTGAGAGAAAACTCGGTGATGTCGCTTCGTCTCCAACGAGTTTGACCCAGAAGTCCAGAGAAGGAGGGCAGAAAACAACGAACAACGGAATAGTCTGGAAGGGGTCGGGGGCAGGGTTTCCGAAAGCAAGGTGAGTCAATGCACAAACGTGAGCAGATATATCGGGGAAGGAGGGAGGGTAGAGGTTTGTTTTTTTTGTTTTGTGTTTTTTTTTTTGGTCACATATAGCGGGTGCACTGCAGCGTTGGCAAGGAGTGGTCACATCATCGACAACACGACTCCCCCTCGGCTAACCTTAGCCACCAATGCTAACTTTAAAGTTCAAGCCGCGCCTCCTCGTGATTCAAACGAGCCTTTTAATGGCAGCAGATAAACAAGACAACGTGGTCTAAATTAGATTTAAAATGCCGCCGGGCTTGAACGCTCGTCCCCCCCACCCCACCCCCCCGACTCCGGCTCTCGCGGCTAATCTTTGTGTGCTATGCTAACGCTAGCCCTATGTGGGTTATTGTGATGCTAACGGAGCAGGACGGACGAACCAGGTCACACGGGAGCATTCAAGCCCACCTGGGAGGAGGAGGAGGAGGAGGAGGAGGAGAGAGGAGGAGAGGGGGGTGATCTGATCTACAGCATCCTCGTTTATCTGGCCAGAAGCGTTTTAGCACAACTCAAATGCGTGTTTCTTTGTTCGCGGGAGTAATTTAATAGCGACGGGGCATTTTGTTTTGTGCCCCACAATTATGATCTTACGTTAGCGGGAGGAGGAGGAAGGAGGAAGGAGGAGGAGGGGGTGCTAAGTGTTAGCTGCTCCAGATGGTTCACGGACAAGATCTCCAAAAGTTGACAGGACACCGTGACGGTCAGGCGGGTTTACACAGTGGTTCCTCAGCTGTGTACATTTACTGTGCTTGGACCTGGTTACTGACACAGCTGAAGACTCATCGGACGGTTTTCATCAGCTGGAGGAGGTGAAGAGATTTCATCACCTCGCTGGGAGGAAAACCTCCAGGGAGCTGGGAAAGGTAGTCGGTTCCCTCTCCCATTACAAAGCTTAGGTGGAGCACTTAATGAATGCAAATGAATGCGAGATCCTATTGGGAAAAACGTGGGAAAGACTTTTCCCACTAAAACTATACATGGGTGTTGTTATTTATTACTTGTTCAAGCGTTTAAACATTTTTTTTGGAACATCCTGCACTGATTTGGAAATAATAATGGACAATTATTTTGTGAAATTACTTGTTTGTGTTTTTATAAAAACGTGTAAAATCCTCCCCCCTCGACCTCCCACCAAACACATGCACCTTCCAAGAAACTTGGGGAAAACACTGGACCAAACATGTGTATTGAGTCTTACTTGTGTATTTGACTGGTGGTCTGCCATTTGTCGTCTGTCACAGCCTGAGATTATTAGCGTGCCCGCCCCGTGAACCTGTTGGGTTGGTCCTGTGTGAACTTGTTTTGTCAGGGAAATGCCTGGGTGGGGATAACTGTCAGCCAGAGTGTGAACAAGTAAACTTGCTTTTCCCTTGTTGTAAACACTGGTTTCATGGAGTGTGATTAAGTGCCTTCATGACAGTCCTGGTTTATGTTGTATGTCTGCTTTTGGTATTACTAGATCCTGTCTGCAGCTGATTTTAAGTGCCACAGGTGCCCCTTTCCTGTGTCCAAGTCATTGTTTGATAGTTGATGCATGCTCCCAGCACCGACTTCAATTGTGTCTGCTCTCTTGAGTCCGTAGGTTAATCCACAACGGGCCTAATGTGTGTGTGTGTGTGCGTGTGTGTGTGTGTGTGTGTGTGTGTGTGTGTGTGTGTGTGTGGCGTTAACATCACGTGTGTATGTGTTAGGAGGTAAGTGGATTAGGGGGCTAAAGCTTCAATCCCATTACAAACCGTGCTCATCTTGAAGAAGCACCGGCGTGCCTTTACACTGATCAGCTACCTTGGATGTGCCAACAGATGTGCATTTGAACAATGAATGTGTTGTTACTGGTGGAGTTTTTGCTGCTGCTTGCAGGTGTAGACGCTTACTGCAGTAGCAAGAGTTTTCATTAAGTCGACAAAGGCTGAATTGTTGGTTACATGTGCGTATGATCGCAGATGTCTTTCTGACTGGGTTGAGTGAGTCATGCTGACTGATGGCAGCAGAATCAGATGGAGATATCTGACTTATGGTGTGTCGGGGTTTTTGGTCAAGTGTTGTTGTTGACCTTAATGATGCTTGACATTTTGAACTTATGTTACCGGGACGGTAACATAAGTTCAACAGGGCATGACTGTGTTTCCTCACCCTTTCAGAGAAACCAAAAAAAAAAGTCATTTATTTTTCAAAAATAAGCGAAAATGTGATCCATCGGCTGTGCAGATTCAGAGATTGCTTCCAAAAGGTAATGAAAGCAGAATTGTAGCTGGAGAGCAATATTAGCAAAATGGGAAGTGGTTTGTGGTCATATGATCTCCATATTGCCAGTGGGGGATTTTCACCACAAAAAAAGCACTCTGTTAAATGGAGCACCAGTGTTCATCTTATAGACTCTCATGGTTTGTGTAAAAGCAGTTATGTTGTGGAAAAAGGCTTCTGGTGAGCCAAAGAAGCCATCACATCCCTTTACTCATCTCTGATGTTCAATCCATAACATCCTGTTTCTCAGGAAGTGGGTAAGGGAAAGGGGAAGGGGTCTGGCTACAGGGCGACATTGATTGTTTTCATTGTTCAACGAAACTCACTGCTGACTTTCAAGGCCAAAAGTAACAGCTGTGAGGGGGGGGCGGGAGGGGGAGGAGGAAGACGGGTGGAGGGTAGAAGTCATGAGTATGTGATGCACACACACTCAAATGTGTCCAATGATGTTCTCCGTGCTCTCCAACTCTTTTCACACTTGAGCTAGTTGCTCTCATTTGCACAAACTTTTCATTGTTCCACCAACCTCCTGGACTGACAGCTGCAAATTCCCTCCTGAATGCGGTCAAACCACAGACACCCCCACACACACAGACCCCCCCCCCCCCACTCACACACACACACACACACACAATCACATTCTCATGTACATTTGCCAATGAATATCAATCACAGTTTGCAATTTATCTTGTCTAAATGACAGTCGTGCCCATTAGTGAAATAAGATCGCTTATAGACCATTAATGATTATGAATTTCTGCGCGCGAGATAAGCGGAGGAGTTAGACTGTTTATGCGTGGAATAAAATTATGGGAACATACTCTCTGAGGAGAGATGGTTTGTTTTATTGTGTTTGGGGCACTGTGACCCATCAATTTACCTTGAAATGCCACAAAAGGACAGTAAACACTGATATCTGAATGAGGATTAGCCAGTGTCTTGCTAAGGTCCTTTCACAGTGGATGAGTGGGGGGGGGGCTGCTGTGATAATTTGGCAGGAGACAATGCCAGGAATGCAAGATTAGCTTTTATCTTTTGTTCAGCACTCCTTACCTTATCTCAACCCCTCTCTAGCTCATGCTTACCCTCTTGTTACCTCTCTTTCCTTAGTCCTTATTTGTTTGGGGCTCTTCCACTTTTCCCATCTCTGTCTGCAGGTAATATCAGCCATGTACTGGAAATGACCATATATAGACATGTGTGGTACAGCCCAGCAGTTTGTAATTTCCTCAGGTAGGAGGTTATGACTCCGGGTGAGTGTGTCTATGTGACATCATGTCTCCCTGTCAGTCTGCCTCATCCTGCATGCAAATCCTGGTTTCGGTTCTTTCAGATTCTTTTGTCTTGGGAAATGCACTTTGGCCACTCCTCGTTTTCTCATCAGGCCATTCCCACTTTTCCTCAGTTTTTTTTTTTTTTTTTTTTTTTTTAAGAAGTAAAGTCATTTATGTGGAAGTCTCTCTGTGTGTGTGTGTGTGTGTGTGTGTGTGTGTGTGTGTGTGTGTTTGTGTGTGTGTGTGTGTTAGTCATTAATGTGATGGACACACAGGCTTCATTTTTCCAGCTTAAAGAAGCTGGTAAAATGACCTTTTTCTGTCATAATAGTCTGTGTATGGTGATGTAATTATGTCTGTGTCTCTTTTTTTTTGGGGGGGGGGGGGGTTTACACAACCTCATCCAGGTGAAACTATGAGTCATTCATCACCATCTCCGGAGCTCATTACTGCTATGCTCGTCTCTCTGTTAGCACTTGCTCTACCTGTCACACACACACAAGAACACCTGCTGCCTGAAGTGTAAATGCAGGTCCCTGTTTGTTGCCCAAACTCTGTGCTCTCTGAAAAGTGTGTCTGTGCATGTTGGCCAGTTAGAGGGAGAAACTGATATTTGGTCGCCCCTCCTCTACCTTGTCCAACCGGTCATGCAGGTGTGTGTGGCAATGTCTGGGTTTATTCCCCTCTCTAGCAAGAGCTCATGAGGAGCCAGGCTGCTGCATCAGAGGGTGTATCAAGCAATAAGAAGATCTGAGTCTGTGCACGTGCGTGGCTCGGCTTTAACAATGTCTTTTTCTTTTTTTTGAGGCCAGATAACAAAGGGATATAGGTATGAGGACTAAAGGCAGTTAAGTCCAGAGAACTGGGGCAGTGTTGGACCCGAGGTAGATGAAAACTGATTACACAGAAAAAGCTGGAAGAAAAACAACAAAAAACCGGAAAAGTTAAGCTTGAGAAGACAAACAAGAGTTGATAGGAGAACATATGGTTCTTGAAGGCTGTTACTATCTCTAAAAGCTTTGTGTTTTTGCTGACAGTGGATGTTCTCTGGCCCAGAGAGAGCTGCAGGTTGGTCCACTTCCCACAGCTGGCTGCTGTACACAGGCCAAACGCTGAGTAAATACAGGGTGTGTCTGAAAGGCCGGGGCTACTGTATGTCTCTGTCTCTTGCTGTGCTTTTCTGCTCACAGAGCAAACGCAACCCTGTTGACACACTTGTACAGTTTTCTAACTGTTTTTCAAACGGAGGTGTCTTCACTGAAACACCTCTCTCTCTCTCTCTCTCTCTCTCCTTGTTATTCTCTTCCCTCCAGCCCTCTTTATCTGTCTCTGCAGTTCATCCCTCCTTGTTTCTGAGCTTGGCTGTTCGGTGACCTTCCACACATGCACAACTAGAGAACCACCTCTGACCCTTGGCGTGATCTCTCACCTCTTCTACCAAACCACGCCCACAGGTGAAGGTGTGTATTTTGGATTTTCTGGCCTGACTTTTGAGAGGTTGTGCTTTGTGCTTAAACCATCAGGAGAAGTATGCAGTTCTCTTTTATTGAATGTTGTGCTGTGGTGTTAAGCTTCCTGCTATCGTGAAAAGCCATAAATGTTTGTTCTCTTTTTGTGAAACAGGTTTCATCATCTTTCTTTGAAAGGTTTTTTGTTTTGTTTACTGTAGATCTCTTTATCACCGTAATTAATGCTGCAGATGCATGAATGCAAATAAAATTAGGGCACAACCAAGGTTTGCATTTTGACTGTCTTTTCCTGTTGCGAAATTTGAGATTAATGAGATAATTATGTACGTGTTAGCAAGACATCACATATCCTTTAAATTTAAATTTACATTTACTTTCTAGTGTAGGATCTGTGGGGGTTAGAAGCCCAGTGGACACCTCCATGCATGATAGGGATGATGCAGTGTTTTCTTGAAGTGTTGAAGACTTAGACTTGGGTGCCCATATTTGGTGGGAGTTTTGCCTCCCGCACACACAAGAAATTTCAGAATATGCAATTAATTGATTGATTATTATTATTATTACAATATTTGTAAAAATGTTCTAAATTTGGAGAAACTGGGGCAGCTAAATTAACGGCATTCAAAAGGCTTTAAGACAAAACTTGCTAAAGAAGTCTATTGTGGAGCAGCAATAACTATTAAATCTGGAAAAAGTAATTTAGTTAGTTTTGATGCTCTCCACATGAGGTGATGCCCAGAAAACAGCTTTGGTGCTGCACCCAAGTTCTAATGGTAGGAAAAACCCTGTGATGTTGACAAATACGATATCAGTAACTACCTTCACATTATAGGGATTAATATGTTGCTGTATTTTTGGTCAGTACAGGAACCAGGGTTTCAAAGCGTCTGACTCTACCCTCTATCATCATTACACACTTTATCTTGTATTGTGTCGACCTCAAATTCCCAACATTGGGTAATTTGACGTATGCTTTTCGATGGCACCAGTTGGGTAGATTTTCCTTTCACACACTACAACCCTGGAATGATTTCACTGTTGTGACTTCAGTTGTAAGCGATGCACGTGGGAGAAAAGAAAAACCTGAATGAGTGACTCAGTCGTTACAGTCTTTCCAAGCAATAGATGTTGTGCAAACCCTCAAGTGAAATTTAGGAGTGATAGAAACGTGTCTTTACAGGTCAAAACAATCAACTTTAACATTTAAGATTAAATATTGTGCTTTTCTGGAAGACATCTCGGCCTCGGTTACCAAAAAAGATCTTTCAGTGGATACATTCAATAGGTTGAAATAACCCTTCCTGCTTACTATCAGCCTCCAAAATCCTGAGTTCACCAGATCTCACTCTACTTTGTTTTGGAGGGTCTGTTTTTGTTAGACACCCCCCCCCCCCCCCCCCCCCCCCCACCACCACCACTCGCTGTGCTTTAGTGTGTGAGTATGGATGTGTGTAACACCCCGCTTTCTCCCCTTGGGGCCGTGTAGTGTGTATGGAGCAGTGTGAGAGCGCAGCGGCTCTGCTGGAGTCGGTCAGGGAGCAGGAGGTGCAGTTTGAACAGCTGACCCGGGCGCTGGAGGAGGAGAGGAGGAGAGTGGGCCTCCCTGCCACCAGCCCCTCGACCCTGGGTCATCCCCTCCCTCACATACAGGTAACACTCCCCGAAGAACCAAAACAACCCCATCTCGAGCCTCTTGGAGCCTCCATCTTTTACCTCCACCTACATGGCTCATTATTCCCTCCATCCAATCCTTCCAGTAAATTCATGCATCATTTTCTACATTCGTCCATCATCCTGTCTCTCCTCGGCTCGGCCTCCTCTCCACCAGCGCCTGGCAAGTTCGTGTGTGCGTGCGTTTGCGTTTGCGTATGTTATCATTAAAGACACAGAGTCGGCGAAGACGGTTAGATACCATCTGTTCCTCAAGCTCTCATCAGCAAATATATCAGCTCATGCCTGCACGTACTTTAACTACACTACTGTTACTAATAGCATGCCTGAGGGAATCGTCACACTTTATGCATGCCTTTAGTGTCACTCACCGGATGCACTCTGACACACGCGCACACCTTTCGTTGCCCCCCGTTGTAGAATTCCAGTCATTTTCCTGTCTGTTCCAGTATGTCACAATGTGGAACGAGGTCATCTGTCGTGCATGTGTCACATGGTCCTGCATCCAAAAGAATCTCTTCACTCTGGAGTTTATGCTTTCATTTTCATTTAAAGCACATTTATCTCTTTTGTTGTTCCTGCTGTACACTGCATATTCTTTTGCATGCAATTATCTTTTGTGTATTGATGGATTTTTGTTTTTGTTTCCATTTATGCAGTTATGTTGTAAAATCACTGGTATTTGTTCTTTCTGCTTCACAAGTCTGCCCATGTGTTGGGTGTTGTGATCATATAGAATATGAGATTATACAAAAGTTTTTAACATCAGAGACTTTAACATGCTCTTCAGAGCTGCATCTATTTTATTTTCATAAGCGGATTATTTTCTCAATTCATTGTTTTGTCCTATAAAAATGTCCATCACAACTTCCTGAAGCACATGCTGATGTATTCAAATTGTTTGTTTTGTCTGAATCCCAGGAAATTAAAATTACTACCATAGAGAACTATTAACATGTGGGCAGTGACAAAGTTTAGGCATGTTTGCTTTAAAAATTGCATCAATATTTAATTGAATATTAAAATAGTTGTTGGTTAATTTGTGGCAATTATTATTCATATCAGCTTTAATTCCACAAATACTGTTTGTTTGACTGTTAATGGCAGCATTGAGCATTTTTGTAAAGGTACTTAATTTGATTGTAAACTAAAACCAATTTTGTTCTGGATACAAGTCATTGAATTGGTCTTGCTAAAAATGACTTAATGTCTGTTTTTAAGTTTAAGATCAGTTCAGCTGTCTGGAGAGGTTCAAGACTCCCACTGTGCATTTTTATTTAAAGTTGGACACGTTCCTAATGTTGCCGTCTTGTTCCATTTTGTAGTTTGATCGGACCGTAGTAACACAGAGCTATCAACATTATTCTTTCAGGAAACATTCGTTCAAGGGTAGAAATGTTAACTACGTTTTCAGCTTTTGTACACTGACAGAGTAAAATAGTTTAAGATCTGTCTCTGACTGCTTTCCTTCCTTTGAGGGCTTGCTGACATGGATTAGATCTTATGTTTTGTCTCTTTTGAATCCTTGAAAGCATAAAGACTAAGAAAGCATTATTTTGTGTTCTTGGCCTTGTGATAACAGTCCAAGTTTTATATCCAGAAATATTAACGATGATAAAGACATGTATGCTCTGCCAGCTCTGTTCAAATGGTTGCCTGTAAATGAGGACGTATTGCAGGAAGGACTGTAGAGCTGTAGCTAGAGAGGAAGTAAGCCCTTCTTGTTATCTAAGCACAGTCCACACTTCCCCTTGCTTTTTAAAAACAGCCCTGCCTCCTTGTGGACATAACATTAGGTGCGGTGGTTTCTGTTGCAAATAAGTTGTGACTCTGTTTTTGATTAGACGCCTAAATTAGTTTTCAGTTATTTTAGTCAGAAGTATGACACTGAAACTGGTACAAATCAAGGCAGAGGGACGATTGCGGCAAAAGATTTCCAAAGCAGCCCGATTATGCAGTGCATGCATGTGATTGCTGATATCTTAAGGCAGTTATTGCATTAAGAGTGAACGGTACTCTTGAGTTTGGTGGAAAGCGTTCAAGTCATTCAGTGTGACAGTCATTGATTATATAAGAGTTTAGTAAGAAGTAGGGTGTGAGGAGGAGTGGCTGCGTTCCAAAACGTCCTCCTCCTTATCTGGCATTGATTCACAGACCATAAGCATGCAGGGACGGGAATGTGCTTCTCGGCAGTAATATCATCTGCGTGCTTGTCAGAAAGTAGACAACACTGACTACCAGGAAGCATGCTTTTAACCTCACGTCTCATGTTGTTTCAGCGAAATGATATGATATTTAAAATGTCTGCACCGTGTGTTTCACAGTTGTGTCTTTTCTCTCTCATCCCAGAACGGGCGTTTAGGGGATGCAGACATAGAACGACTGAAACTAACTGACTCGTACATAAACGGCACACAGGTACGTGTCTTTGTATGTAGTCGATCATACAAAATTAATGGGTTTTGTGGTCTGCAGTAAATGACGGAGATTTAAACATTTACATGTGTGGCATCTCTGCTACAGTACAGGATGGTGGACCCTGCACATGGCGCTCAAGATGAGAGCTACACACCAGAAGACGACTCCCAGGAAGTGCACTCTGTCTTTTCTGACGAGGGAACCACACGGCGGTCAGACAATGGGGTAAGTTAACGTGACGCATGTTTTAGCTTCGTTGACATCATCAGACTTGATTGAGGTCTAAAATACCCATAAATGTTTTTGATACATTAATCTTGTGATCTCACCGTCCCGCAGATGAAGAAACCAATCTCGCGCACAGTCCTGCCCACTGACTCGATGTCCATTGATGGGGGAATGTCGATGCCCGGTATGGGCGTCTACAGCGCCACACTGGACCGTCCTTACAGGCAACCTGGCGGAGGAGACTACCCCACGGCCACAGTACCCCGAAACTACCACTATGGCCCTGTTGGAGGTTACGACGACTACCGGGGAGGTCCGCCTTCAGAGGCCTACACTAGTCTGAGCAGGGGCTCGCACATGGACGAACGTTACAGGTACAGGGGCAGAGACAGTTGTACTGATTGTTTTGCTGTACATCCAGGAATATGTTGTCTTAATGGGTAGTTCATCCGAAAACACGACATGGTAAATGAGATTTTTGGTTTTTATCAGTGAGTAAAGTCATAATTTCCTATTTTGCTTCATTAAAATGAATGCATCACAGTTATATCATCACTACACACAAACTCTGTGCTTGACAAAAGCCATATGTACACATTTTGTTCCCATTCAACCACTCAAACCATAATATCATAAAACTGACCTCTTTCAACCACTAACCTTATTTTTTTTGTTCTCTAAAAGTGGGCATTCAAATATTTGGTGAAAACTTTCAACAAAAATTGTGGTCAAACTAGTTTAACCGTGATTTCCTTCTTTTATACTCTCTTTTCATATAACATGTTCTTATTCAGTCAGGTACATCCGAGACTGAAAGAAGAGAAATTTGTTGTCGAGAATTTTAGAAGATGACGCCATATTAATCTGACCGTAGCCTGTGAACACCTGTTCCTCATTAATCCTCAGACCCTGACGTGTCAGACCTAGTTTTGACTCTGGTCAGAAGCAGGGTTTTGAAACTACCAACACATGTTGATCTGTACCTTTTTAACAGCGCTTATCCTACAGTCTGATTATACTTCAGTGGCTGTTTTTACTTCCCATCATTCCTCAGGCCAGTTGATGGCTACAGAACTCTGGACTCTGGCTACCGGGCTCCGAGCCGTCAGCAGCTTGACCCATATGCAGCGCAGCCCCAGGTGGGCCGGGGCATGAGGGCCTTGGGCTCTGCCATGGAGATGCGGTATGGCCACGCCCACTACGGTCTGGAGGATGATCAGCGCAGTGTGGGATACGATGAATATGGCATGGGGCCTCAACCCATGCACCCTGGAGGCTATGGGACCATGCCACGCCTGGGGCCGGGCCCCGGGGGTATGGACAGACGAAGACTCAGGTAAAACTCAAATGTGCTGTTCTGAAGTTAATATGGATTATTTAGTCTATAATTTGTGACGTTCTTAACAAAATGTTTCTCTGTCTGTTGCGCCTTGCAGGAGCTGTGAGGATACTTTGGATGGTGACATGGGAGGAATTGACCCTTACACATGGGGCGTTTCCATGGCAATGGAGAGGGGCAGCATGGCTTCCCTGGACAGCACATTGAGAAAGGCTCCTCCCACTTCATGGAGACAGCCAGAGCTACCGGAGGTGATCGCCATGTTGAACTACCGCCTGGACCCCGTCAAGACCAACGCTGCTGCCTTCCTTCAGCATCTCACATTCAAAAATGACAAGGTGAAACAACCCTCACAGTCACATGCAGAATATTAGCATTTCTCTATAATTTCTCTGTTTGTGTTGGAAATCCCAGTGGTCACACAGCCAACCTTTTTTTTTTAATTTTACGTTTAGGTTAAATCAGAGGTGCGTCGCCTGAAGGGCATCCCTTCCTTGGTGTCACTGCTTGACCACCCCAGCAAGGAGGTGCACCACTCGGCCTGCGGGGCACTAAAGAACATTTCATACGGGCGAGACCCAGACAACAAGATCGCCATTAAGAACTGCGACGGAGTGCCTGCTCTGGTCAGGTTGCTGCGGAAAACCCACGGCCAGGACCTCACCGACACCATCACAGGTATCACGGCTCATATGATGCCCGTTTAAAATATTTCGGTTATATTTTCTGACGTGTAGCTTCTCGTTGAACCCTTTAAGTTTCTCTCATGACATAAAACGCACACCTAGTTTGGTCATTAAAAGCGTAAATGTAATACATAAATTGAGTTAAAAGATATCAAATCAAATGTGACATACAAGTTATTATGGTGTGCTGTAATAAATAAATATGACTCGGAACATGACATGATCACGCGAAACGACTTGACAAGTCGGAATACACAACAGGGATGAACGAAGGAGAGGAGATCTGACTTTTTGAGAACTGTAGCACGATTTATTTATGTGTTGTATGTTCTCATTTTTAAGGGATATTGCCGTAACAGTGACGGTATATATTGTTTTGTCCCAGGCACCTTGTGGAACCTGTCCTCCCACGATTCAGTAAAGATGGAGATCGTGGACCACGCCCTGCACGCCCTCGCCGACGAGGTGGTAGTTCCCCACTCGGGCTGGGAGCGAGCGAGCAACGGAGGAGAAGAAAGCTGCAAACCGCGCCATCTGGAGTGGGAGACCGCCTTGACCAACACTGCCGGCTGCCTTCGGTATGCAAGGGATCAATGGACGGGAAGCAAGAGGAAGTTGAAGGAGGAGAGAGAGTGGCTTATTTTGAAAGGAAAACATGCAATTATGTGCTCAAGCTTCTCCCCCCCCCCCCCCCCCCTCTCCAACAGGAATGTGAGCTCGGAGCGCAGCGAGGCCAGGCGAAAGCTGAGAGAGTGCACGGGACTGGTGGATTCACTTATGTACATTGTCCAGTCACAGATCAACCGCAAAGATGTGGATAATAAGGTAACTGTCAGACAGTCACGGATTCTTACGCCTGGCATGTCTCATCTCTGGGTTTTGTACCCGAGATGAAAGCACTTTTTCTCCGTGTTTGATCGTGTTGTCTTCCCTCCCGCAGTTGGTGGAGAACTGTGTCTGTCTCCTGCGGAATCTGTCCTATCAGGTTCACCGTGAAGTCCCTGGCTGGGAGCGCTACGCAGAGACCATACCCCTCAGCCAGGGCCCGGCTCCAGCTAACAAAGGCGGCTGTTTTGGCTCTCGAAAGGGCAAAGGTCAGTGTCAGACAACCATCGCATCTCGGCGTTGCACTGCGTCGGAGAGATTAGCCGTTAAAAGGCAGGCAGTTGCTGGTGGGTTTGAGCTTGTTGCTGGAGGAAGCACCTGTCGCTGTTTTTCACAGTCTACCACTGTTTCCCCCTTTTCCTCTTCTCCCTCCTTTCTTCCCACCCTCCTTCACTTCGCCCTTTCTCTCTGCCGTGTTTAGATGAGTGGTTTTCCAAAGGTAAGATTCTGTGTTGTCATGAATGTCATGAAATACTGACACCCTCTCATCACTTATTTTACTAACCCGCAATAAACCTTCCCCAGAGACACGTCTAATAATGTTGACTCCACATGCGTTACGCGGGCATGATCACTTGATGTCACACAAATGGCGTTGCATGCCGACGGTACTTGTTCCACTGGTTGCATGTTCGCATTTCAAACAACAATGTGCCAAAGTAGAAGACTGAGGATATCTACACGCTCATCTCACCTGACCTCAATTAGTCTTTGTTTTTTCTGCTCAGTCTCTGTTCTTATCTCCTTTTTTTTTTTTCTTTTTTTTTTGTCTGCAGGAAAGAAGGACGGAGATGATGGAAGTGGAGATCAGGTTGATATCCCAAAGAGGACAACACCTGCCAAAGGTATGTGTGTCTTTTAATTTATCAGTATGTAGAAAAACAAAACAAAAATCCCCTAATGTCCTAATTAGTTGTCTCAGTGCTGCCATCAGTTTTGTTGTTGTTGTTTTTTTTTGTTTTTTTTTTGCAAATGATGAAATCAAGTCCAAAACGGGCCGACTTTTTTCGGTGGATGTTTGCACAAGTTTTGCATCCGTCTCAGAAAATCTCTTCTGTTTGAAAGATGAGACTGTTGGTTTGTCTTCTTCAGTCCCATTATTTAGATTAAGATGTTTCAGGTCAAGTCTGAGAATTCCCGCAATGCCACGCTCAGCTGGTAGCGAGTTGGTTGGTGGAGTGAAGGTTTTATCTGTGTCCAGCGAAAGTGTTGATGTTGGTCAAACTCGGTGAATTTAAGCTTTTATTCTTCTGTTTCTGTGGATTTCAGGTTATGAGCTGTTGTTCCAACCAGAGGTGGTCCGTATTTACACATCGCTGCTCAGCGAGAGCAAGAACCCCTCCGTGCTCGAGGCTGCTGCCGGTGCCATCCAGAATCTGTGTGCTGGCCGATGGACTGTAAATACCATTTCTTATAAACAATGTTTCCAGGAGAAATGGAATCTTTTAAAGTGCATGAACCTGCTGTGATGAGGTCTGTGGTTCTTTTTCTTGAATTTAAACCAATGTTCATCACGTCCTCTCTTTGCTTCAGTATGGTCGCTATATCAGGGCCACTGTGCGTCTCGAGAAGGGTCTCCCCATGATGGCAGAACTGCTGGCTCATGGCAATGACCGCGTGGTTCGAGCGATGTCTGGAGCCCTGAGGAACCTCGCTATCGACAACCGTAACTGTGAACTGCTAGGTGAGATTGTCGGTTTCATAACATGCCCGGATATCATTTAAAAACATGCCTCAAATGTCTCATTTTGCTGGATATCATAATCGATGCACTTGGACAAGTTTGTGTGTTTTTTTTTGTTTTTTTTTTAAACAAAATTTTACAGTTTAAAATCATCACATCTTGACATGCGCAAAACTGCTTAATATCGCATGTATGTGATCGCCTTAATTTTTCCCACCCACATTCTGCGACGACCCACATCTCCCCTGACTCTGATTGGCTAGTACTTGTTTTTTTTTTTGTGAGGTTAGTGAAATGGTTTGAGTAGGAATAGTAGGTTCAGAGCCAATCAGAGGCAGAGTAGAGGTGGGCCACTGCAGAATGCGGGTGGGGAAAAACTGTCTATCGTGTGTTCAGCGCATTATTTGCCATCATTGTGCTGCTTTCAACAGCAGTAACAAGAGTATCCAATAATGTTCACTTTTCTGTCCTACTTATGCTGAGTTATGCGTTTTATATGAAGCATTCTCACTCTTTGTGTTTTTAGACTGGTTTTAATTTGCATCTTGGGCTTCGTGGAAACGCGGCTATTGTTTCTCTTGTAGGTTTGCATGCAGTGCCTCACCTCGTGGCCAACCTGCCCGAAAGCCAGAGTCAGTCTGGCCGCGCTCTATCAGAGGAGACGGTGGTGTCGGTACTAAGCACGCTGGCTGAGGTGCTCGGCACCAGTATGGAGGCAGCAAAGACCCTCCGAGCCTCGGGCATAGAGAGGGTGGTGCTCATTACCAAGGACGGGTACGTGTGTTCTCAATAGAAGTAAAAAAAAAAAAAAAATAGTGCTTTCAGTGTGTTTTCTGTTGACCAGGTGCTGTTGCGTATACAACAGTGTGTTTTATGATGGTAGGGCAGATAAAATGGATATATTTAAAGAAGATATCTCTGTATTGTACTGATAAAGAGCCACCCTTGAAAATAAATATGCCAATGCAGTATTTAAAAGCTAAATGATGATTTTGATCTATATATTCAACAGAAGCTGGACTACCGGTGAAGTGTCTGACTTTTAGTGAATTTAAGAAATGAACACGTGATTAATGTGAACGAATGTCTTGTGTGTCCTGCAGGAAGCGCTCCGATCGTGAGGTGCGGGGGGCGGGCCAGGTGCTGCAGCTCATCTGGGCTCACAAGGAGCTGCGACGGCCTCTCGAGAAAGATGGCTGGAAGAAGACGGACTTCATGGTCAACCTTAACCCCAACACCAGTACCAGCAACGGCCCGAGCCCCCGAGCTAACGGCACCTACGAAGACAGCACCACACCCTTACTGGGCAGAGGTCGGTGGGACGGAAACGATTTATGCTCAAAAGCATTTTGAAAGTGTTTCCATCGTATGGCAAGTTTTTATTTAGCTTAACTTGTGACTGTTTTTGCGTTATCGTAGGGGAGAAGAGAGATATGATTCCACTGAATGACCTTGGCCCTGGTTAGTAATTCACCTTTGCTGCTTTTTAAAAAAACATTTTTATTAAAACAAAATTGTGTAGAAATGATGTTTTTCAGGAGTAAAACTGTGGTCATATTTTTCATCCACTCAGAAGCCTACTCTACACTGGACCAGAGGGAGAGGAGACACACTCTGGATGAGACCACAGACACTTTACCGGTACTTTTAAATCGTTGGCACGCACCTTCACAGTTTGGATTGCTGACTTCATAACTACACTAATCCCTAACCACCTGCACAACTGTAACTATTTCCTGACCGTAACCTTTTAAAACCTCACAATTACTGACACCTTTTCTTTTTTCACACTCACTTCCTGTCCATGTTCTTTCTCTTTCTCTGGTTGTCTCTCAGCGAGGGGTTTATGGGGGCAGAAAGGGCTCCCTGCCTCTGTTGGACTCCTACGATGGTTAGCCCTTCCCCCCCCTCCCCTCTACCCCCCCTCTCTGCATGTAACAGCATGGTATGTCCAACTGACCTCTAATCCTGCATGGACTCTCTCAGCTCTTTTCCTTTTGTCTCTTATAACTTTAAGCCCCCAGTGAAACCTGGTCTGTGTCTATGATGGTGCACTGAAACACAGGCAGAGGTCTATTGTACTGGTGCTCAACTATATGACTCCCTGATGTGCTGTGTACATGCTGGTATAGTATGCTGCAAGGTGCTCCTTGTCCATTGTGGTCCATGCAGTCTGTCAGTGTAGATTTGAACCCAGGCTGATAACTAAAGACTTAAACCCCAGAATAATAACTGCAGTTTGTGCAATAGTGTTGTCACAATACCAGAACTTTTGACTGTTATCAAAGCTAATTTTAATATGAATTAATAATGCAGTATCATTTGGCGTTGTCTTAGAGTATCAGTAACTGACGGAGAGGACTTACACTCCCTTTTAAGAAGGTAGTTTAGTGTTTCAACACTGTCGTTTTGTTGCTTGATGCCAGTGCGGCATGATTTATGCCCGAAAGCACGTCCTAGTGGTTATGCAGGGTACTACAACAACACAAGCACCAGAATATAAGATTTAATTTATTTGATTGTTTGAAGTGTGCCATGGAACAGGCAACCTATTACTAATTGTTTCATGTCAAGAAAAGAATGGGGATTAAACAAGGAAAAATTAAACGCATAACAACAAAGACTGAGAGAAGAAGGGGAAGTAATGAAAAGAAAAAGAAAGGCATACGAGTTCCTCTGAAAAAATAATTGATAACATTACAGTCCTGTAATTGTACTTCTGCTTCACTTTAATGAACACATGACCAGAGCTGGTGGGATTGGTTTCAGTATATGGAAAAAATGCTCAGGACACAGTTCAGGCCAACACATGACAAACCACACACTGATAACATGAGGAGCACTTCCTGTGCTTACATTTATTTAGGGTATTGCAGTTATGCATTTTGAAAGTGCAGTCAAAAATAATAAAAAAAAGTAATGGTTTGAATACTAAAATAAATAATGGAGCAACAGGCCAAAGTGGGTAGGGAGCATTGTTGGGAAGTGGTCAGTGGTCATATGAACTTTCCTCTAATTATAGATTTTATGCAAAAGAAAAGTCTGACCTCAAAACAACTTCAGATAACTGAATCTTTTTCAGTGTGTCATTAAATGTAAATAATTTCCCGACGGCCAGAAACAGTAATTTAATTAACATACACAAGCACAGTAATATACACACAGTAGGATGTACAAACAAGGTTTTTCTGCATTAAAATCGTATCTGTACTTCAGCCTGAGAAGGATGCCACAGTATTATTGAAGGGGTCGATCATTGTGACAGCACTAGTGTGCAGCCTGCCATACTGATGCCGCATAATAAGTCTGTGTGTTGCCTTTGTGTTATTTATGCTTTCATTTTTATTTCTGCGCTTGCGTTCTGATTCTGTTTTAATCGATGTGTTTTCGCTCTGTTCCTCCAGAAAAACTGATAGTGTGCATCACCCAGACTGGGCCTTCCCTGCCCTACCACTGCTACTGAGGAGAGAAGATCCCGACTCTCTCCCCTCCTCTCTCTCTGTCTCGCTCTCTCTCTCTCTCTCTCTCTCTCTCTCCTATCACCACACAGATGGTATCAAAAGATGAGGGTTGGCATCCAAAGAAAGCGGCTGTGTTGCGAGCAATAGAGCAACGCGCATGTACAGAACACGTACTACTTTTTACCAATTCATTCAACTGTAGCAGCAGAAATATATTCCGTTTATAAATTATGATTCTTCTGTAAAGGCAATCACCTTTGTTGACAATCATTTAATTCTGGTGTTGTCATCCTGCTTGTTTTTACTTCATCTCGCTCTGGTCAACATTCTTTGGTCAATTTTGTCATGGTCGACATGTTGCTGCCAACACCTGCATCCTAATGATGAATTTGTATTTAGACATCCATGTAGGGTATATACTGTATATAAAAAGAAAACTGGGATGACTGCATTAGTTTTGGCTCATTAATTTAAATTATCCCTTCACTGGGATTGTTGGGAGGTCGGGACACGCTGACAGTCCACCCTGTAGATTGAGAATGTTGTTTATATAGGAGTTATTTTCCTGTCTAGAGTTATTTTCTCTCTGTTTGGGATGAGCACAGGCATAGACCAGAAAGGGCAGGAGTGTGTACATTTGTTATACAGTAAACCTATGGCCGTGCGCGTGTGTGTGTGTGTGTGGGCGGAAAATGAATATGGACCTTTTTGGGTGGGTTTTTTGTGCGTGTGTGCACGGACCAGACCCATAAAACACCACATGTTAATTTTTCCATCAGTCATGCTGCCTGTTTTTTTTTTTTTAACTGTGTGCCCCTCTTCCTATGATAAAAGTTTTTTTTTTTTTTTTTTTATGTACCTACTGCCTCTTTTTTTGTGTTTTGATACTTTAATAATTTTTACTCCCCAAGTGAAAAAAAAAAGATCATTTCAGCTACTTTGTTTGAGCTTTTCTGTCTGGATTTAGCCGAGCGTACCACTACAACACATACAATCTGGTACTGAAATGTGAAGCTGTGAACAAACACTACTTAAACCACTAAAATATGTTGACCTACATCTTCAGAAACAAGAAACATTCCTGTCTCTCCTGTAAAAGATTTATGCTATAGAAACAACCTGCTCAGCAGGTTAGTTTTTGACAAACAAGAGACTATTTGGAAGAATTATCTGCTATTGAAGTCTTGAGTTTTATTTTAAATTTTTTTTAAACCTGCACATTTCATTTCAGTTTATACCGTTGTACATGAAAACAGTTTGGGAGACTTTTTCACTCGGAGGAGACTCAAGTTTTAACAAACAGATCGGGGAGAGACGCTGATGTTTTAATTTAAATTAGGAGGTGGACAAAAAGCACATGTTAGTGATGATCCATTTGTTTTTACCTTCTTTTTTTTTTTTTTTTCTGTTCTACTTTCTTCCCTTCGTGTCCGATTTGTTTGTATTATTTTTTGGGGTTTGTATGTGTGGAAGTGGCGGGTGAGAGCATTATGCAATTTGTTCTACTTTTTATTCCCACTTCTACAACCAAGTTGTTTTTAAAGGCAAAAGAGACCAATCATGTTTTTTTTTTGTTTTTTTTTTACTCTTCACACACATAGTATATTTGTACTGTTGCCTATCCATGTAAAGTTATGATGTACCATTCATACCTGCCTTGGCTCTGAGAAGTTGCTTTTTTCAGTGAAGTATGTAACTGGTAATACTGTTGTTTTTATAAATAAAGATCTTTTCTTAGACCAGACTTGGTACCGTGTGATTGATGTGGCTGTTGGATGAGGTGAGGAAGGACTTGTGTATCGTGTAGATAAACTTGTCTAATTAAAGGGGCAGTCTGTCTGTAATTTCATCCCCTCTTCTCCTTTTTAATGCAAATGCCAAACTTTCTAAAGTTGACGCCATGTTTGATATCCACTTTCTAATATCGGTGTGCTCTATGAAGGTAATTATCAAAGGCTTGCTGTCTGCGAGTGTCACCAGACCTTTTTAAACTCAATACCAACACATTCATGTTTTAAGACCCCAAACTGTCCTCTGTCGAATGCTCATGCCGACAGAAAGCCGATTTAACTCTCAAACATAATGTTAAATACACTTAACATCGTTCATATTCCCAGCTTTGATGTTGTCTTCGGTTGCACACTGACCTGCACGTTGAACTTCTTACGGTGTCGTGTGTTTGTTTGTCAGGCTCCTGACATGCCACAGAAATACGTGGGGGTTGTTTGAGGACATGAAAGTTGCATTTCCAGCATGCAGCACATCTGGCATTCATCCCAGACGGACTGAGAAGCAGCTGCTGGATCACGAGTGCGTTGAGTACATGTCGAGGTGTGAAAGTTTGAAATTAGTCAGGCTATGTTGTGTATGCGTCGGCCAAAACGTCCCCTTTTAATTTAATGAATAAGATTCAGGGCTGCATAGCTACTGAGATCATGTCTAGCTACATGATGGAGTTTAGTTAAACAAAGTTAAAGACTTTCACATTTGTAGATAGATCAACCTAAATTTTACCTGCAGCTATTATCAGTTGATCGGTTACTTATCTTTGATTAGTTAAGTCTACAAAATATGACATTGTGGGGAAGAAATTGATTTTGTTCAGCAGTGAAGGAAAGAAGTTATTTTCCATTATTTTTTACTTTCTCTGCACTTTTATTTTTGCTGCCGTTTCCTCTGAAGATTTTACTCTCAAAGTGGAACATAATGAGTATTGTTTTCAAGGAAAGTTAATGAACAAGATGAAAAAGAGAAAACCCAAAGACATTAATGAACAGCAAGAAGAGAGATGTGCATGAACACTGTTGCCCTTTAAATGTCTTGCGTTGAGCAATATAAACACTGTTTCACGCCGTTTTACTTTTCAGAAATGTTGAAAGATGATTAGTAAACAAATCCAAAAATCTGACCAAGCATTCAATAGTAACTTTCATTACCTAACCACTTTAAATGCTAAATACAATAGACACATTTGTGTTGGTGCTCGGGTGAATAACAAGGATAGTTAGCACCTTAGTAAAAGATTTAACATTTTCGTTTCGATGCTGAGGGAACCTAAAACAAAGAGGGAGTCGGCTATTACAAACGCCTGTTTGGGATTAGGCCATTTGATTTGTCCAACTCAGACAGCTGACATTTTAAAACTGTGTATTTTGTCTGTGATCACTTATCACATTAGCAAGCACTTTCTTCATGGCTAATAGAGAAAAAGACCAATTACAGTGCCATATAACTCCTGAATTGTACATGATAGACATCTGAGTGTTGTTTTAAGTCTTGGGAAAAAAAATGTGAATCTGTACTTTCAACAATCGACACTGTAAAGTTTCACTGCCATAATAATAATTCCTTTGTGCTGGGAAATGTAACTTAAAGAAACCATCATTGGAACAATTGGCTTAAAAAATAAAAACGTGAAACATGTAAGTATCTAAAACCTCACCACAGCTCTGATTAGATGTGAAGTGTGAAGTTTACGTAAACGTCCTGTAGCTGCACCTGCCACAGAACTTCTCGGTTAGAGTTGTAATATTAGAGCTCTGATATACTGCAAAGAAACATAACTACATAACACAAGCAGATATCTAATCACAGCTGTATATATGCTAATCAAATGGTGTGTAATGTTTATAACCTGTGGAGCTGGTACACACACACACACACACACACACACACTCACACTCATTAAACCCGAGACCACTAAATGCAGCAGATTCTCGACCCCTCCTTCCATTTGGTGTCATATCTATTTAAGTCTCCCCTGCCGTTCTTCATTTCCTCTCCATCTCTCCGTAAAGCTCAAACAGAAGCAGCGTCACTTAACTTCAACATTATGTGAGCGAAAAGGGCAGTAAGGATCAAGAGGAATACAGCACAGGAAAAGGAGGGGAGTGACTGTTGTGTGGAGTTCAGCACTGGGTTCATCACAGCGAGCCAGAGTCATTAGGGAAACCTCCGTACACGGTAAGGTAGGGGAACCACACCACTGGGAGATTATGTGTGGCTTTCTGCGTCCTTCCTTATGACCCCTCGAAGAAAACGAGTACAAACAGATCATTTTTGGAGCAAAGGAACGTCTTTGTCTTGACTTATAACTCATGGATTCACTCGGCGTGCCAAGTTTGTTCTCTTCGAACTCGGATGACGAGTCACCTAATCGCACCCCGGTGCCAGATTCCTCCCGAAACACCTCCCACACTGGCAAGCAAAATGGACTCAGCGGCCTGGGCTACGGGGTCGGGGTGGTCTGGCACCACCTGAGGCCCTTTATTCCATTCTTCCTCATCAGCTTCATGGTGGTGGTCCTCATCTACCTGATGCAGGCCATCATCTACGGGGGGCCCTTCAAAGACCCGCTCTTCTTTGTTAAGTTTAATGAGCGCTGGCCCCGTCCGACTCCACGCCAAGAGGACTCTCCGTCCCCTGCCAAGGTTTTCAGCCCGGTCCCCTCGTCGCCATTTGATCCAGTCCTTGCTTTCCTGGACAGAAACAATGAGACAATGTGAACCGGATAAAATGCTTCTTTTCTCTGTGAACATAAACAACAAGAGCGCCCCAAGGATTACACCTGGTCCATTAACAGAGGATATACTGACATTTGACCGGGGGACATTTATTCTTCCATATTTAAGTTGTAAAATAACATGCAAGGTTGGGTGAAAATTGATTTTCTTCCAGCATGTGCAGCAGGTGCTTCTCAAATCAGTGTGCTCCAGTGTTTTAATATCTCATAAAACACAAGATGGCTGATGGTGATAAAACATTTTCAGCAGCACTGCAATTTATAAATATAGTCTCTGTAGTAACTTGTGTGACTTTGTGCGATGTTGTCAGTCATCTACACTGAAGCTGCTTACACAGCAAAGTTGGTCAAAAATGTTTAAATCCGTATTAGTTTGATGAATGATTTTATAAATAGAAAATGTGGTTGGTTCATATTTACTGTCAATGTCGGGCCAACATGTTTGTCTGAGACAGCTGATGTTAACGCTGGAGCAAAAGCTCGAGGTAAATTCCTGCTTCGTGTGATACTATCCCACCTCCATCGTGGCTCAACAAGCAAACATTGACCATTGGAATTCTGTACTCTAAAGAATGTAACTTTGGAGGCTTGATTTGTCTAATTCAGACTGCTGAGGCCTCATTTTGTCCCCCCCATCACTTCAGCTGAAACATGTTTAGTCAGGGATCACTTTGCAGCTTCGATGGACTAAACAACCCTTTCATGTACATTAGGGACACGTGAGCGCTGTGTCACCCTGACCTTTAACCTTCCCTGCAGTCAACACTGAAAAGAACAGACAACAGTGGCAGACTCAGTTTTCTCCGACCTACTAAGTTACCATTAAGATGCAATAATGTACCATAACATATGCAGAAATCATTAATTATCGCTCACAATAAACAGGCACATGACACGTACTGAAACTGGATGATATGCTTAAGAGTACGGTTTGCTTTGTTCGCTTCACCTCTGTTTTTCGCCATCTTAACACTAACACAGCGACATCTGATATCCATACTGTGTTCATTATTATCACTCTAATCATAAATTTCTGGACAAATGCTCAAACAGGGAGGCTGGGATTGACAAGCAGACTGGAAGCTGCGTAAAAACAGGACAGCCTACAGGTGGGTAAAAATACTATCTCGTTTGTTTATTCGTATTACTCAATGACATAGTTTCCAATGTCACTCATTAAAAGTGTACAGCCCAAATTAGACTGTGACTGTGTTTGAGTGATAACTATTAACACAGGATTATCTTTTATTGTGTCCCTGCATCTCTGTCTCTGCAGACATGGTACTTGTGCTATTTATAGCACCAAAACATGCTTCACCATTATTTACGAATGAAATGAAAGGAGAGACTGAAATGTGATGAGCTGACAAAATATTACCAACTTAAGTCAGAGAACACTGCTGTTATGTGACAGCAGAGAACTAAATTAGACTGACATTTTGGGGGGGAAATACTGTATTTAATCCTCCTTTAAAGAAGGTTTGAATTGCTGGGAAGTGCTGAACCAAAATAATTGTGAATTTGTGGTCAGTTGTGCTGATTTTAACAGCTTGAGGACTTTTTAAAAAAAAATATTTTGTCTTCCTCATTTATATCAATGAAGGTGGATTACATATTCAACACTCTTAAGTGTATTGCAATACAATTCAGCAGTATCTCAAATATATATTGATGCATCAGTCACTTCATCAGACACTTTAACCCTGAGTTAGTAACCTGTCTCCATATGCCAGGTCCTGTTTCTAATATTATGTTTTATATTATAGCTCCGTATCTTTTATATTGGCTATTTACTGTTCTTATCTATGTACAACAACCAAATTTAGCCACTGGAAACCAATAAAGGTTTGGGTTTATCTTATCGTAGACTCCTGGATTACTTTAAACTAGGTGTGTCTAATTAACTGCCAACTAAATGAAATGTAGATTTTTGCAAATACGTTTTGGCCTCTTCACACGACTCTGAGGCCACCAGCCAGGTCGGTACATGTAAACACAGTCGCCCCCTAGTGGCGCAGCGACGGACAACACTACCGTCCCGGGGCTGCGGACCATGCTGACCTGTGGTTGACCTCACTGAACCGGACAGAAAAACGAAAAAAAAAAAAAAAAAGAGCAAAACAAAATACCGTCCGTTAAATTTACTTTGAAAATTAGACATGTCAGGACGAGCCATTGTATTTTTTTTGACGAAGGAGCGGATATAAAGAGTATTTTGGGAAACGCAGCAGGTGAGTGAAGCGACTGTCCTGTCACGTGTCCGCCTTTGACCGTAACGTTAATTAGCCAGACAGGAGAGTGTGGTTCAAAAACAGCCTCGGTACGCTGGAAAGTGCTGTTAAACTACATCATGTGTTGCTCGTGATATGTTAATCAATAGGTGGTCTGTCATGACTTGCTTACGTTTCTCTGGGCGGTCTGGGTGAAGCTAGTTGTTAGCAGAGATGCTAACCAACAGGTGGGCTTCAATTACTTTGAGATGAGCTGGGCATGCGCAGATTGGATCACCTGCGCTCGCAGCACAGTCATGCCTGTTTTTTGTTTTTTTTTAAAGTGTCGGTGCTGTTTATATGAACTGGATTCTCAGAAAAAAATTAATGAGTATAACCGACAAGTTTTATTCAGAATAATAATAATAATAATAATATTAACAATGCAAGCCTGTTTTGCACACATTACCATTATAAATGAATGCACGAGATGACCATGAGCCTGTAAAGCACTGAGCAAGCATGCATTATTCATGCGCATACTGTTAAACTTGTTTACATATGTAATGACTGCAAGTGCCGGCCTCTACCACAAAAATCTGTTTGATTGTGTGTGTGAAACGTGAAAGATTATCTCTTTATTTTAAGTGTAAAACCACCTGCAAAATGGTCCCAGAATGCTTTACAGTCACAAGATAACACATTAGTAAGGAAACAAATAATTAAAAACACATTAAAAGATTATTGGTAAAAAAAAGAGAAAAAAAAGCTGCTCAGACCTTAAGCATTATGATTATATAGGGATGGTAAGATTAATCAAATAAAAATGCCTGATTAGCCCAATGTTAAAAGTAGAGAAGGTTTTCCTTCCATTCTACTTTTAATAATCTTTGAAACCCCAAGTAAACCTGCAGTCTGATGTGCTCTTTCCAGATAGTAAGGTACTATGAGGCCCTTTAATATAAGATAGCGCCTAATCATTCAAGGCTTCACAACTCATCTCAGCCACATTAAAGTCCAACTTTTTTTTTTATGTCCCTCATATCCCTTACATTTCTGACCAGCCACACATCTCTTTCTCCCTTAGTTCACCCGCACTCTCCTCCTCTGTGCTCCTATTCTGAAGTGGATGGAGAAATGTGGCGCTATCAAAGACCAGGATTCGAAGCCCTCCTCCTCGCTGAGCTGCAGAAACAGCAGCAGTGCGGCCAGTTCTGTGACACGCTACTCAGGGCAGAGGGTATAACACACACACACACACACGCACACACACACACGCACGCACACACACACACACACACACACACACACACACACACACACACACACACACACACACACACAAAAGCAAAATTACACACATTAAATGCTATCCTTTAAAGTTTGTTATTTTGCCATGTGTGTTCTGTTAATTAGCGCTTATTGTGGGACGTATGCATATAGATAATATTCTAGCTTCATGTAGTTGTGGAAGCCTGTGTCATTATTGACATGTTCCCTGTCCTGCAGGTATATCAGTGCCAGCACACAGTTGTATTTTGTCAGCTATCAGCCCCCAGATCTCCTCCGCTCTGTCCTCTGCACCGGCGCCCCGAGCAGGGCACAGCCACGTCTTGGAGCTTCAGGCTCTGGGTCGCTGCAACCTTCTCCACATGGTCCGACTTCTGTACTCCGGAGAGATGTCAGGGGAGGGGGAGAGGGAGAAACAAGAGGCTATTTCTGCTGCGGCCAACATGGGCATCCACGGGCTGGTGGAGGTTACGGAAAGGGACCGTAAAAGCAGAAGCGGGGAAGGAGTCATCCAGTCCACAGAGGCAGGAGTGCAAACGGAGCCTCTGTGGACTGAGAAGAATGAGAGGACACAGCACAGGTGGAGGAGAGAGGTGAGGGATGGGTGCACTTTTCTGTGGAAAGAGACACTGTCAGATGGCGGAAAAGACATGTGGACTCAGACAGAAGAGCTGCAGATAAACACAGCTCCCTCTATTTACCCAGACTCCTCCTTTGAGACCATTGATATGAGTGCTCTCCAGGGTTTAGAACAGATTGATTCCCATCTTGTTCCCCCTCAAATAGTCCCCGTGTCCCTCGTCTACCCACCAAATGAAAACCAAACACTCCAACCTTTCTCTGCTCTTTCAGCCTCTGTGCAAGAATCCACAGCAGCCGGAAGCACATCTGTGACTGTTGTGGCACCGCCGTACACATCAGTCCCCCCATCCCTCGCTCATCTTTCCAGCCAACCAACCCCATGTGCCGTTGACCCTCAGAGCTGCTGGATTGGTCCTCAAAGAGACAATAAAGGCGTCGCAGCAGATGAAGAGTGCGAGCAGGAGCGGTTCGAGCAATTTAAAGACAACATCCCCGGATTCATCCTCCACTTTGTGAACCGAGACAAAGAAGAGGGCTCCCGCAGGGGGAGAGCAGGAGGGAGGCGAGGAGCAGGGGTGGGAGGTGCCAGGAGAGCCGGCACAGGTGAGATGAAAGCCAGGAAACCACGAGCAAGACCAGGAGGGAGAGGACAGGGGGTGGGGGTGGGCAGGCTGCAGAAGCTGTTCCTGCACAGGTGGGGCATGAGAGCACCCAGGACGGGTCAGGGTGGAGGAGCTGTCGGCAGGAAGCTGTGCCTGAAGACCAGAGAGCTTCTGAAACCAGCCAGCAGTGGTCCGAGAAGAGTGCGCAGCAAAGTGTGGGAGATCAGCCAAAGTGGAGCTGTGCTGCTGCGCAGTGGGGGAGGAAGACGTAGCACCCAGCGTGGACAGAAAAACACTCCGCAGCATGTGAACCAGGTGAGCGTGCTGCAGTGTGCCATTAGTTGCAGTAACAGTTCAAAAGAGCTCCAGCTCATCCAACTGCAGCAGTTAAATCCTGCTTTAAGTTTAATGCATTTTACTAATTTTCAAAAGGTAGAACTAGGCTCATGATTAAGCATTTGTTCCAAAAAATAACCTCCTGTTTTCATTCTTTTAGGAGTCATTGTAATGTATAATAAATATAATAATAATAATTGTGAAATACCCTATATTGGGATATTTTCTGAGATGTTTATCACACCGAGAAAACATCTTGGAATAATGGACGTTTTGCCAGTAACAGCCCTTCCAGTGCACGTAGCTATTGTTAATTTTGCTTGCCAAATGGGCCTTAGTGTCTGACAAATCATCAGATATGGCTCTTTTATATTATTTGTTACACAAAAAAAAATGCAGTATGATGTACATTATAATGCTATAGAGCTGCAAGTAACAATTATTTTCATAATCAATTTGTTATTTATAGAGGAACTTAATGATCGGGTTGTGTTAGACAAGATAAATGGGTATTTATGGCTTCACCTTGTAGTAAAATGACAGTGATTTATTAAATGGCTGCTTTGGCATGAAGTTGGTTCCTCTGCAACCGATCCATTATTTATAAAAGGTCGAGCTCTCTGATTGTTCAATTAAGTTGTACGAGCAAAGTTTGGACCAATCATTAAAGAGGATAATAACAGCTCTGTGATTTGTGAATTTACTCAGATTATTAACTCAGTGAAGAGTCATTGCTTTAAATACATGAAAAAACATTGATACACTTTTCTATTTCCTTGTACCTGCTGCACTCTGTGTTGTTTAGTATTTAATACACTTCTCTCCTTTGTTATAGGACAGTCTCCCTGTCACCTTGGGTCAAAGTTCGAGGGCCAAATCAACAACATCAGTTTCCTTTCCTTTCCCACCCATCCACTCCTGCAATACGTTATGTGCCTCCAGTCCCTCCCTGCAGCCTTCTCCTTCTCCCAGCCTGCCGTCACCTGCTGCCTCCTACGTGTCTCCAGCATCGTCCCTCCTCCACACCACCTCCCTCCCTCCTCCGGCCCCTCCACCTCACGAGGAACAGCCCGAGCACATCGACCGTCTTCTGGAGGAAGTCATGAAGGGGCTCGACATTTTACCAAAAGACGCCAGCGCTTCACATTCTCAGCATCCTCTTCCAACAAGTACCAGCAGCTGTACCTTGGCCTCCTCCGGCAACACTTCAGCCCAAAACAAACATCAGTGTCTCGCAACTGGCCTCCACAGGTCCACGGTGGCTGTCGCTGTCGTAAGAGGAGCGGATTGTAGTCGTTCCGCCAATGGTGAGGTGCCTCTTTTGCAGCAGCAGTGTGAGGGAGAGCTGAACGAGATGCTGGAGCAGTTCCTTCAGTCGTTTGAGCAGCATGTCGAAAGCTGTAGTGCCACGGAAGAGAACGACACGGGTGGCGAGAGCTCCACAGAGGCAAGTCAGCCTTACACTGTCCTGAGAAAACACAAAAAAAATAAGAATCAGACCGCAACCTCTGACGCCCCTCACCTACAAAATATACATGAGCGGCAGAGTGATGAAACGAAGCAGAGCCGCTCCCAAACAAGCAAGGCTTCTGCTCGCCGTCCCGTTTCCCCTGAACATACTGAGGGAACCCCGGGGGACGTCAGAGCAGCAGCCAGAACACAATACAGGAAGAGACCAAGACAATATCTGTTCTCATTAGAGAAAAAGAGGAGGAGAAAAGTAGTGTCATCAGCGAAGACCAAAATCATTCATGATCTTCAAGACAAGCAGCTACGGCAGGTGCCTGTGGTGAAACTGGAGAGAAGTCTGCTGCCAGCCATAGTGACACTGCAGGGACACCGCTTACAGAGTCTGCAAGACAAGGTGACGCCCTTTTCTAACTTCTCTCCACTTTTTGATGTTTGTCTGCTGTCACCAGTCCAGCAAAACACAAACAAGTTAGCATTTCCCAGCATGCCCTCTTCCTTTGTAACCGGTGGGGAAAAAAAGCAATCAAATTCAAGAAATATATTAGTTAGAAATACTATAAAGTTTTAATAGAACATTTCAATAAAGGCAGATAAAGCTAGCCCACTTGAAAAAAAAGCTATGGCTCAAAACTATAAGTGCATAAGGTAGGAAAGTGGCATATTTCCCTATCAGAATACATTGGGATTGAAGGCGAGAAGTCAAGTGGACATTTTGTGGATTTAAATGAGCAACAACCAAAAGACCTTACCCCGAAGTCATACATGGGCTCCTAACAGCTGACGGCTTGGCATCACTGTCAGTGGTGAAGCCACCACACGCATGTGGTTGAGGGAAACTTGATATTAGAAATAATGTTTAATTGGGTGGTCTTGTGCTCACGAGCAAATGTAATTCTGCCGGCGCCACTGACTAAACAAATATTAATATGATGGTGAAACTGGACAGTGACTGTCTCAGAATGTAAACAAAAAAATTAAATAATTTAATGGTTCTTATGCGTGTGTTTATTTTTCAGGGTGTTGCAAGAACAAACACAGATTCATCATCAGTAAAATACTGCTGCGACGGCCTGTCTGGAGAGAATAAGCCACTGTTGTGGAGCCTACCCAAGTCCTACCCAATTACAAGCAGACTCAGAGACACACATATGATGGTAAGCATTGACCTTTTTTAGGAGATCAGTGACCTTGTGTGTCTTCTGATTTAATGACAGAGGCACCAAACTAGCGGGGAGGCTCTATGAATGAGATGTCGACTGATTGATTGGTCCAATTGGTTTAGACTGATTGCCATGATGTTTTTTCCTAATAAACAAATGTTTTAAAGTGTACAATATCGATTGGCACGAAACTATGCAACGGTATTTATGGTTTCCAGACCATAAATACTAATTCTTTTTGAAATCTTTTACTTTTTCATGTAGCGTCATCATCTTGTCCCAACTTTGCTTTGTTCCATTCACTCAGTTGTATTTTGTGTTTGGTGCTAAATAGCATGCTAACTTAATGATATGAATGTGAGCAGCATTAGTCATTGTAAACACGTTAGCATACAGCTCGGGGCATCACTGATATAAGTTCAGCTTTGCAGAGTCACCTGCGTGGCTGTAGAGTCATCTTTTTTTGTATTTGTTTAATTTAATGAGGTTAAATTGTTTTAAAAAACAATATCACCTTTCTTTAGGAGCCCCGTCAACACAAGCAGTCACCCTCAGCAGACCAATCAGGCTGTGGGGGAGGCAGGCCCAGGAAAAATGAAGAACTTCTCAGTTTATCTAACAGCGAGAGTACAACGCCACCGAGTCAGCCGCAGCCTGTGGATCCCAGCGGCACGGATGAACAGCAAGAAAAGAATCGAGCCAGACACGAAGAAGCGACTGTCCAGCTGCAGGAAGAGGCAGAGGGACCTACAAGGACGAGAAAAAAGAGGAGCGCAAAATCAAACGACAACACAAGTGGCGATGCCACTGTGACCAAGAGGGTTTGCGTTGAACAAGTGACGCTGCCAACGTGTGCACCGTGCACACCAAGCGCTGAATCTGCAGATTTGGTCTCCAAACCAGCAACCAGAAAGCCAGAGGAGGTCATCGACGTAGAGACCGTTTCGCTGACCAGTTTACAAGAAGAAGAACGAAAAGAAACACCGGTGGGAAGTGAAATCAATCTCGGAGAAACTGAGGAGAGTTTGATGGACGAAGAGACGGAGAACAGCGCTGATGAGATAATTGATGTGGAAGGAGACGACGAAGACGCCGAGCCAGAAAAAGACGACTGCCAGAAGAGAACAGCACCGACTCCCATAAAGCCTTCTGCTTCACCTCCACATCCTGCTGAGAAGTCCAGCCTGGAGTCGGCAGGAAGCTGGGGAGTGGGCAGAGACGAGGATGTTGACGTGATCGGAGGCTCCAGTCCCGGCCTTGATCCGATGATCATCAGCTGGACAGAGTCTTCAGAGGGCGAGGAAGAGCAAGGAGACAAGGACGTTGATGTTGTGGGAGAACAGACAGACTACTCTTCATCAGCGATCGTCACTGCTGTGAGTAAAGGTGAGCTCGTTGGCAGAAATTGCCGGACTGAGGTGGTGTTACACTAGCGTCTGTGATGTTCCTTTTTTTTTATTTTTTACCCGTGTCCTTCTGTTTGTGTCGTTTCGTTCGTCTCCCAGAACACATTTCTGAGGTTGTTTTGTTTAGCTGTGAGATGCGGGGCAAACGCGGTTTCATCTTAAATGTTTACAAGTCATGTTTTAATTGTCTTGTGTTTTTATTGTGTTTGCTTTCATGTGCAAACACACTGACAATCGCGCAAAGGATTTTTGTTTTTCTATCCCAACGATGTTCAGGAAAAAACATGTCAGCTGTTTGTTTTCAATAGGAAAAAAAGACAATGCACATCATGGTGCATAAAGACACGAGAGTGAGTTTAATCAACAGAGACAAACCAACAGGAGGCTCTAGTTTGTGTGCAGATATTTAGTTTCAGTGTACAGATTATTGTCAAGCTGTCAAAGGCGGCTGGGATAGTTCTGAGATATTTAGCCAACGATTTTATGTACAAGGTTTCTCCTGCTAATTCCTTACGACTGTTAAGCAGATGCGTTCAGCAAAGTTTGTTTTAACTGTGAAGTGCTGAAATCAACACGAACCCGAACAGTTTACAGAGCGTTTTGCTGCAGAAAGAAATCAGGAGTGTTTTATTAGTTGTGCATACAACTATGACTTTGTTAGCTGTGAATATGATTCATAATGTCAGCCTCTGTTCTGCCAAAAATGTTCCAGGAAAATATTAGTCTTCCTTGTTTTAGTGTCGGGTTTTGTTTGGCAACGTTCCTCTTGGCACTTTTGGTTCTGATTTCTACAATAAAGATCTCTCAGTTTTCCGTGTGTTGCACAAGTTCTGCACAGTAGATGAGCTGCTCGATTGTTGTGGCTCCTCTTCACATCCACGTCACTGAAAGTGAGGCTCATCATCAGTGTGCATGTTGGTTTTAAACTTTTCTCCCTCAACATGTGTTTGGAATTGAAACCAAAGACCCAAATAAACAGTGCTTTGAAAAACGGACGTACAGCAGTCTGATTGACAGCATTGATCACTTATAACCTAATATTTTTCAAATATCAACACAGATCTTGTGTCTAAACATTTTTCTTAATTGTTCTTACAGTCAACTTTACGTGTACTTATAACCCACAGTTTGATTGCCTACATAGGTCTGCACTCTTTAAAATCCCCTTCCACTCAAATTGTGTCTGGTCATTGTTGCTCCTCTTCGATGTTTTAGCTTCACCGGGCAGATCGATGTCTTTTCAATCTTGTTGCCACCATGAATGGTAAAGTCTGCACTTATGTCGCCCTTTAAACCCTGCCCTCTCTACATTAGTTCTCACTTCCCTTTATGCTGTCTGCCTAATTCAGTCCCTTATGTTAGACTTCAAAATGCAGAACAGCATCAGATAATTCATAGAAACGTATCAAACCAGTACTGCAACAACTATAAGGAACACAAATAACCATTCATCCATCCTCAGGCTGTAATGAAATCTACACACGGACTTAAAAATGATAAAAGAAGACTACATGAAGTGAAAATGAGTTTATTAGTGAACAACCTGTGGATCAACCTCCTACACACAACAACAAAACCCATCTGAGCTGCACCACAACAAAGTCCGCCGCAACTGACGAGGAGGAGTGCCGCTGGGGAGGTTTTCCCAGACATGGCGCCATCGCCGAGCTCAGGTGAGAGTACAGCGCAGGTGTGTGTTTGTGTGTGAGCGGGTAGGGACCTCTAAACCAAATAAAAAGACACTGTGCGAGTGTCAGTTGTGTTATGTCAGTGTGTGCGTGCGTGCGTGAAGTGTGTGTTTCCCTGTGCTTTAACAGTGCGATATTGTCTCTTATCACACTCTGGCAGCGGCTGTGAATCAGTGGTGGTGTTGTCGGGGCGGCTTAAGTCAAGAGGAAGGAAAGGATCGAAGAGAGAAAGAAAGAGAGGAGAGGGTTATGGGTAAGGGGAGCGGTGGTCGAGGGGAGCTGCTGTCCGCGGGCCTCAGTCTCAGTCTGTCCTCCTCTCAGTGCTGGATGCGCCTGATGGACTGGATCTGGGGAGTCTGACAGTGGGAGCCCCAGTTCTTCCAGTGCTGGTAGTCTCCACTGTGTCTCTCACACTCCATGATGTACTGCTGGCCCCTGTAGCCAGGGAACTGGTAGCACACAAAGCTGTGGGACGGACAGAGAAGGCCGCAAGCGTTAGGAGGACTATTTTAGGAGGGTTGGGATTTAGGGCTTTCAGCTGGTTTGTCTATTACATTCAACAGATGTTGATGAGGGATTACAGGGATTCACAGTGTACAGTTTAGACAATTAGAACATTTAGACACAGTTGCCAGATTTGAAATGGATAATTAAGCCTCACATACATACGCCGTCATATTTACATAGAGAAATGGATAAAAAAACTTACGCGCCACACTGCACGTGCATGGAGCCAACCTCGGGCATCATCCAGCCCATGGCCTGCAGAGAGGGGTAGTCGTCGCAGATCTCCACGCTGCGGCCCATGAAGTTCTCCTTTTCGAAAATGATCATGCGACTGCTCTGGTGGGACTGAACGAGACAAAAGAGACGTTGGATTTCAGAGCTGGTTGTTGATTGTCAGCTGGACGGTGGAGATCATGCACACTGAGAGGTGTCACTCACGGCACAGTAGATGGGGCGCAGAGACATGAGGCGCTCCACGTGGTAGGAGAGGGAACCACTGTAAGCGTCCCAGTGGGGGTACTCTCCTCTCTCCAGGATGAACTGCTGGCCCTGGAAGTCATGGTGCTCGAAGCCCACCCAACTTCACAGAGAGACAGAGAGAGAGGCCTGGTGACATAATCGAACTTCCAATCTCAAGACCTTACTTTGCTTCTAAAATGGGATTCGTCGTAAACTAACACGTCTTTTTTTTTTTTCCATTGACCTACATAGAAATATAACACACATTTAAATTTGAATCTTTCTTATCTTCTGTTTCAGTGATGTATCATGCGTAAATCAAAAAGGTGATGATAATTTTACGCAGATTTACCTCATCAGTATGTTTAATTAATTGTAGGCTACATTGTGTCAGTATACTGGGTCTTATTTTTGTCTTCTTGTTACCAGAGACAAAGCTTGTGAGACTTACGCTCCGCTCTCCACCCTGATGGAGCGGATGTTGTCCAGACCGCACTCCTGGATGTTGCAGCACTCGGAGGTGAACTCCAGGCACTTGCCCTGGAAATGCTCCTGCTCGAACACGGTCACCTGCAGAGACCGGAGGAGTTAAGGTTGTATATCATTCACCATCCTTCACATCAAGCAGAGATGCACAGATCATATCAAACATCTCATATCCATGAGTGTGTGTTTTACCTTGAAGAAAGGAGCCATGCCCATTCCTGAGTTGACCAGCGGCTGCATCATTGGGGATCTTGTAGTTCTGTACATCTTTACTCCTGAGGTGGCAAAAAAAAAAAAAAAGCAAGAAGAGGGGACATGAAGGAAAGGGCGAGAAGGTGTGTAAGAAACAGTGTTGGAGAGACATATCCTTCAGAGATGAATTTAGAGAATCAGTGATTTAACAGTTCAAGAGTATTTGGCACATTGCCTCAGTGTAAAACATGATGTTCACTTTCTACAAGCAGGAACACCACTAATCCTTGTGAATCATTCAGGCTTCAATTATTCTCACAACAGTCTAAAACATCTGGAGGGGGTCCGGCCAAAAACAGTTAATTCACTTTTTAAAGTTTTAAAATTCTGTCTGATAGCGATACGAGTGTGGAACAGGTTTCAGAAAGTGCTTTTGGATTTCAGTTTCAGTGTGAAAGCACCTTGAGCAAACCTGTCTGTGACCCTGAGCTGAGTTGAAAGCAGAGATGCAGCCTTACCTAGATTGGCACTTTACTGGAAGAGCTCGGGAGTGGTACGCGCCTACCGCCTGCCTCGCGTAGAGCTTTGAGAGAACCTGGCGCTTCAGTTTTATACCGACTGTCGGGGAGCGCGCCTGCCACTGCGCGTCCGCGTCTCTGGCTCGGACCATGCTAACTGTCCATTTGGCGCGGTAGCAGCGGTATCCAGGCGCGCTCCCGGCGTCGCTGCGCGGCCGCTGGACGCTGTTGTCCTGCTCCGGCGGCTTGCTCAGCAGATCCCATAGTGGTGCTGAGGCTCGGAAACAATAGGCGCTCCGGTGTGTTCGGACCCCGGTCAGCAGTCCGGCGCGTGCCCCGGCACAAAGGGCCGGGATCCGGGTGGAGAATGTGGGGATTAACGGCGCAGTGGAGAGGAGAACACTGGGTGGCTCTGAACGAATGTATAGAAATATTAAAGGGACAGTAAAAGTTTCATTTTACTCGTTTCATACAGCGATATCTTATTTTCAGACGCTGTTGCGCGCGCACTTTTACCTGTACTGCTGTACACCAATGGTTTAGCAGATTGATGCGTTTCATAAGTCCTAAAGGCCCAAATTTCATTTATTTTTTAATCTTTACAAGGCAGTGCAGCATGATGCCACAACATTTAAAGCTTCACGTGCAGTCTTCATCCGTCCTCAAATGAACCTGTAATAAAGAACTCAATAACAAATACATAACACAAAATAACCCATAGATACATCTATTAAAAACACAAAACTCAGAACTTACTGATCAGGATCCGTTTGAAGACAAATAAAATACATTACATCTGTTTCCCTCCAGTTACAACCCCATTTGACAGTTAACCATTCATAATCTCACAGCTGGAATCAACCAAATATCACCTCAGACTGAGTTCTGATATAAACTTTTGAAACGGGGCCCTGTGGTCTGTGGCTCTACACCTTAAGGTCCTCAACATGAGAAAGTTTGTAAATCTTTGACACTTCACAATACACATTTGTATTTATGTATCAGGTGTGAATGAAAACTGGCTGATCAAGATCAGAGTGAAAACAAATCGTCAATTAAACATCTGACACTTCATCGCATTGTTGGAAATACTGCCAGATGTTTGATGCTAGTCAGTCACAGATTTATACATCATTACACAACATGCAATCATAAGTACTTGATTATATTTGGAACAAGTGAAAGAGAATTATAAATTACTGCAGTTTAAGTCACACCGACTATTTTGAATTGGTCAGTCTGTTACTGGCTTCTGTCAGTGCTCTTCTGCCTCCACCCATCCCCTCTGTCAGTCCCTCTCTGATGATGTGGGGTTTCTTTTGTCTCTCATCTCTGACCTCAGCGGGTTTGTTTCTCTCCCCATAATCCCTCTCCTGTGGGCGCCAGCGTATAAAAGGGAGGGGCGCACTCCGAGCCGCACACACTCTGAGTGAGTCTCGGCACAGGCATCGCACACACAGGCAGGTAAGGTACACACACATACTGTACACCTGCAGGTGCATGGGGATGCAACACCAGCGGAAGAAGCAAACATTAGACCAAAATATACAGATTATTCCGTTCACATTTTTGCATTTAATTCTATCTTTGCTTTGATTTTCTGAATTGCCTCACATTAGTAAACACAGGTTGAATTTGTCACATGAACAAACCCTGTCTCTGTTTTCTCCACTCTCTTTCCACCCAGTAATCATGTCCACTGGAGATAAGTCCAAGACTTCTTCCCAGACTGATGGGAAGGCTGCTCAGGGCAAGAAGTCTGAGATGGGAATGATGTCCTACAAGGTGGGTGACTTTCTCACAGGACTCCTGCTTCGGAGTCAGATAACAGTGGCCACAATGAGACATGTCATGTCACAGACTCCTACTGTTGTTGTACTGACTCATGTATGTCCCTTTGTTCCCTCCAGATGTACGTGTTTGACCAGGAGAACTTCCAGGGTCGCATGATCGAGATCAGCAACGAGTGCATGAATGTGTGTGAGATGGGCATGGACCGCGTGCGCTCCCTGCGTGTGGAGTGTGGACCGTAAGTCTCTCCCCTCAAAAAAAGATATTTTCACATGTAAAATGTTTGTGTGGATACTTCATAATGCCTTCTCATCTGCAGCTTCGTGGGCTTTGAGCAGATGAACTTCTGCGGTGAGATGTACATCCTGGAGAAGGGCGAGTATCCTCGCTGGGACTCCTGGAGCAACTGCCAGAAGAACGACTACCTGCTGTCCTTCAGGCCCGTCAAAATGGTAAAAACATCCGACGCCATCCGTTCACTCCTCCCTCACAGGTTCTCCTTTTCATCTTTCCTCTCTAAACAAGTGTTTCTCCGTGTTTTTCCTCCGCTCTAGGACCCTGAGAAGCACAAGATCTGCCTGTATGAGGTTGGAGAGTTCAAGGGCCGCAAGATGGAGATCATGGACGACGACGTTCCCAGTCTGTTCTCCTACGGCTTCACCGACAGAGTGGGCAGCATCATCGTCAGCTGTGGAACGTGAGTGTCAAACACCAGTGGAGCTCAAACATCAGCTGTAAAACGAAAAAAAAAAAATCCCTTCTATACTGACATGTTTCCCCCTTCTTTTTTTTTTTGTCCCAGCTGGGTGGGATACCAGTTCCCTGGATACCGTGGCAGCCAGTACCTGCTGGAGAAGGGTGACTTCAGGCACTTCAATGAGTTCGGCGCCCGCTGTCCTCAGTTCCAGTCTGTGAGGCGTATCCGTGACATGCAGTGGCACCAACAGGGCTGCTACACCATGGCCAGCAAGTGAGGCTCAGGGAAGGAGAGAAAGAGAAAGTGTGGAAGTGAGGGAGAGGGGCGGAGAAAGAGGGAAAGGGGGAGAGATGTCTGAGGCCTTTACCTCAGCACTTTAAAAAGGTCTATGATCTAACGAAGTGAGGGGAAGGGTGAGGATCTTTATCTGCCCCTAATCGGAGACAACACCTCAGTGGAAGGACCAGCTGGACCTCAACAAACCGCCAGACCACCCTCTGTTCCTCTCTGTCTCTATGGTTCTCTTTCTCCCCTATGGGCTGAGCTTTGCTTTCCCCCCTTTTCTCCCTTTTTTTAGTCCCTCACTTCATTCCCCTCTACAGTCCTCCGAGGCACCAAAGAGGGAACACAACTCCTCTCGCTGTTTTACACACACGATTCTTGGCTCAGGGTATGATGCACCATGGGAAACAGAGTCCCAAGAGCCCCCCGATACCCCCGTGCCCCTGACTTCTTGCCCCTGTGCATCGCACACCCTCTCTGCTGTACAGAATCCTGGCCAAGTTTTCAATAAAAAAGGAAAATCTTGATTTCAAAAGTGTTGTTGTTGTTGTTACTTATTACTGATAAATCACCCAAATGAACAAAACAGACAAATTGAATAATAATAAAAAGGATTAAAAACGTCAGACAGTAATCAATCACTGATTTCTGAAGATCAGCGTTTTGGACACCAAATATCATTACACGCTTGAAAATTTTAAATAATGTGAACCGCCAGTATGTTATTTGTTTGATACGTGTGTTCATAGTTTGCCTCGTATGCTCAGTAATAAGTAAAGCCAATAAACGCTCATATTTTGTGAGTGTTTTTTGGCAAAAGTTTGCAAAGACAGCCACAAAGGAAAAACTACCAGTCATATAATAGTTTCTATAAAATGAAGTTCAGTGTATAGCAAAAGCGAACAAGTTGCCCAACAGAGCAGCTTCTGACCTGCTGATCATGTGACCTGTTGGTGTGGAGCCGGCTGGATTTGCAGGACACAACAAAATTTCTGCTGATGTTCAGATTCAGTTCTGTTTTGAATTTAAAATGGAACATGAGCCAATAAACTCCATGAGGCAATCATATCACAATAATATGGAAGGGCCCCAAAAAAAAAAACTTTATGAAGATACAGTAATTGATTAAATGAAATAGAATGAGTAAAAAAAAAAAATTCATTCATAATGTAATTTTTTTTTTTATTGTATTTAGAAATGTAATTAATTGTATACTAAATAGTAGGCCTATAAAAATATGTAGAGTATAAAAATCAAATCAATAATATAGTATATCATCTAAATTTTATGGGAATTTTACAGAATACAAATAATCTGTTTTAATCGGAAAATAAGCATTCTTCTTAATCCACTTAATTCATTTCACTTTCCTCACAGATGGCTAAATTTGAGGTTTGTGTATTTTTGTTGAAGCTCCGAGCTGCTGAACTCTGGGGGTGAACTAGGTCTAATTAAGAGGTAAAATCAAATGGACTCATCTCTATTGTGGGCATTGTATTTGTGGAACAGAGATTAAATCCTTGTTGTTGATGCAGTATGGCAGATTTCAACATGTTGTGGAGCAGGAACACAGCGTGTCATAGTTCAGGACTATAAAATGGGTTAAAGGCAAACATTACCAATTTTAATGGTGAAAACTTTTGCTTTTATATTTAGGAAAATATGTTTATACATTAGGGTATATTACATATTTTCCACCACACATTGTTTTTCTTGTTGAATCCCTGTTTAGGCTGTGAAGCATCTCTTCTGTCTATAGATTACTCAACAAACCAGTTGACTGTCAAATGTTGTTTATGTTATGAACTCCATATTTGTTGTTAACATACTGGTTTGTTAATAATGTGACTGTAAACATGGTCAGAATAATTTCCCAATTCATCCCATTTTTTTGTATTCATTTATTAATTTAATTTTTGTAAAAATTGATTTTTACAATTTTACAAACAATATTTTAATCTCAAAGAACAAACACTCATATATAAAAATACATCTAAAAAAAAACAGAAAATCATATGGGTGATGCGTCTGATATGTTTTAGGACATGCTTTATCTGTATGTTTCACCTCAAATTCAGAAGTCTATTTTTTTTTTCTTTTTGCATATATTTTAATATAAAAATATAATTTCAGACGCATGCTCTTCAGAGCAAATGAAGAAAGTTCACTACAGTAGTCTGTTCTTTGTTCCAGCAGCAGCAGCATAATGTTGGTCAGCGGGACATCATTCGCACAAACTCTGAAAGGACAAGAGAGAGGAATCAGAAGGATGAAGAGGAAGAAGACGAAGGTGATCACTTCACAGGTCCCATCGTGGCTCTTTTTTACCCTCAAAGTCCACCAGGCCGTCTCCGTTGAGGTCAACATCTCTGAGGATCTCGTTGATCTCTCTGTTGGTCACCTGTTCTCCCATCAGCTTCTTCATGGCCTCGCGCAGCTCCGTTAAACTGATCTGACCGTCACCATTAGAGTCAAACTGTGACACAGAGAGACAAAAAAAGACCCTCATGATACGCGTAACATCAAACTGAACACGGATAGATTTCACTGCAGCTTGGCATCTGTTATTGTGAAGTGTCATTCTTCACCAGAAAACAGTAAAGTAAGAAGTTTTGAAATCCTTCAGAACTTTTCACAGCACGATGACATACTTTGGAGGCTGAAAAAGTTTCACACCTCGTCACAAGAAAACTACAGTACAAACAAAGGCAGGGAAGCCACCCCAAAATAAAATTAGCACCAGTTTATTTAATTTTTTTTTGGGGGTTGTACAAATGAAGATTGAAAGGTGAAGTTTTTTCCCTGTCAAAAGTCTCCATGTTGTACTTTTCCTGTTGTTTTTCTCTCTGAATATTTTTTTAGAAACCTGACTATTCATAGCTTGTTCTTTTTTAGAGAAGTCTTGGTTTTTTTTTTAACATGCAGAAAATGTTTTTTGTTGTTCTTGGATCTTTTTGTTTATGACATTTGTGATATTTGGATGGTACTCATTAGCTCCCATCTGTTTGGCTTGTTTCAGCAGGAAATACGCAGGCTGTAACCAATAACACAAATTAAATGGCTCAGCATGCCAGCATGCACTGCAGCCATCGTTGTAAATTATTCACACCTGATTTTTTTCTGTTTAGTCTACTTTGAAATAGTCTGCCATCGAAATAAGACACTCCACTGAAGGAATACATAAAGACTCTCAGGTGTTGTCTCTATATCTGAAACTTGATGAAAACCCGCCAAAGAAGAATCAAGTTCGGGTTTTTTTCAGCTCCTGTGTTTGCGCATCTCTTCTCCACATTTAAAGATTTTAACCTGAGAAGACCACCGTCTGTTTGTGTTTTGTGCATAGTTATTTGTTCATTGTTCCCTTTTTTACAGCAGACATTTTAACTTATGAAAACATATTTATTCGGGCTGGCATTTCCAGATAAGGCCCGATTTTTTATTTTGATGACTGCTAATGTAGATCTTTGGGTTTTCTTATGACTTGTGACTTTGTGCATGACTATGTTTTTAATGCTTTTTTGTTTTGCTAATTTGTTTTTCTTTTCTTTTTGATAGCCTAATGTGTTTTAATTCCAACTGAAGTTTTGCAGCACTATGGTCAACGTATGGTGTGTTTAAATGTGCTATATGAATAAGCCGACTTGACTGAAAAGAAAGCAGAGTTGTTACTGCAATGCAATGCAGCAGTTAATAATGTTATTCACCTGTTTAACATTCAAAAACGTGGCTGTCATTGTGCCAGATCAACCAAATTGCAATTGTGTCAACCTCCAGTGTTGCATTAATATTTAGGACTGTTGCATTTAGAATTTAGGAAATATCTGTGATAAGAAATTACAGAATATAACCAATATGAAGTATATAATACATCTGAAGTCAGGGTGAAAAAACTATCAGCAGCGATATTGCATTAAAGATGTCATATTTGGGTGTTGAATGACATGTTTAATACTGCACATAATCACTGACTTGAAATGACAAATACACAAATATTGCACCAATGTTAGTAGTTTGATGAGATGTCTGAGTTCAACCATGCAATACCTGTGTTCGATAAGTTAAAATGTCTGCATGCCTTTATGCTTTAAAATAACAACATGTGTATTCTGACTTCTTTGAATGCATCTCGTAGTTCTTTGACTCCGATCATGTCGGCTGTCTCTGCCAGCATCTTTGGTCCCATCAGCGCCACAAAGTCATCAAAGTCCACTTTACCTCCACCTTAAAGACACACACACACACACACACACACACACACACACACACACACACACACACACACACACACACACACACACACACACACACACACACACACAGTTATATCAAAACTACCAAGAAGCTGCTCTCTAATCCTTTTGTTGTCTCATCTTGATCACACACACAATACATTTTTCATCACCTGCATCGCCAACAGTAATTACTACAATGTATTCCACTCTAAACAAAAAAACAACATCTTTTAAGTCTTCATGTTCCTTTTCTTGTTGTGTTATTTTCAGTTTAGTTTTCTTCTACACACACACACACACACACACACACACACACACACACACACACACACACACACACACACACACACACACACACACAGTTATATCAAAACTACCAAGAAGCTGCTCTCTAATCCTTTTGTTGTCTCATCTTGATCACACACACAATACATTTTTCATCACCTGCATCGCCAACAGTAATTACTACAATGTATTCCACTCTAAACAAAAAAACAACATCTTTTAAGTCTTCATGTTCCTTTTCTTGTTGTGTTATTTTCAGTTTAGTTTTCTTCTACTGTGCACTGTTATCTTTCAGTTTTCTGTCAGGTATTTCACTCACAGATCTGCTGGCTCAGTTCGATGAGCTCCATCTCTGTAGGCATGTATCCCATGGCCCTCATACACTCCCCCAGGTCTTTATGACTGATGTAGCCTTTCTTGTTCTTGTCATACTCCACAAACGCCTCGCGGAGTTCTGGCAAAAACACATGTCAATACTTGTATGTCACGTATCACGTTCAGATGCCTTCAAGTTAAAACACTATGGTTTGCTGCAGGGAAGTCATCTTACCATCAATCTCCTCTGGTCTAAGTTCTCGATCCTGTTGGAGGGAGAAATTTCACACGTTAGCTTCCTGCTTCACGCAGTACAAAATCTCACACACACATAACTTAGAAATACTCATGCTGAAAATATTTAGAAAGCTGGTTTGACAGAGTACACAGACATAAACACAGGTATACCAAAAAGAACAGCATCCAAGCACACTCACAAACTTGTTTCACTATCTCCATGGTGATTTTTAAAAACATAATACCTTCCACTGTGCGCTATCCTAACCTTGATATCATTTTAACCCACATATCCCTTAAACCAAATATTAACCCTCAAAATGCAGACTCTACCCCTGAGGACCTAAATTTTTGTCCCAACAGTAACACACGTCCCCATGAGTTGGAGTGTATTCTGGCTTAAGTGCCCACCTGGATATAAAAACAGGCCCACACATACACACACAAACATACAGTATGTCAGTTCATGAGGGCACACTGAACCGGGAAGAAAGGAAACTCAAACACAAACATTAAAACAACACTGAAAACATGAACAATGTGGAAAATTTAATTGATATTGTCTGTCATGTTTTTCAGTGGTGGGATGTTCAGCCAATATTTGATGAACGAGTTTGTCTTTACATGGTTGAACTGAGATGGAGAATGTATGCAACAGTTCACGGTATTTTTACATTGAGTCAAACCAAAGGGCTTTATACTTCAATTCAATTTGCAACTACATTTCTCTGTTGGCTGTAATACAAATCTAGTGCATTTCAAAATAAACAACAGAGTCTATATCTATATGGATTAAATTGTAAATGGTATTCAGTGTATGACAATTCACGTATTACAACAAGTGACCAGATTAGTTGTGAGTGGTTAGGAGAGATTAGGAGATTTGGCAGGTTTAGGTTAGCAGAGATCTTTGGACACATGTCTGTGTTCACATATATACTGTATGTGTCCATACAGAGCTCTCAGCACACACAATGGCAGTGAATGATTCAGAGAGAAACAATATGGGACAAATCCTCTGACATTATTTCATTTACTTTGATAAAATCTCCAGCCTCATTTTCACACAATAAACTAGATATATTTTGCCTCATTTTCAAACCAAATCACAATTTAAGTAGAGATGGTCTAACTTTATAACAAGAATTTACAATGGGACACACCAACAAAGTAAATGAAAGTAATTTTTCTTGCTTTAATATTGATACAAACAGTAAAGAGATCTGATTCGCAACATTGGAAAAATGACCTCCCTCAACCCCGAGGTGTTGCACTAATCCTTTAATGCGAGATCATCTGTTTCAGTTGTATAAATGCAGTAAGCGTCTAGTTTTTGTTGAGTCATATTCAAAGGACTGAAATAAAGTCCAAGAAAACTTAAGAAAGTTTGCATCCTACGGCTTATTGATCACTTTTGTTGAGACCATTTCTGCACTTGTATGTTAACACACATGAAATAAAGGCCTGCCTGATTTTGTTGTCATGTGAAACCGAGGACACTTTTAGTATGTGATGCAGCCACAAGGCCTACTGTTAAATTAATGCCCCAACAAGTAACAAGTCATTTCTCCAGTATAAGCTGTGCTATGAGAATATTATCCAACATCAATTCATTTTGTGGCCCACTTTCCCTGATTGGACATTCGACCTTGACCTCCACGTCACTCTGTGCAACACATTGCAGAATATAGCTCCACACAGACAGTCAATGATTTCCAATGGAACTCAGTGATCGACCTCTTTGAGCATATGTAGTGCCGGGGGATTTGATTGTCTGACCCGGGCCAATGATGCGCCGGGATGACACAGCTGGCGTGGTGGAGGGCAGGAGGGTAAAGCCACGATGTGGGGATGAGAATGAATCGACACGAACGGAAAAAGTTGCACTGAGGTTGTGTGAGGACGTGGTGTGCACACGTCTGTTACATACGGGCGTCAGAGAAAAGCCCTGTTTAAGGAAGACGCAGGCCGGGCCCACGATGTTGTTCAGCATGTTGCAGTTCTTCACCAGCGCGCCGACGAGATCCCTGAACGGCATATCCTCCACATCCTGATCCTCCTCTCCCTCCAGCTGCAGATTCTGCTGGCCCACTGCCCTCACTTTACCCCGCAGGGGCCTCTGTTTCGCCCCCTTTAGAGGCAGACCAGGCTGTTAAACCACCACGATCACTGTCGGTCCCACTTTCTGTGTGACTAACTTCTTCTTCTTCACACATAAAGAACATTTACATCTTTTGACACAAGTGAAGAGCAGCTGTTTTCTAGCCACGCAAACATTAGACAGAATGTGGCAGTAAACCTGAATTACATAAACTGCTTATTATTTCGGGGCAATCCAGTCACATCAGCTATTATGCTTACTGTGAGAGAGCGTCTTGATGCCAACATCCTCCTAATGTCTCCATCCTGCTGCAGCCTTATTCTGCTGACACTGAGAGAGGTAATTCTGCTAATTCTCTGACTTCTTATGTCCATGAAACACCAGCACAATTAAACAATGTCCTTTATGAACATTTTTGAATAATATATTCAGTCTATGTGAAATTAACATAAAAGTAAATATTTTATAGAAGGTGGTTTAAAACAATTAGTGCACCAGTTTCAACAAATTGTTTTCTGAATTTACTAAATTTTGCACCTATTAAAACTATAAAACTGTTGGAGTAAATTAACAAAGGCAAGATGCAAAGAAAGCTCCAAAATCCAGAAAGTAAGTAAGTACAAATGAAAAACAGTAAACATGGAAGCAGGAGCATCAACTTCCAGGTATCCACAGTCTGAAAAAGAAGAGACAAAGTGCTCTTACCTTCTTCATTTTGTCTTTCATAGATGGTTTGGTGCAGTTGCCCATTACCCAGCTTCCCCTGGTCACCAAGCAATGTCACCCCGACTCTCTCCTCCTGCTGCTCAAATGCTTCTCTCCTCTGTCTCTTTTTTCTGCCTTTATTTGTCTGCCCTCCTTTGAGGACTTCTCGGTGGTTCAGCTCAAGTTTGCGCTCCTAAGCTGAAGAAAACCTCTCTGAGTGTCCCATTCTGGTTACTAGACGTCAAATCGGATATCACAGAGATGAAACACAGCAACTCTAATCCATGCCAAAACAATCCTTACTGACTCCACCCATTTTTATATGAACCACAGTCAAAGACATGTCACCAAACAAAGCAGCCAAAAAAAAAAAAAAAAAAAACTGGACTGTTCAGAGAGCAGATCATGTGTCTCTTTGCAGAAGCAGCATCACTCTTTTCTCTTCACACAACGCTTTAATCCTCCCCGCTACCCCTCCCTCCCCTCTGTCTTCCTCTCGCATTCACATGTTGCAACGGCATTCAAATGACTTCATCTACAGTATGAAGAGTTTTAGAGGGAGAGTTAAGAAGACATAAACGGAGGCGGATTAATCCCTACCATTTTAGATTAAAGAGGACGGGGTGATGAAAAGGGAAAAAACAGAAAGGGATACAAGAAGGAGATGGAAAAGAAGAAACAAATACGATTTTAGTTTTTAGATAAAGCAGGTTAAGGTTTTCAGAGGAAATTAACCTATTTTAATGGACAGATCTAAGAACAAAGAAGAAAAGCAAACATCATGTTATCTTGTCCACTATCCTTGCTGCCCTCTTTATCGGCAACAACATTGGTAACAATATCATTGCTTTGTCTTTGCTGAACAGTTTGTCTTTACCCAATATAAAATTGAATAAATATAATATAAGCTACATTTAGCATAAAAAAAAGAAACATGTTGCAGCACACATGACAAACTATAAACAAAAACAAACAAAGATTGTTTAAGATCAAATGTTCATTAACATAAATAAAAATGGTGGAAGATCGTAAAGAGAAAACATGGGGTGTATGGAGACCACACTTCAAATGTATGGAAAATGAAGATTCAATATGTTTCTAGTATTTTTTTTTTAAAGTAAAGAAGATAGTATATTTCTGGTCAATGATAATTTTGCACTTTTTAATGGTACTGTAAATTGAGGGCTCCCACTGAATGAGAATTTTAATTTCAAAATTTTAACTTTTTAAAGTAAAAACAAGTCAAAATTTCTTCCTGAAAAGTTTGTGTCGCAGCTGTGACTTTACGTGTTTTCCAAGAAGAATTAGGCAATGTGTCACAGTGCAAATTGTGATGATCTTTTTCCTTAATGAAAGAGTAAGCTGTAACACTTTACTGTAATTACTGCTTATGCAAGACAGTGAGACCCAGAGAGTCTGCTGGTGTTCGTGTCAGCATTAATCTCAGGTCACTCAGCACGCAGGATGTAACAAGAACAACGTCTGAGGGGGTTTGAGCTCTCGCTCAACTTCACCTCTTACATTTCAGGATGAGTTTGACCAAGCTGTCCGAAGAAATTGGCAAAGCTAACATCACAAGTGGAGAATATGAGTGCGAAGCTTAGTGGTCAGCTGAGATTTTACGACGCATCTGTCAACAAGTCTCTCCAAAAGAGATGTCACTCGAGCACGGTGAGACAGTGCAGAGCCTCCTGGCATCATAACGTCATCCCTCTCTGCATGAGCAGTTGTCTGTTGCAGTGAGCAGTAGTCACCACTAGAGGCCACTTCAGGACCAGGTTCCCATGTCTTTATCTGACAGCTGCTGCAGTGAAATGTCTGAGGCATAATGATACAACTTCTATTTTTAGCAGAACTTCCAGGCAGACTGAGTCTTCAGTTGCAGCTGAAGTGAGTCAACTGTAAATTAAATTTAACTTTACTTGGAAACTTTCTTACACAGAAACCAACAGTTCAGGACGAGAGCCTCCTACTGTGAGGGATCTGGCCAGCATGCAGACAGGTGATAGGAGTGTCGTCGCTGGGATTACCAGTATGGGATTACAGTATCTTTAAAATGAAGTGATCCTCGTGTACAAGATCAAAATGACATTTGCTTTCAGACTGCGACAGTATTTTGCTGCTGGTGACAGCGACCAACCGCTGTTTTCTGTCAGTAAAGCGGCACCAAGTCTTGCCATAACTGTCTTTTAAATTTTGATTTAATAGTAACAGACGTTTTCTTTTTTCGTTTGGACACAATTACATATGGGAGAAAATATCCATTTCTGTATGTAGAAATGGATCAAATGCAAACCCTGGTCACATACAGTATTTCCGCATTAAAATGTATGTATATACTGTGTTTGTATTTTCTTTACATCCATTCAGCTTCAAACCTCAACAGAAAAGTGTGACTGACAACTTTGGATGCAAATCAAATATGTGAATATGTGAACACGAAAGTCACATTTCCACCTGTAAACTGTTTCTGCACACGTGTGTGAAATATCTCACTGTATGTAATAAAGGTCTATACATCTGAATTTCACATTTAACATCTGAAAAGTAAAGAAACACTTGAATTCAACCCAGAAGAGTTAAAAAAAAGTATACGTTTGAAAACCTGCACTCATGTTTTCATTTACATTTCTACATTTCTTTGTATCATTATTACAGGATATCTTGTCTGAATAATGTTATAATTATGTACTCATCGTCATCACATCTTTGACACTGAGACCTAAACCTTAAAGACCAAAATCTATTCATTTCAGCACCAAACAAAACTATTGCATCAGTCAATCCAGCTGTTACAGATTACGATATGACTATTACAAAGAATCCAGATTGTGTTATCAGTGAGGGACTATCAGCTATACACAGCACACTTCAACCACAAGTAATCACTTGTTTCTGAGCTGCAGCAGTTCCTTCATGATTCAACTAGTTAGTCATGTTAACACAAAACTGACACCAGTGACACACAACACCGTTAAACCTGATTAATTACCACGCTGATCGTCTCTCACTGATGGGTTTAAGTAATAATGATCTGTTTTTGGTAGGTGTGTTTGTGTCTGTGTGCGTGTGTGTGATTGTATGAGTGGACACACACACACACACACACACACACACACACACACACACACACACACACACACACACACACACACACACACACTCAGGTTTATTTGTGTTATTTGGTTTCAGTTTTGATTACTTGTCTCCAGGGCTGTCGGCATTGAATGACACAAAGAGCTTGAATTTGTTGCTCACACGCCCGGTTAGTGTCCAAAGTGTGTGTGTGTGTGTGTGTGTGTGTGTGTGTGTGTGTGTGTGTGTGTGTGTGTGTGTGTTTGAGCTATAAGAGACGGGCAGTCCTCAGGTAATGTGACTCCATCCTATGTTTTGGATTCAACTCTTGGGCCTTTCGTGATGAACTCGTGTGTTTATCTGTGTGTGTGTGTGTGTGTGTGTGTGTGTGTGTGTGTGTGTGTGTGTGTGTGTGTGTGTGAAAGCAGGTAAACCAGTAGATATATCACGTACTGATCTGGTTTCAGATTTACATCAGCTCGTTTCCAGTAAGGAGAGCTATCATGCAGGGAAACTTGAGAGGAGACAGAACAGACGAAGCGTGGAGGACAGAAGGAAGAAAGGAAGGAAGGAATGAAGATATGCAGCAGTGGCAAAAGTATTCAAACTCCTCTGGTTGAGGAATTATAATCAAACTGTTCATATTTTTAATGTAGTCGATCAAAGCTGAGTGTATTTGAACTCCTTTATATTACATTGGGTGAAATAAAAGTTGATGATAGCTGGTGTAACCTGAAGCGTCTTTAGTGAGAGCGCAGCCGCTCACTTTCACACGCAGTTCAACATATATGGAGGATATGTTTGCACTGAATAAATTATGAATTAATACATAATGAGGTTTAAACTGAGCCATTATCTGAGGAAGATTCTTCCAGAAATATGACACTACATGTGAATTCAATAACGACAGTGAACCACTGCATGTTGTGTAAAACTAGTCTCTCTTCTTCCTTTCCCTCTCCCTCTTCCTCTCCAGACTCGCTCCCACTCACTCAGCCACTCTCTCTTATTTTGGATCAATTGCATCACCACTGACATCACATCTTTTCTTTTCGACATTGATTTTCTGTTTCTAACCTCAGCCTCACTCATCATCGGCGTGTGCAGAGCTTGCTGACGTGATCAGGTGGATGTGACTCTTCTTTCATATCAGAAAATGTCCTGAGTGACTCACCGGCCGTGCTGAGCTCAGCAGCAGGAGGCTTTAACTTCTGTGTAATCTCTCTCCATTTTATTTTCATACACAAACTCACCACGATGCCACATGTCTGAACCCGGGGTGACAGATTCTGTAATGGTGCGATGGCCTGCCGTGCCGTGTCGTGTTACGCGTCTTACCATGTGAGTGACGGCATGTGATGTGATACCAAGCTGATACAATGGCTGCAGCAGAGATAGGGTGTTCATCAGACCTCTGGCTGACTATGGCCGTATCTGTTACGGATTACACTTTCGCAATATTTACCAAAGTAAAGGAGCTTAAATCTGCTCAAACACACGCTATGGTAGCTCTGGTCCTCACGCTTTGTACATCCCGCATTTCCACGAGGATTTGAGGTTAAAGGAGAGGCCAAGATGCTTAATGTCTGCTGTGCTATGGTGAGTTTAGCTTGATGCTCTTCTGCCCTGTGAGATCAAAGAGGACAGGTGTGTGAGAGACTGCTACTTACAAAAAACTGGAGCACACCAGGGCTTTTAAATTTTAATTAAGGGCTTAAGGTTTCAATCAAGCCATTGGTGAGACATTCAATCAGCCAGAAAACTTAATGCAGCAGCAAATTAAACATACACACACACACACACACACACACACACACACACACACACACTCACTCACTCACTCACTCACTCACTCACTCACTCACTCACTCAGTCACTCACTCACACACACATTTCTCGTGCAGAGATGAGTCATACATTCTCCTACCTGTCCAAAGACAGAGTCCACGATGGGCAACAGGTCGACGGGCTCCCCCTCCTTCTCTCCATCCCTTTCTCCATCCCTCTCTCCATCCCTCTCTCCCTTCTGCGGCCCCTCCATCATCTCGTCCAGCGTGTCGTCCAGCGCCTCGCTGTCCTCAGATGCCTTGGCTGGCATCATCTGGGGTAATTGCCTGGATTTCTGATGGCAAAGAGGCTGAGGAGTCGCAGTCGGAGTGTCTACTGCTCCCCCATCCTGACCGTTGCCTCGCCTCTTCTGCTTCTCCACCTTCTTTTTGATGGCAGCCTGCACCTGAGGGAGCAGAGGGGTGAAGGAGAGTCAGGCTGTATGAAGGCCAATGCACACAGCTATTTTTGACATATTTAGTAGTGATTACACTTTATAGATATGAATCTATACTTTGAAGATGCAAAACATGTTGGCTAGTAGTTCAGACGTCCTGAAATATCAACTGCATTGTCTAGAACATGTCAAATATCTGGTTATTTAAAATTCAATACTGCTCATTATGAAGCACATTGGGACATTTGATGCATGAGGATGCGGTATAAATAAATGCAAATGCCAAAAACACAGCCTGTATCCCCCAGATGTCAACAATTTCAGGTAGATTAATGTATTTTTTTCAGCAGAAGACACAAGTTCTTTAACACATAAAAGGAACATTTGCAGCCACTCGATTTAGCTCAAAATGTAATAGTTTAATAAATATGGAGACACGCGCTTTCCGCTAATAAACAAAGATTCATCTTTTACATCAATACATTTCGTTACTGGTTTAAGACGATCGTTAAATCAATTCTTTTTAAATAGGAACAAAATCATACAAACATGCAAAAGCATTTATTTCTGTGTGCCACTTAAATCAACATAAAATGGGATTTAGGCACACAGACAAGCATAAGAAAAGCTATTTATAAGGACAAAACATAGAGGAGAGAGAAAATTACACAGAAATATACATATACACAGGAGCTGTATCCGCGCTACACACCTGTTTTGCACTCCTCTCCTGCGGCGCGCTCATCCCTCCAGTACCGCCTCCTCCGGCGGACGGCTCTCGAATGATCATGAACATCTCGGTGTCACAGGCTCACGCAGACGCACACTCTCTCTCTTCCTCACTCGGCCTCACCCTCCCTCACCCTCTACCGTTCCTCTTCCCTGCTCTCCTCTCTTCAGCAGTAGTTCCTGTTTTTGTTTTTTTGTTTTTTTACTTCAATGTGCTAAAATTCCCCACAAAGTTGCCTGAAAAAGTCCTAGGATTTATCAGTGAACCTAAAAAAATGTAGCTAAAAATTCTGGTCCATTGAGGTAATAATGGCAATTTTTTTTCTTTGTTACGGGTAAAAAGAAAAAAAAAGAGAGAATTAATTCAGGGGTTAAAGGAAAAATAAGCTTAAATATTCTCCTCTTTCCTCCTTTCAGTCCTAGTAGTTCCTCCAGCTGTTTTCCTCAGAGTTTCACCGTGCTTCTGTGAATGGTAGAGATGGTAGAGAGAGTCTCCTGGTGTGAGCAGGTGAGGAGGTTTTTATCATCAGCTCTGGGATTGAGTTCCTCCACCTCTGCCCCCGCTCGCTATCTCCTGATCCTTTGGGTGACACTCTACACTTCCTGAGCTTTACCTCTCTCGCGTTATCTACCTGTAACACGCTGACCTGTCTCTCCTTCTCTTCCTTCCTTTTTTCCACCTTTTTCTCTTCATCACAGGTAACCGGGAGCTTTGTCTCTACTACCCCTTCCTGCCAATATACAGCCTTCATAAAATGTGCTTTGGTTCCCAAGACCTAGTGTTATCATGCCATCTGGTTCCATCTCATCTTTATTTTTTCCTCCCATCCTTCTCTCTTTCTTGTTCCCATTATTTCACTCCCACAGTAATCCTTGCTGCTCTCCACGCTTCTGCTTCTTCCCGTCTCTCCAATATATCTGCCCTCAATTCCCTGTCATATTTGGAGCCTTTGTTGTAACACAAATTAGATTTTTTTTTTCTGCTGTGCCTAGGTCAGCTATTCATTTAGTGACAGCAAGAGATCGAGAGGGATGGAGGGATACGACAAATTCAGCAGCTGTGGTGATGAAAGACTTTTGTTTAGCTATAGCGCATCACCTCAGTGTTGTTCTGCATGCATAATCTCATTCATCAAGCGTGGCTGAGCACACACAGGTGAACATGTCACCACTGACCTAAATTTTTAGACAGGAATGCTCAAACAAGCGTGTAAATATATTACTGTGCTTTTCATCTCTCTAAAACAGACGAGTAGCTTTGTAGCACTTGTCTAAAGCAACCAATTCCACTAAAAGCATCAACTTTCTATAAATAAAAGGTCACATCAATGTGTTTTTCCTCTTATCTCCCTCCTTCCAGTTGAAAATAGGGACGTTGGCAGGTGTCTGGCAGCTTTGAGCTGATAACACATCTCACTCTTCCCTCTATTTTGCCCTTAACTGTCTCCCCTGAAATCTCCTTCATCACTGCCTCTCCTGCTGCATCTCCTGTTAGCCTGCATTAAACATCTCTCTTAAATCCAAACCCTGACAGTGTATATTCTCCAGACTTGATAATGCATAGCTTGACTTCTCTCCAGTTCCTAATGAGGTTTCCATTAATCACCTTAACCCCATCTTTCAGCTACCTTCCTGTCTTCCTCCAGCCCCTCTCCTCATTGATTATTGATGCGAGGGGAGAGGCAAATTCTTGAGTGGAGGCAGAAAAGAGATCCGTCACAGAAAAGCTAAGTTACACAGCAGAGGGTTAAAAATAGTGCAGTGTATTTTGGGAATAGATCAGTCATCTGAGAGAGGAAATATGAAGGATGAATGAAGAAGATGAAGCGAGAAATGGTCTCAGAGAAACTGACAAGGAACTCTTCTATTTTCAACGTCTCTCATCTCAGACTTTTCTGTTGCCTTGACCATCCCTGAAACGGCTCAAAGATGAGGCTGAATGACAGCGGGAGCGGCCGCTGAGCAGTAATGTAGAAGTAAAGGCTCGTGTTACTGGATGTTGATCAGCCTGCAATAATATCTAATTACAGATCATGACAGTTAAAGGAGAGAAAGGCCAGACAGCGAACAACCCAGACAGGTATAGATAGGCCTTTGACCAGAGGCCTATGGTTAATGTGTAGGCATATACACAGATAGAGCAGACATCAAGAACAGGTACGTTTTATGTGGGCCAGACTCATTCTCATTACTTATTTGTTCGTAATAGTAGTCACAGATGACCGAAATGCTTAAGTGGCATGAGGGGAGAGGGGACTCATTAACCTTGCTCACAGTGAGAGAGGAACCTTTTGTGCGGATCTGTGACAGGTAAACACCAAACTCAGTCACAGTGATCATCCAGCTAATCAACCGATTATCTTGAGAAGAGCCAGAAAACACATTAGTGAATCAAATGTTCAGTTTTTGTTGAGCTTGTGTCAAACATGATGTGGTGCTGTGTTACGTTGCTCCCCGATGATGTGAGGAGCTGCAGCTCCGTCGGCACTTTTTAAACCAGCTTAAAATGTACTCTGTAGTCACTGACCATTTTATCTTACTATCTTTATGACTTTGTTTGACAAGCATACATTTGAGTTGCTTTTATGTTTCCCCTTGTATTGAGTTTTGTGAGTCCTTTTTTGTATAACGTAGAATTTTGTACAGATGCGACTCAGCGTAAAGCAATAACACGACATGGTGCATCAAATGATGAAATTTATGTTTTAATCTGTGCATGCTCCCTTTTGAATAAAGTAAATATATTGTAATATATGCTGAATCAGCCCCTCTGACACATCATCAAAGAAACAAACATAATAAGCTCCATAAAGACTTTTTCCAGGTCTACATGATGGAGTTGAGGTTGTGTGGCTCAGATCATGTTCCTGTTACTATATGTTTATGATACAAATTAATAAAATTGTCATCCAGATTTTCCATGTTGTAATTTTGCTGCGTTGGTCTTATTCATACATCTCTTGCATGTCTGTGCTCCCTGCAGCTGGATCCGCCCTCTGCTCCTCTTCCTGATGTTTCTTTCATAATTTTTGTTGGAGTTTTTCTTTATTCAAATTAAAGGTGTAAGAACGGAGGGTGTTGTCCAAATTGTGAAGACAATTGAGGCAAATGTATGTCTTGTTTATGTGCTACTACACACATAAAGATTGACTTGAGAGCTCTGATAATTGTTCAAAAATAAATCCTCATCACGTTTTAAAGAAAAGATTTTCTCTAAAAGCTTTGAGCGTGCTTCAGCATGAGATTGGCTACCATATGGTTTGTAAAAGCTCATGGTTGTATTAGAAAGACTGAAAAACAGAGTGATGCTGCAGTCAGAGTTGGTTTTGGGTGCCCTCTGCTGGAATCAAATGTGGAAACAACAACCTCAGAAGGAAATTTTATAATATTAAACTCTCACGCCAAATATCTCCAATGTTTACTGTCATCTGAACATGGAGGCTGCAAAACTACATTTTAAAAGAGTAGTGTTTAGAGGAGAAATATGATGGTGTTGGTAGATGAGGCCTGACCATCGTAAAGGTATATACTGTAGAAGTCATAACTATTGAAATAAGTTGTTACTTTCATTTCATAAGAATACCAGCACTGGATGTAAAAATCAGTCAAATATGATGTTTATTCTTCAATGTTTTTACAAAAAACTGAGGAACATCTTGCAGAAAAATTTATAACATTTTAAATCTTTCCTCTGAGTAAAGTCTGATCACAATTTTAGCAACCAACATACCTTTTCTGAAGTGCTCAAAGCCGACACAAAGTCAACTCTAAACGTTTCTTACCATCAGCAAATCCCATAAAAAGACCAAAACCAACAATGTGTCGGTCTTTTACTTCATGAGTCCACTCATTTCCAATTAAGATGTAAATCTATAAAATCAGTCACAAATATAAAGATTCATGTTTTTCAAATGTAAAAGTCATTTCTACAAACAGCTGGGCACTGAAGGTTTTGGCAAACGTTGCTCAAAAAGAAAAACAGAACATTGGTTTGGAACTATCTTAAGGCACGGATTAACACGTGTTTGGTGCACTGGTAGGTATTCAAGGCAGCAGGAGAGTGTATTAGGAACTGACTCAAAATAAAAGCAGAATGTGTATTGATCATAATGAAGCATCATGTCATGAGGCGAGTTGATGTGTGAATAATAGTTGCCAAACAACAACAATGGATCTCTGTGGCTCAGAGGTATAAAACTGATCATGTTTTAGATGCACAGATCAAATTTGTTAGAAGGGTCAGTTGATTGATTTTGGTCTTTTAATGCGTCTGTTGACTCTAAGGTCTTAAAGTGTTATCTTTCTTCTCCAGTCTAAATACCAGTCTTAGGAGAATTACAGAGTTATCTGCCTGTTCGTCATCATGCAGCCAAAAAGTCTTTATGATACGGCACGTGTGAATGCTCGAAACATGAGTCCATCATTGAGTTTATTGCCTGATGAATCTCTATTAGCAGTTTAAACTTGAACCTGTTGGTGCACAGCGTCCGTCCTCCGATAAAAAGGACGTCTATCCCCAGCGTGGCATTACTATGGTGAGTGGCTCCCGGTTTAGTCCATTGATGATTGGCCAGGGATTAAAGTAGGGGAAAACAGGCTCCTTGAATTCTGCATCATAGAAAGTGAAGAGGTGACTCATGTCTCCTGCATCGTAAAACGCCACTTCACCACGGCCGTAGTCCAGATAGACCCCCACCCTCCTGGGGGGTTTGGAGGGATATAATAAGCTCTCCTCTGAGTCAGTGCACGCTTCATACTCACTGGTGCCGTTGCCGTTGTCCCTCAGCACCAGGATCCAGAAACCATCGTCCGGGCACAGGCTGATTTCATCTTTCCTGTTGACGGAGGCTTTGGCCACGCCAAGACCCCACGCTGTCTTGGGACCCACCTCCACCTCCCAGTAGTGTCTGCCCGAGGAGAAGGCTTTAGAGCCCAGGACAATGTTGTAGCGGGTGAAGCGCTCGGGGTTGTTGGGGAGGTTTGGTTGGATTCTTCCCACCTGGACGCTAGTGCAACACGGAGAAACCCAGAGGCAGGGGTAGGCTGTGTCTGGGTCAAGGGTCACCACAGTGACAGCTGGAAGGGCATTTAAAAAAAAAAAAAAAAAAAAAAAAGCATAAATAAATAAAAGAGTTGAAATACAACAACATGTTTACAGAGAATGACCTGAGGAAGACTTCTTAGTAGTGACCTCAGCAAGATACTGAATATCTACTTGCACATTTAGTGTAAGACGAGCCGGATAAGAGCATCAACAGCATGGCTGCAAATAAAATATAAATGATGTACCCGTGATGTAACTCCAGAGATTAATTTAATCCCTGGAGTCTTGTCTAGTTTTACAGAATCAACAATAAAGGTATAAAGACAGGTCAGCAGTAAATGCCCAGAAATACCCAAAATAAGTGTTTACACACATGACTTCATCCCAGTGACAAACTGGTTTAATGAGAAGAGTTTAGAGAGCAGATGCAGACATGTTTGAAACTCCTCCAGGTAGAGCAGTCTGATGATATACTGAACATTAAATGCAAAGCACAAAAATGCCTTTTGTAGGTTATATTGTAGTCCATTGATGATTGGCTAGGGATTAAAGTAGGGGAAAACAAGCTCTTTGAATTTTGCATCATAGAACGTGAAGAGGTGACTCATGTCTCCTGCATCGTAAAACGCCACTTCACCACGGCCCTAGTCCAGATAGATCCCCACCCTCCTGGGGGGTTTGGAGGGATATAATAAGCTCTCCTCTGAGTCGGTGCATGCTTCATACTCACTGGTTATTAGTTGTATGGTTATATAACCATATCATTCCAAAGGGGCACTCCATCAAAGCTTTCATGTCAAAGTCAACGCGCTAGTCACCGACAGCACTAATGAACCTGTGACAGCAGTTGTATAATGTCTCAAGTTGCTCTTCAGGAGCTTTGAAAATGACTGAAAAGGTATCTTTCGAACTACCATTTTAAATGGTAAATGGTCTGTACTTGTATAGCGCTTTATCACCTTTCGGTCTCAAAGCGCTTTAACATGGTTTTCCCATTCACCCATTCACACACTAATGAGAGAGATCACCATGCAAGGTGCTCCCATCAGGAGAACATTCACACACCAATGGTACACCATCGGGAGCAACTTAGGGTTCAGTGTCTTGCTCAAGGACACTTAGGCATGTGGACAGGAGGAGCTGGTGTTCAACCCACTCTACTGTCTGAGCCACAGCCTCCCTAAAGCATTAAAAACTTTAGGTGTGGCTTGAATGATGTGGGTGTTTACCAGAAGAAGAAAGAAAAAAAAAACTTGGTATCGTGTTGCTGTGTGTTTTTAGATTTTGACTTGTACCGGAGACTATAAATCAGGATATTCCAATCTCTAAATTAAAAAAATAT